>NC_057861.1:656288050-656624213 GCF_019393635.1 Dromiciops gliroides | reverse complement strand
GTAAGCGTTTATTATTGATTAATAGCATTCATACATATATGAAATATAAAAATATAAAAATAAAGTAATATATGTATATATAGATATGGGTGTGGGTGTGGGTGTGGGTGTAGATGTAGATGTAGACATATTTCTTTTGTACCCTTGGGCTGGCCCTGACAAGATTTGCTAAAGTTCCTGGACTTTCTTTGAGGGGGGGCGGGGAGGAGAAAGGGACTAAAACTGGGTCCTCAAGAAATTCATTATTAATAATTATTTTCTCACAACACACACAGCACGAGAGGATATAGGTTCCTATCCTAGATCTGATTTTTATGTGACTAAGAACAATTAACTTCCATTCTCTGGGCCTCAGTTTCCTCATCTGTTAAATGTATAGTACAGATCTAGTTAAACTGTATCAGATGAACTTTAATATCCCTTCTACCTCTAAACTTTATGATCATATGGTATAAGGTTGTAGCATTTCTCCATCATAGGTTCACTGGTAAATTCCCTTATAAAGTAACCAGATATATCCTATTAGTAAGCTTGTGGTTTATACTTCCAAACTGAGGTCAGGTTTCTCATCGTTCCACATAAAAAGGAAAGTAGGTTGTGCAATTAAACATTGTGTTAGTAAAGACTACCCTATTGAGACCCCTTTTGAAATCTCATGGTAAAATGAAAGGATCTCCAAGTTCTTGAAGGCCATGTCATCAGACCACAAACTAGGATGTCTTCCTGGCTCACAACAGCTGGTATACCTGTGGTCTGAAGACTAGCCTAGCTTCATGTGGAAGAGAAATTCAACGCCAGAATATTGGCCACCAATGCCTATTTTGGGGGGTACAGTAACTCATAGCATGGAGAGTCCTTGATTCTACATAAGTGGAAAGAGTTAGTCATATTTATGAAGAAGTGAATAACTAGACATATTATCTATAACATATAATAGATTATGGATATATTGAAGTGAATTAAGGGGTTCCATCCTGAAGTCTAGCAAATATATGTCATTTTTTAGTGAGTTGTATAAAGCATGATTCATACAGAGGGGGAAATGACTCAGAGATTTTTCAAATGAAAAGAAAGAGAGAAGTATGTTGTAGGTGAAAGGGCAGTCATCAATTCCTGTAAGGCAAGAAAAGTGTTAATGAGTTAAGAAGTGAATAGCCTTAATCATTAATAATATGGCCTTCTCAAGCATACTTGTAACCTTTACCCTGGATTTCTTTCCCTGAACTCAAATTCCTATTGAGCTCTGCCTCAATTTTCACGATGCTCTATCTTCCACTGACAGTTCCTTGTACTACTTACTGTTAAAAAACAAAAGCAAACAAAAATTCTCCATCTCCAATATATTTCTCACACTCTTTTCATCATTTAATGCTCATTAAAACCTGTATTTTGGGCAGCTAGATGGCGCAGTGGTAAAGCACTGGCCCTGGATTCAGGAGTACCTGAGTTCAAATCCGGCCTCAGACACTTGACACTTACTAGCTGTGTGACCCTGGGCAAGTCACTTAACCCTCATTGCCCTGCAAAAAAACAAAAAAACAAAAACAAACAAAAAACCTGTTTTTTTCTCTTAGAATCGAAAGCTTCCTGGAAGGATAAACATTATGAAAAGTGAATAAAAATTTGAATTTTTAAAAACAAAATTCCTCCTTCACACATTCTGTATTCCAGTCAAACTGTTCTCTCTTACACCCTCTGTTCTCCTGTCTCTATGTTCATAGGTCTTCATAGGTCTCTGTGTTCAGGACAAACTTCATAGGTCACTGTGTTCGGGACAAACTTTTACCTCATCTTTGCCCATTGAAATCCTTTTCTTTCAAAGGTTAGTCAGCTTAGATGCCAACCACTTCCTTTAAAATTAATCCATCTCCAGTTTCCCTTACCTGAAAGTCATTTTTCCCTGCTCAGCTTTTCTTGGGGCATTTTATGTCTCTCCTCCTCCTCCTCCTCCTCCTCCTCATGTTTTGTTATTTCATACTTATTTCTGCACAGTCACATTACTTCTATTATACATTAAGTTTCTTGATGGCAAGAACTATATTATTTTTCATCTTTGTATTATAAAGCATATTGCAGTGTCTTTACTACCTAAGTTTTAAAACTTTCATATTTTTCATATTTTTTTTCAGATGAAATTTGAATTTTGTTAAATTTATTATCACTAATATTCTGGGGATAATTTAGGTGTAGATCTTGCCCAATTAAATTTAACAAACATTTACCAGCCGGTGGAAAGGGATAAACCAGATTATTTATTTATTTATTTTTGCAGGGCAATGAGTGTTAAGTGACTTGCCCAGGGTCATACAGCTAGTAACTTTCAAGTGTCTGAGACTGAATTTGAACTCAGGTCCTCCTGAATCCAGAGCCAGTGCTTTGACCACTGCGCCACCTAGCTGCCCCCAGATGACTTATTTTTAAAAAATAGATATTTTGGGGGTGGGGTTCTTTATACACCTACATGCTTATCATTGATTCTGTATCAACAAAACCTTTGAAAACTTTTAAATTTCAGAGTTGCAGAGTCAATCCACCATTTATCAACAAGAGGATTGAAAGTGTCTCAGTCTGATCTAAATCAAAGTGCTTTCTACCCATCCCAACACACTAATGCTAATTGTCCCTAAAACTCGTGTCTTTTTTTTTTTTTTTGGTGAGGCAATTGGGGTTAAATGACTTGCCCAGGATCACACAGCTAGTAAGTCGTCAAGTGTCTGAGGTCGGATTTGAACTATGTCCTCCTGACTCCCAGGCCGGGCTCTATCCACTGCGACGGCCTAGCTGCCCCTCAAGAATCATTTGAAAAATAACGGGAACACATCATTTGAAACACAGGTTCAAATACAATCACTGGGGTCTCCTTCTTATCTTACAGATTCGAAAACTGAAACCCCGAGAAGTTTGGTGCGATTTGTGTAACACGAACTTCATTCATCGACTGTCGCCTCACGCATCACACGTAGCTTCTTTCACACCGCGTTAGTATTAAGGGTTGCTTTAGCCGTAAGCACTAAGGAGGCAAAGACCTCCTCTGCTTGACTACAGTTACCGACTCAAACTGGAGCGCAGGAAGGAATAAGGAAGACGGGGGAGGAGTGTCCGAGAATTTGTCCAATGACGTAAACGTCCAGCCTTGGGCATCACGTGCTGGGGAGGCGGCCCCCGGGAAGTCTCGCGAATACAGCGGGGGAGGGGCGTGGGAGCCGCCTGCGTGGGTGGGATTTCTGTACATATATTTAGCGGGCCGTGGGTCACTTAGTCTACGTTTAGGAGCGCGTCACCGTCTTGCTGGTCTGTGACACTCCGCAGCCCGTGACTCTTGTTTTGCCGGGTGCAGCCAGCCAGACGCCCCTTCCTAACTGTAGGTGAGTGCTGGGGAGAGCGTCCCGGCATGGTGGCGAGCGTCAGGTTCAAGGACAGTTAGCCGGGCGGTCTCCGAGGAGCCTTTGGGAGCTGGAGGTTCCACTAGCTGCGTTCCGAGTCACGCGGGGCTGCCCAGAACCAGTTTGTGGCAGCGGCGGCTTGGGGAAGCAGGGGTGGGGAAGGGAGGGGTAGGATTTCTCGGAACATTAGTAGTAGGGTACGTTCTGGGCACCTTGGGGGAAGGCTGCTGTATGTCTCATTTTGGTGTGGGTGGTGGTGGGGTGGTTCTCGATGTGTCTGAGCTCGGGTGGCTGCTGGAGTTCGAGTGATTGTGTTGATTGCTATGCCAATTCTGCAAATCAGCTTACAGTGGCTATCAATCAACAAACAAGTACTGGACTCCTGTCTTGTGCTGGCATTGTACTCGGTTGATGGGAGTACCGTGATGGGAGGTAGAGTATAAAAAAGGAAGCAATCCTTACTGGTTATGAGTTTATATTCTAATGGGGAGGGGGAAGGGTACATATTAAACTGTGTGAGTGTTGTGTGAGATACACATGAAAGGTACCCTCCATCGATCTGTATGTATATATTATACATATTAATGATCCTGATACTAGACACCTTCTTGATCCCTGTGTGTGTATATGTATATACCTTTGTAGATTGTATGTAATCTACATCATCACAGTATAAATTTCCAAAAATACTATACAAGTAGCTAGCTAACAAGATAGCTTGGAAGCGGCCACTAACATTACTGAATGGAGGAAAAAATGCAATTTTAAGAAAGGGGAGACCCCCACCAGTAGTCTAGGGTTTTTAAAGAGGATACGATGAAGTGGGTGGAGGCAGGCAGGGGGCTGTAGTTTTTCTTCCTTGGGTTGCTTAAAACGGGTTTCATTGACCATAGTTGGGAAACCTGGCTTGCCCTTGGCTGTCTTTGCAACCGAAAGTCTGCTTGTCTCGTGGCCTTTTGTTTCGAAAATTGCTCTAGTAAAATTAGTCATCACAAATCATTTTCATTCTTCCTGGAGAATTAGGGAGTTCTTACGCCTTGAAGTTGAGACTCCACCTTCTAAGAGAATGTTGGAGCAAAAGCTTTACCATGTTCTCCCACTGATATACTTTATATTGCATAAGGTAGGTGGAGATTTGGACACCACCTCAATTGTCATATATACATGCTTATTACTAGAAAATTAGATTAGCTAAATCTTAAGAAGGGTCCTGTATTCTATAAATTGAACCCTTAATTAAACTGAAAGGAGAGAGGAAGAGGTACTCTGGTACCTTGGGACATATCAACCAGTCAGTATGGGCATCTTTCCTTTCCAGGAAGAATGCATACTTAGTTCAGTTTTTTACTATTATAAATAACGTATGTGTCTAGATATTGGGGAGGAGCAGGGCAAACTGGTAGGCCAATGGAATGGAATATTTTATTATCGATTCTTAACTAATTTGAGTAAACATGGGAAAATAAGAAAATTGAGGATAATAAACAGAGTACAATGTGACTAATGGTAAAAAATACAGCAAAAAAACTAAGTCTACTCAGTAGGGGGAAACAACAAACTTGTTTATTGTTTATTATTTTTTTAAAAGAAGTCCAATTTTCTGCCTTTATTTTTGGGATCGAATCCCATATGTTTAAATGCTATTAATGAAAGTTTCAATCTGATGAAGACAGTACCTCTTTAAGATATAGCTAATGTGACTCTTTAGTACGTAGCAAGAGTATCTAATAACTAAGCTGGTGCCCAGACCTTTCTAGTAAACACAATCAAGACTCTTCAAAAACTTCAGTGGGATAGTAAAAAAAAATTCTATTTATATGTGCCTTCCTTTTTGAATATGCTAACTACTTCCTATTTGGTGTTTTTTTCACCCAGACCTATTTTCCCCATTGCTGTCACAGGTCAGATCAGTGACCTCTGGAGTTATCATGATAAATGAAATATTTTTTACAAACCTGATCTTAATATTCAGAAACAGATTATGTTCTAACCTGTTAAAATATCCAAGGATTTGATATACATCTGTCATTAGCCTTATGAGAATGATTTCACTCTCTCTTCCTACCAAGATTTCAGCGTATGTAGGCTTAAATTTTAAAGAATTATGTAAGAAACCTTGCTCACACCCCATATTCAATCAGTTGCCAAATCTTGTTGATTTCTATCTCAAATCTACAGCATCCCAATCTCCACTCACGTAGGCCCTAGTCTAATTTGTGCCTTTGACACAATTTGCATGGACTGTTGCAATCTCCTCTTACTTTGGTCTGCCTAAAATATATCGCACTCCAATCCATCTTCCAAATAATTGCCACTATTGTTTTCCCTAAAGTACAGGGCTGATTGTGACACTAGACCTACTTAGACATCCATGACTGCTTTCAGGATCAAGTATGCTGGCCCTCACCAGTCATCTTGCTTATTTCTCCTCACCTTGCACTTTGCAATTGCAATCCAGTCTTACTTGGTTCTGTGGGGAAAAACTGGGTTAAGCCAAGCTATATAGCTAAATGTTTGAGGATTGAAGGTTGCCTCTGAGCTTGATACTGAGCAGAAACCTGGTGTTTTAAAACAAATACTTCTTGTTTGCAGGTTCTGAAGATAAGACACTAAAATGGCTTCAGTAGCAATTGATCAACAACAGGTATTTTGAAAAAAATTCAATTCTATTATCAGATTTGGATTCTCTTTCCACCCCCTCCTTCCTTCCCATCCCCAAATACAGAAAGCAAGAAAAACAAAACCCCTGTTAAAAGTTATGTATAGTCAAGCAAAACCTCAAATTGGCCATGCCTCAAAAAAAAAAATCTCAATCTGTATTCTGAGCTCACCAGAGGTGGACAGCATATCTCATCATGAATCTGTAGAATTGTGTTGATCAGAGTTCCTAAAATCTTTCAAAGTTATTTGTCCTTAAAATACTGGACAACAGGTATGTTTTTGAGTAGGTTCTTTACTTCCTTCTTCCTCTTCTCCCCTCTCAACATTTCCCCCCCCCCCACCCCAGGAAGACTTAATCTTTTTTTTTTATCCTCCATTTTGGTTGCACAGAATGTGGTAACTAGAGTGGCCAACCTCCCCTTGGTGAGTTCAACTTATGATTTGGTGTCATCTGCTTACATCAGCACAAAAGATCACCATCCTTACCTCAAATCAGTGTGTGAGATAGCAGAGAAGGGAATGAAGACCCTCACTTCCGTGGCAGTAACCAGTGCTTTGCCCATCATTCAGAAACTAGAACCTCAAAGTAAGTCCTTGTATACTTAAGACTGTATTGGTTTCAGTGATCTAAGGAGGGAAGAGGGCAAGAAGTATGCTAAACAAGTCATCTTGGGCAATAATAATTTGACCTGCAAGTCCAGAATATATTGGAGATGACCATTGTTCCTTGTGTATTCCTGAGTTAGATGATTATTCTTATTATCAGGCCTCATGTAAAATTCTACATTGCCTAAGAAGCAGTCAAGAACTTTGGACTTAAGCAAGAGACTTAGATTCAGACTTGACCAATACAAACTAGCTGGATGACACCTCAGTTCTTTTACCTATATTTCAGGGTTAATACTTATAACACTACCCGCCACTGGATAGTTGGGAAGAAGTGCTTTGAAACTTTCAAGTGCTATAGAAAGGTGAGGTGTTTGGGGAGAGACAGGGTATAGACACATGTACACTGGAAGGTTTTCTTTGCTTTTAGTTTTTGTGTTTTTTAATCATTTCTTCTTCCTGGCTATTTTCTACCATTTTAACACTTCTTATTGTGCTCCCCACCATGAACTTGCAATTCACTCACACTGACCTCTTAGCTGACCTGTTGCCGTGTCTTGGCACGGGGTAGTCCCCCCCGTTCTTGGAATGGTCTCTCTCCAGCCTCATGACTCTTAGAGTCCCTTGGCTTCCCTTTGGGATTCAACTTAAACACCAGTGGTTCTAGGAAACCTTTCTTGTTCTATGTCCCCTACCCCCACACCCACCCCCAGCTGTGAAAGCATTTCCTCAAGGTGCCTTCCATCTACTCTGTAATTTCTGTATTAGAGGTTTATAACACATGTGTACAGCACACATATGTGGTTATATGTATATACATATGTGCACGTGCATGATTTATTACAATGCTGTGTGCACATCTGCACTGTTTTATATGTACATGTATGTGTCTGTGTGTATGTATCCCCATTTTCTCTATTAGAAGCTCTTTGAGGGTAGGGGACCTGGGTTTTTTATTGCTTTGATCCTTTTTAAATTTTTGATATCTCAATCTCAAGAATTTAAACATAGTTCCTGGCACAAAACACTTAATAAATGCTTAGGTGTTTTTTTAAATTAAAATAATTATTGCTGGGGCAGCTAGGTGGCGCAGTGAATAGAGCACCAGCCCTGGAGTCAGGAGTACCTGAGTTCAATCCAGCCTCAGACACTTACACTTACTAGCTGTGTGACCCTGGGCAAGTCACTTAACCCCAATTGCCCTCACTTAAAAAAAATTATTGCTATTAGGCTGTTTAAATACAGTATAAAACAGACTTAGGAAAAACCTGGATTTTGAGACTGGTTAAGTATAAGATTACTTCAGCTGGAACCCTTGGCTTAACTTGAGGATAAAAACTTGTAATAAAAACTTGTAATCATCTGTAAGGCAGGATACTTAATGAAGCCTTAATATTAATCTTTAGCCTACTCTGCCTATTTACTTTTCTACTTTTTCTTTTCTTTTTTTATAGTAGGAATGAAGAAGAGGAAGGACACATATAGGAAAGAGAAGGAGCAGTTAGAGAGGCAGGACAACCAGGATTGTGTAGAATCACAGAAATTTTAAAGTTTCTTTCTTTCTTTTTTTTTTTTTTTGGGCGGGGCAATTGGGGTTACGTTGACCTTGCCCGGGGTCACACAGCTAGTAAGTGTCAAGTGTCTGAGGCCAGATTTGAATTCAGGTCCCCCTGAATCCAAGGCTGGTGCTTTATCCACTGCACCACTAGCTGCCTCACCCCCTGTTTTTCTTGGTAATAAGCTATCATTATTTCCTGGCTGATAGACCCAGATGTAAACTTGGTGTCTGTGGTTGATTGTGATGGTCAGGGGGAACAAAGCTCATAAAAACTCAATTCTAGCAAGTTGTTGGATGAAAGTTAAAAGACCACTTAATTGGGGCAGCTAGGTGGCACAGTGTTAAGGATAGAGCACTGGCCCTGGATTCAGGAGGACTTGAGTTCAAATCCAGCCTCAGACACTTGACACTAGCTGTGTGACCCTGGGCAAGTCACTTAACCCCAATTGCCCCTGCAAAAAAAAAAAAATCAACTTAATTGGTTTTCCCTTTGCATCTCAACACTGTCTCTTTATTAACTCTTCCATCTAGTTGCAGTTGCCAACAACTATGCTTGCCTAGGATTGGATAGAATTGAGAAAAACTGCCCATTTTGAACCAGCCCAACAAATAAGGTAAGCTCCTCAAGGATAGGTGGATAGGCTTTCTTATCTTTTTGTCAAGTCTTTGTAGGGTGACTAGGGCAGAGAGAGGCAGACTGGACACTGCTTCGCTCTTTCTTCCTCTTGATGTGGATATGAGTTCCCCCACTTTGAGGATGAATTTCAGAACCTATATGTCCTTGGAGACTTCTAACAGTTACATTGTCCCCTCTCACAGCAGGGCAAGGCCCACGTACCACCACGTCCTCGATGATATCTCTGACAAAATTGGTGTTCTTGTTCAAGCACTGTAATGGTGCTTGGAGTTGTAGTAAGTGTTGTAGTTTCAGGATCTTAGTAACTTTGTGGTCCTTATTGAGGCCTAGTGCAATGAGATAGTGCATGACTGTGCCTCCTGTGATACTTAGAGGCTAATGGTTACAACAGCAGAAGAAACCAAGGGAGCATTAAATTCTGGGCTAAGGGTTCTCTTAAAAACAAAACAAAACAAACCCCTGATATTTAAATGCTTATGTAACTTCAAATATGTTAATTACAAGTCAATTGGTGGCTACTTTAAAATTTACTTTTTGTTCAACAATATGGAAAATAATGGATTTAAGGGGAAATCATCAAAAAAAGAAGGAGAACTAAGCAACTTTCCTAAAAAGAACAGAAGATAGTCATTCCCTTATTTAAAAACAAAACAAAACACAAGTAACAAACTTTCTTATGTGTTTTTGTTCCATTTGTCCCAAAAGAACAATAAATAGTAATATAAATAGTAAATATAATGCCTTAAATAGGAATCTCACATCCATAGTGACTAAAACTATCACTGAAGAAAGTGTGGCATACTATAGGACTAGTGTGTGCAAGGCCCTGCCACTTTTTTTATATGACTGTGAATATTATTTGTGTATTATTGCTGTATAGGAGATTGTAGTTAGATTAGAAACTGGGCTCCACTACTGAATTGCTCAAATCACTTAGAAAATCTGTTTACTGTCTAGTTCTGTTTCCTCTAAAACAAAGCGGTAGCAGCACAAAGATAAACTCTAAGGTCCCCTTCCCATTTTATTTAAAAAAAATTTTTTATTATTATTTTTTGTGTGTGAGGCAATTGGGGTTAAGTGACTTGCCCAGAGTCACACAGCTAGTGTCAAGTGTCTGAGGTCAGATTTGAACTCAGGTCCTCCTGAATCCAGGGCCGGTGCTTTATCTACTGTGTCACCTAGCTGCTCCTTCCTTCCCATTTATTTTTAATTTTATGATCTTTCATATGAGCTTCTTACTTGAACAATCTGTACCTTAATTTAAAAAAATTGTTGTGAACTTGACACATGTTTGCATTTCCTTATACAAAGGACAGAAAAGGATTGCACATGACACCATACATTTACTTGGGTATTCCCATTGCTGCTGTCCTTATGAATGTCCTTTTGTACTCTCTTGTCTTTGATATTTATATCCTTATCATCTCACTCACAAATCAAAAGTAAAAGCCCTCCCTTTAAGTATACAAATCTACACATTAGCCAAGTCAAAATGTATAGTCCTAATAATTTTAGCATCAGTTGATCAATATATTTTAGTGTCTTCTAAACTAAATAAACATCTTGAGACCCAGATGTATTTGCCGTTTTTAGACTAATTATCCTTCTGACACTCCCTTTAAAGAAATCCTATAACCAGGTGACCTCTCTGTGTGCAGCTCTCTGAGGTGCACAAATGTACCAAGTACTTCTTAACAGTAGAATGAGATAGGTTTTCCGGGGTCAAAAAGCAAAGAAAAACAAAATCCCAAACCTATTAGGCAAGGGCATAGTGTATTTCTCAGAAGTCTCCTCAGGATGCCAAAACAGAAGCCATCACTTCCTGATTTTGCTGCCAAATGAAGTACAATGATATCCTCCTCACATGGTCACTTCCCTGACAACCTCTATAATCTAGAACCTGGAACTTAGCAATAAATGAGAAACCTCAGAACAGGCAAAAGAGATCACAAAGTTTGTGTAGGGGACACTTGTGCCTTCTGTACCCAGATCACTCAAATCCTTACTAAAAGCTCATTTATCATTTTGGATCTTCTGGACGTGGCTGTTTGGCTTCCTATACTTTAAAGGTGATGGATCAGAAAGGACCAATACAACCCTGTGAAAAGAAAACTCACAAGGAAGGGTGATAGAAAATATCAAAAGCATACTGTAAGGGGCAGCTGACCTGTACTCATTGCCTTTGCACTCTCACCACCACAAATCCTTTAGCACCTTTGAATCTAGATTCTAGAAGTTTACCAATGTATTAATGCAGCTTTTTTACAAAGTCACTTATTAGTATTAAATACATTTTTTTCTTTCGTCTTCCTTAACCTTGATGGTAAGACATCTAGAACCACCTTTCCTTTGTCTTCTTAAACTTTGGAGAAGGAGTCTCTGCTTGGCCCAGCATGGCCACTCTGTTTTTCTCAACCTAATTATTGTAATTGACCCTGAAGTCAAAGGTATCTAAGCTAGTTAAATTCTTCTCCTCCCAGCTGGAAAAATCACCAGCTTTCTTCAATAGCCTTTAAGGTGATTAATGGATTCAAAGTTGCCTTAAGTGTTTTGTTTTGTTTTTTTTTTGCTAAAAGCTCATCTGCTCTTGGCCTTTGAATGACTAAATGTGTTAAACAAAACTGGGTTCCTTCCTTGGAGGTCTCTTTGTTTCTAGTATAAATCCCTTGTGGGGGAAATTTTAAAAAAAAAAAAGCAATATTTATTATTTATTTAAAAAAATAACCATAAGATAATAGAACAAAATAAAGTTTTGGGTTTTTTTAATAGCACATGATCAGTTATGGCACTGAGTCAATGTCCTAGGTTTTGCATATTGTTGCATCTTGTACAGGCCTATTCAAAGTATATAAAACAAAATTGAAGAGATTGGACCTCCCATAGAAACTGATTTATAGATAAAGCACTGGCCTTGGATTCAGGAGGACCTGAGTTCAAATCCAGCCTCAAACACTTGACACTTACTAGCTGTCTGACCCTGGGCAAGTCACTTGACCTTCATTGCCCTGCAAAAAAAAAAAAAAAACCCAAACTGATTTATAATGGGTTTTGGCCTCTATATTTTTGTCTCTGACCACTAGCTTAGTGATCACTTGGATTTTTACACCTTGATTCCTATGAGTAGAGATACTTTTATCTGAATGTAAAGAATTAATTGTTATTTGAGGTTTTTATGCTTTGGGCGTGCACTGGTCTGGGGCTCTGCTTGTAGCTGTTGCCAGGGCTCTGGCACCTCACGTCATCACTATTCGCTGATGCCTACATGGGCCAGGCAAATTTATGATTGGAAGCCTAGTGAGGGCAGTCATGTGACTGTCAGAGCGGCCATCCCATTGGCTGGGACTGTGTGGGGGTTTTTCTAGGTTTTGGGGGAAAATTGGGCATTCTAGGTGGAAGCTGGAAAGCAACAGGCTTTCTGCTGCGTATTTTCAGCTGATTCCTGGGCGGTGGTATTTTTTCAGGTATTATAATTTCCCTTTCCTCATTTTATTTCCTTTCCCTTGATCCTACTGATCCTGTTTGTGGTTTTTTTTAAGTTCGTTCTTGTTAAAATAAATCTTGTTCTGTTTTGAGGGAGGCTGCCGGTCTCCTTCCTTGCCCCAGTATTGTGGTGAGCCGCTTAGCTAGCACTCCCCAATTAAAAATTGGTCCCCACATGATTTATCATACAGTAATGTACTATTGACCAAATTGTTTGTCTCTGAGCTTTTCAAAGGCCAGTCAAACTTTTTCAGAGGGCCAGTGCAGGCACTTGGCTTGTGGGATAATTTATACATCTTAGCTTCTGGAAGTAGGAAGAGCTGGGAACATATACTCTTTTTTTTTTTTTTTTTAGGGTAATGAGGGTTAAGTGACTTGCCCAGGATCACACAGCTAGTAAGTGTCTGAGGCTGGATTTGAACTCATGTCTTCCTGAATCCAGGGCCAGTGCTTTATACACTGCACTGCCTAGCTGCCCCATGGGACACGATACTCTTAATGGTTTACATAGACAAATTCCCCATCAGAATGTCATATGAAGACATGATATATAATAGACTTGAGTTCAAGTCTAGCCTCTGCAACATGCTGACTGGGTGACTCTAGATAGTTCGCTTGGTCTTAGCAACTTGACAATGAGAATTTAAGCTGTAGAATGCTTGCTGAGGTGCACTCGTAGAAAGGGTTCCTTACAGGGAGTTCCTTGTGTTAATAGAACTGCAAATCTCAACCAGAAAATAATTCATAAACCTTACAAGTATCATAAATGTTTGCCAGTGGCACCTTTGTTTATTGGTTTTGTTGTTTTAGAACATAACCTGCAGGAGGAGTCCCCATAGCCTGTGTTATGAGAATGCTTGCACCAATGAAGATCACAACCCCTCTCAACTTTAAATGAATTGGAATTTTGGTATATAGGCTCTCATTGGACATGGGTTTGAATGAAGCTTGTTGAGCTTTTGTTTTTGTCAGTCATCTCAGTGACTCTGTGATCACATTTAGGATTTTCTTGGCAAAGATACTGCAGTGGTTTGCCATCTTCTTTTCCAGCTCATTTTTACAGATGAGGCACTCAGGCAAAAAGGCTTAAGTGACTTACTCAAGGTCATACAGCTAGTAAGTATCTGAGGGCAAATTTGAGCTCAGGAAGATGGGGGTCTCCCTGACTTCAGGCCCAGCACCCTATCCACTGTGCCACCACCTAGTTGCCCCTTGTTGAGCTTGAGGGAATTTAATCTTTTGCCACTGATCGAGCTTAGGAGACAATGTCAACTCCATGCCATGAAACATCCAAGGAACACTTTATTCTCTAAATAATGGAGGCTGTTAAACATTTCTTCAATACCTGTTTTTACTATGGTGTCAAGTTGTGCTAGAGGCCAGTACTCTTTTTATCTCCCTGACATGGAGGGTAAAGGAGCTTCTTGGATTCTTCCTAGACAAGGGAGAAGGACAGGCCATCCTCTAGAACTATGGTCATATATCAAGACTAGTGTGGGGTTTTGTCCATGGGCATAAGAGGAGGAGGAGCATATTCTGGACTTCAGAATGGAGCTTCTTAACCTTTCTTGTTCCTGGGGAAGCAAAGGGGAAAATAATTTATTTAGCACATATTATGTGCAAAGCACTGTACAAATATTATCTCATTTGTTCCCCAGAACATCTCTGGGGGGGGAGGTGCTAGTATCCCCATTTTACAGTTGAAGAAACTGAGGCCAACCAGTTAAATGACTTGCTTAGGGTCACAAAGCTAGTGTCAGGTTGGATTTGAATTTAGGTGTTCCAGATTCCAGGCCCAGTGCCATCCACTGTGTCACCTAGATGCCTCCCTTTGGCATTTCTGAAGCTTATAAATACCTTCTCAAATGTTTTTAGATGGATAAAATGAAATAAAAAGGATACAGTTATATTGAAATATAGTTTTCAAAATAAAAAAAATTCTTAAGTTTTTATTTCCATTTCCAAATTTTTTCTCCCCCTGTTTGTCTCCCATCTATTGAGAAGGCAAGAAATAAATCACCCATTATGCATATGAAATCATGCAAAACATATCAAAATATATTTTTTTAAAAGTTCATGGACCCCAGGTTAAGAGCCCTGGCTAAAGAGCTAGCAGATTTTTCTCTAGGCCTGATTGTAGGCCTGTCACCTACAAGGAGAGTCATAAATTAGATCTCACTTTACTCTCTCTAAGAATCTAACTGAGGAGGCAGCTAAGTGGCTCAGAGGATAAAGCACCAGCCCTTCAAATCCGGCCTCAGACACTTGACACTTACTAGCTGTGTGACCCTGGGCAAGTCACTTAACCCCATTGGCCTGTTAAAAAAAAAAAAGAATCTAACTGAAATTTGTTTGTTCATAGTCTCAGTGCCCTCCAGTCTGCCAGTCCTTTTCTGGCCTCCCTTTTCCTACTTGGAGAAGAAACATCTTCACCCTGAAGTCATATGACTCTCCTCTTCTTCTAGGTTGTTGCCAATGCCAAGGGTGCGGTATTTGGTGCAAAGGATGCCGTGACGACAACCGTGACCAGCGCCAAGGATTCTGTGACTCACACTATTAATGGGGTTGTGGGCAGAACTAAAGGAGCAGTTAATGGCAGTGTGGAAATGACCAAGTCTGTAGTGAATGGAAGTATCAACACTGTCTTGGGAAGTCGAATGGTACAGATGGTGAGCAGTGGAGTTGAAAATGCTCTTAGCAAGTCAGAGCTGCTTATGGATCAGTATCTTCCGCTCACTGAAGAGGAGCTAGGTAAGATCAGGTTTTTTTTTTTTTTTGTGGGGCAATGAGGGTTAAGTGACTTGCCCAGGGTCACACAGCTAGTAAGTTTCAAGTGTCTGAGACCGGATTTGAACTCAGGTCTTTCTGAATCCAGGGCCCGTGCTTTATCTGCTGTGCCACCTAGCTGCCCCAAGATTAGCTTTCGTTGGTACCACCTTTAGAGAAGCTTCTTTTAAAAGTTTTGCATGATTTTAGAACTCCAAATTGTACAAATAAATATAGAGTTAAATTGGGGGGGAGCAGTAGGAGTGGAATAGGAATGGACTATCATTCCTATGAATTACAAAATAGTATAACTAAACTAATTATTAGTGTAGTGAGTCAACTAGAGGGTCCATTAAATAGAGTACTGAGTCAAGACCTGACATGAGTTCCAGTTTGACCTCAGACACTTTCTAGCTGTATGACCTTGGGCAAATCACTTACTGTGACTTGGGCAACCATGGGCAGTCACTCTGTTTTGCCTCAGTTTTCCCAACTATAAATGAGGATAACACCTATCTTGAATAGGTTGTTGTGAGTGTCAAGTGAGGTAATATTTGTAATATACTTAGCATACAGTGCTGGGCACATAGTAGGTTCTTTATAAATGCTAGCTTTTATTATTGTAACGGAGTTGAAGAACTTGGGTTCAGTTCCCAGGCCTTCATTTAACTCCTGAACTTGTTTTATTTATCTCTAAAATGAGGGCATTCAACTACATCTGTGATCTTAAATATACACAGATCTTGCAAACTGACAATGAAACTAATTCAGACTCTTCTTCTCGCCCCTTCACCACTCATCTCTAATTTCAGAAAAAGAAGCAAAGAAAGTTGAAGGGTTTGATGTGGTTCAGAAACCAAGTTACTATGTTCGTTTGGGATCTTTATCCACCAAACTCCGCTCACGTGCCTACCAGCAGGCCTTAAGCAGGGTTAATGAAGCCAAACACAAAGGCCAAGAGACCATTTCTCAGCTGCATTCCACTTTGAATCTGGTAAAAACCTTCTTTAATAAGTTCACTGGCTGTGATGAATAAAATTAGTTGGGGGGTTGGGGTAGGATGGGAGTACTTCCATGAGTAACTTCATTTTTAACTGTGAGAATATTATTACCAGGGCCCCCACCCCCCACCCCCACCCCATGAGATAGCATGGGTTGACCTTTCTAAGGGCAATCCAGTGTCTGGAAGTTACCTCATAAAACCTCTCTTTGCTAACCTCTAAAAGACTTTAATAAATGCTTAATGCCTAAACTGTTGCTGAAGCTTCTAATTTATAAGTAAATCCTAGCTAGCTTTCCACACACTAGGGACAGGAATAAGGTGACCACACATATAGTTTTACTCCTCACATAACCCTGTTGATTCTAGGATCAAATATGAAATTTCTCTTGTATTTAAAGCACTTGACAATCTGGCTCCAACCTAGCATTGCCCTTATTACATAGTTCATTCCCCTTTACGTACTGCAGTCCAATCACGCTTAGCCAATTTGTAGTTTTTCATTCAACCATGTTGCATCTGCATGCCTCTGTGTGGGCAGTCTACTTCCCCCAACCCATCTGTTCATTGTATATTTATAGGTCTCTATCCATTATGCCACCTAGCTGCCTCCCTCTTTATTCCTCTTAGAATCTTCATCTCTTGCAAAACTGTGCAAATGCTGCTAACTCCTTCCCTTTCTCCCTGTGTTACTGTTATTATGTAACTTTTATAAACACAGGAATTGTGGGGTTTTGTGTTTTGTCTTGGTATTCTGAAAGGCTAACACACAAGTACTACTTAAATACTTATTGATTATTGGAAAAACCTAATTGCATTCAAATCAGACTGTTGGGAAGAATTTAGGAATAGATGTATACCTCCACCTTGTTACTTTATTTTCTATTAGACAAGCAAACTCCACTGTAAAAAATGGTTAAATTTCAAAATTAATGTGAGTTTTTGGCAGTTCACTTCATTTCTTAGCAAGCTATAAATCCTGCTTGCATTCTCAGGACAGGCCACAATAGCTTCTTATTTAATTCATAATTCAGCTGAACCATTAACAGGCTTAGTTTTACCTGGATCCCTGGCAACTAGATGCCTGGGAGTCAGAAAATGCTTCCTCTCCCTAACCCCTTACATAAAGATGGGCTCATGATGAAATTGATCCAGGTGGGGGTTTTGATGCATAAAGGAAGGTGGGAAGATACCATTCTCTGAAAGTCCCCAGGTTATTTGCTTTTTAAAAGAAAGCTAATCCAATAAATAAATAATAAACAAACAAATAAAACCAGAATGAGGAAAAGGTGCTTGAGCAGGTTACTCTAAAAGGTAGGCTAACCCATGTAGGGTGGAGCAGACTTCCAAAACTGCTGCTACTCTTTCAAAACTTTATTGCTACCTTTTGCTACCATACCTCTGCCCCTCTACTCCTTCCAGATTGAATCCTTTCTACAGAGCAAAGCTCTTTAGCAACAATATCCACTATAGTAACCGCATCTGATGATGATGTAGATATTCTTTTCTTTTGAACAGCCTACTTCTCTGCTGGGAGAAGGAAAGTATTTATGTTTCATTATCTCTTTTTTGTCTTGTTTTTGGTGAGGCAATTGGGGTTAAGTGACTTACCTAGGGTCACACAGCTAGTACATGTCAAGTGTCTGAGGCCAGGTTTGAACTCAGGTCTTCCTGACTCCAGGGCCGGTGCTCTATCCACTCTGCCACCTAGCTGCCCCTTCATTATCTCTTATTATCTGAGAACTTATTTTTTTTCTACTTAGTCAAGAATTTAACTTAATTCTACTGATCATTTAATTTACACTATTACAGGGCATTGTATGCATAGCTACCCCCGGTAATATCTTATTACACAATAATATTTTATTACATTCAGTCATTCCCCAAGCAGTGGGCATCCGCTTGGTTTCTTATCCTTTGCTACCATTGAATGGTCTGGATATTTTGGACCTTTGTTTTGGTTTTTGGTTACTTTAGGTTAAGCCCAGTAGCAGGACTGCTGATCAAAAAGGATAGGAATAAGCCATTTCCCTATATAATAATTCCAGAATGGTTGGGCCATTTAATAGATCTAATCACGGTACATCAAGTGCTTGTCTTCCCACAGTATTTTTTTTTTAATTTTTGTTTTTGTGATGATTATATGTGGTCTGTAGCAAAACTTCAATCATCTTAATTTTCTTTTTTCTTTTTTTAACTGCTAGCAATTTGTAGCATATCTGTAAATGGTCACTTATCGTTTAACTCATCTTTTAAGAACTTCTCATATCATTTGACTACTTTTACTATTGGAAAATGGCTCATGGTGTTACATATTTTAGCTAATCAGGTTTTTTGGTATAATTGGTACTTATGCCATGTAAAGTGACAACTTGCCCTTGTTCCATGCCAGTTGGAACAAATAGCTATGGGCTAGATTGGAATACATTTTTTTTAATCTGAGTTAATGTGGGGGTTTTTTTTGGGGGGGCAGGGCAGAGGGGGTTAAGTGACTTGCCCAGGGTCACACAGCTAGTAAGTGTCAAGTATCTGAGCTCGGATTTGAACTCAGGTCCTCCTGAATCCAGGGCAGGTGCTTTATTCACTGTACCACCTAGCTGCTCCCCTGAGTTAATGTTGAACAAATATGTTGGTAATCAATGTTTTAGGTGGTATTTTCCTTAAAACATATATACCAGGGGCAGCTAGGTGGTGCAGTGGATGAAGCACCAGCCCTGGATTCAGGAGGACCTGAATTCAAATCCAGCCTCAGATACTTGACACTAGCTGTGTGACCCTGGGCAAGTTACTTGACCCTCATTTCCCCAAAGGAAAAAAACAAAACAAAACAAAAAAACTCCATACATACCAAATTGTGACCCACTCTAACCAAGCTTAAATTTAAACTGGAACAGGGAGCATTATGAACTCTGATGATTCATATGAAAACTATTCTAGATCAACTTGTAACCCTTTAAAGTTTACTTCTATATCCTTTTTAATTTGTCTGCTAATAGCTTTTTTGTGCCTCTATCTGATATCTGTAGACAGTGGTGGTAACTTTTATGGATTATTATCTCACTGCTAAATTATATTAGTGAAATACTTTGGAGTGCCTCAGAAGATAGGTAGGAGGAAGCATAGTTTAGCAGAAAGAGAACTGGACTGGAAATCAATCCTGCCTGTCTATAAAATTCTTCTATTCTCTAGTCCTCAACTTCATCACAGAGTGGGTTAGACTAGACTTCTAAGGTTTCTTAAGTAACACTAAAATATGTAATATCCTTTAATTAGAAAATCACTCTATTTTTTTCCTAGATTACATGAGATTTCATAATCCCTCCTTAACCCTCCCTCCCCTCAAAAAACCCCCAAAGAAACTAAATTTAAAAGACTGGATTGACTAACCTTTTATATAAGCCCCTAAAATTTATTGAACTTCTCCCATCTCTTCCCCCATATCTCCTTCCCTTCTGTGTGTACATTCACATGCATGCACAGATCTAAATCTTGGGTATAAACTTTGATTTTTAAAATTTGTAAGCATAATGCCTGACCTCTTAGTTTGTAGATTCCTGAATTCATTATAGTCCTGTTTCTACTCTAATTTGTCTGTTTCCATTCCTATGCAATATAGATAGAGTTTGCCAGGAAGAATGTTAATAATGCCAACCAAAAACTACAGGATGCTCAGGATAAGCTGTATCTCTCATGGCTGGAATGGAAGAGGAGTATAGGCCATGATGACACTGACGAATCCCACTGTGCTGAGGTAAATGATAACTTGGTGTAAAACAAAGATGTTATATTCGTTAGAAAATTCCTGAGTAAATAATATAATTCATATAATCTAATTTCTCTGTATCCCTTTCTGAAGTTTTGTGTACTAAAGTTTGTTTTGTTTTGTTTTTTTTGACAAATTTTATTGAAAAATACCAGCTGCCACTTTGGAGTTTCTTCCTTAGTTTTGGTCTTCTGTACATATAAGATAATAGTTATATAGGTCCAACAGCTAACTTTTTGCTCATTTCCATTCCTCCGTGGATGGTTGCCTCCCATTGTTAACGAGGAACTCCAGGTGTTCTTTATATAATACATATTCATATGTATTCCTTAAAATATATATTATATCATTCTCATATGTCTCCAAAGAACGAAATGATCCATAGCAGATTAAGTTGAACTGTTTTCTCTCTCTCTTTTTTCTCTCTCTCCCTCCCTGCTCCACCCTCCCCTAGCATATTGAATCCCGTACTCTGGCAATAGCTCGGAACCTGACACAGCAGCTCCAGACTACCTGCCTTACTCTTATGTCCAGTATCCAGGGACTACCCCAGAATATTCAAGACCAAGCGCACCATGTTGGGTCCATGGCTGGTGAAGTCTACTCAGTATTTCGCAATGCCACATCCTTTAAGGAAGTATCAGATGGTCTCCTTGGTTCCAGCAAAGGGCAGCTGCAGAAAATGAAGGAGTCTTTAGATGATGTGATGGATTATCTTGTTAACAACACTCCTCTCAACTGGCTGGTAGGTCCCTTTTATCCTCAGCTGGCTGAGTCTCGGATTGCTGAGCACCACAGTGAAAGGCAAGGGGCATCCAGCTTTGAGGACAAACAGCTTGAACGCAGCACGGCTTGACTTTTGATGTGATGTTATGTTCTTCTGCCAGCCAGCTACTATGACTCTTCTAAGTTAAAAGTATCGTGCAGCAAATAATTCAAAATTGGGGAAGGGTAGAGCTAATGAACACCATCCTTTCTCAGTTCTAGAGAATACTCAGCCTTAAACTTACTGAAGACTGAGATAATGGATTTTAAATCTTAAATGTTTTTGGCTGCTCACTGTAGAGAATTTCCATTGCTCCTCTGGCTAGCTGTCAAGTTCTGTCTTTGATAGGCAAAAATGGGAGACCTGGGTATCAGAGCTTGACTAGAACTTACTAAACAGTGCAACTTTGAGTATTTGCTGGGGCTACAAGTAGCCCTACAGTCTATTCTGGCTAAGCAACTGTATTAAATAAACCTTCCTAAAAGGCTATTGCCAAAACTAGTATACTTGTTTGGGGCCCTTTTCAGATTGGGGTTTCTTACTATTTCTCTCCTTTCCCCCTTCTAGTTATGAGTGCTTTGACAATTTTATTTTGACCTTAAAATTTTTTTTGTTCTAAATAATATTGATAATAAAAAGTTTCTTACTAGTATATATCCTCAGATTCATGCTGTTTGTTCGAGATGCTTCGTGTCTGGCCTTCCGTAAAGGCTTATCGAATTTGTTCTTGTGCACATAACTATTAAGGCATGAAGCTGGTTGGTTAAATTATGGGAAGGCTGCGTATTCAAAAACTACTTTAAAAACGGAAGGTAGAAAACATTTCAAATGTAGCTTATGGCTAAAGAACACTGGCCCTGTAACTGCTTCCTGGTGGACTGCTCAGTATGTTAGGCGTTTTTTTTTCTTTTGATTTATGGGATGGGAGCAGCTAGGTGGCGCAGTGGATAGAGCACCGGCCCTGGAGTCAGGAGTGCCTGAGTTGAAATCTGGCCTCAGACACTTAACACTTACTAGCTGTGTGACCCTGGGCAAGTCACTTAACCCCAACTGCCTCACTTAAAAAAAAAAAATATGGGATGGACTCTTTGTGGTTAATAAGTCAATTATTACTCATTTTTAGTTTCCTATTCAATAATATTCATTATTGCCTATTCATTATCTTCACCAGAAAACTAAAACCAACTTAGCTTTAATGGTGAGCTCTAGAAAAGATTGACTTTCTTCCTTGGAGAACTAAAATGTTTGCCCTTCTAGTTTTCACAGAATATTTTAGGAAGCAGTTGGCACTTTTTTTACTTTAAAAAGTGATTAATGCTGTGTAACCCTGGGCAAGTCACTTAACCCTTATTGCCCCACAAAACAAAACAAAACAAAAAACAAACAAAAAAGTGATTAATGAAAACTTTTTATGTAGAGAGGGCAGCATGGTATAATAGCAAGGAATTCTGAATGTGGGATCAAATCTGGGTTCAAATTCTATTCATGAGCCATGTAACTTTGGGTAAATCTCTACCTGTTTTCCTGACCCTAGAGGTAATAACAGCGATACCTTCCTCATTGACTTTTGTTGGAAAGATGAAGTGGAAAAGTTGGTTAAGAGCTTTAGTTTAGTTATACTAATATTTATTTTTTTACATTAATGCTTATTTAACTTTTTCATGAATATGGCAGAGTTGCCACTGTCTCCTATTCCTAGTAATCTTCCAAGATTTGTTTTTTTTTTCTTGTTTCAGGTGCATACCATGTCAAAATTCTGAAGGCTTTTATGGCCATTTTATGTCAGTGGGGTGAATGAATATCAAAGTGACCTCAAAATGTAGATAACAGTACCTCCCATGTCCCCATCTCCCCCAAAAAAGGAGAGATTTCTGAATTGGAGAGTTGGATTTAACATGAAACCTAAATTTGCCCCATTAACTCCTAACCTTCATCTGATGACTTCTGCTGGGCCCCAGATGAGGAAAATGATGCTCAGAAGGCAAGTTACTTCCCCATGGGCCCACATACAACTGGTAAATGGGGAGCAGGATTTGAACTTAGGTGTACTAACTCCCAAGTCTAACATTGTATCCACTATACCAGACCTTTTGAACACGAGGCTCGCATAGCAGCCCAAGATTCAAACGTTAAGGGTAGGGGGCAGGGGGGGGGGTGGAGCTAGGTGGCGCAGTGGATAAAGCACCAGCCCTGGATTCAGGAGGACCTGAGTTCAAATTTGACCTCAGACACTTGATACTTACTGGCTGTGTGACCCTGGGCAAGTCACTTAACAAACAAACAAAAAATATATATAATTGGGAAATATTTAATGAAACAAAAATACATTTGAACATAAATAATGTTGATATATGGTTTTCTAAGTCAATGTATGACTCTCAGGGGTTCTTTATGTACCATTTAATGGATAGTAGTTTGATACCACTGCATTACACCATGTTGCTTGTCAGAATAGTGCTGGACTTGGGGTCAGGAACATCTGGGTGATCCTGGCAAGTGACTTGGCTAAGCCTCTTTGCCCCTATAAAATGGGGCTAATAGTGTTATCCCTCACAGGTTTGTTAATAAGTACAAGTACATTTTAGCTAGCATAACCAGAATTCCAGGTCAGATTTCTAGAAGCAAAATAGAACACGAATTGATGTTCCAGGAATAAGATTGTCTTCTACTCTTAAGCCGTTTACATTCTACAGGGAAATAGATGTAAGAGAGCGAAGTAATGCACCATGTAATGTTGATAGTGGTACTAACTGGTCGATTGGGAAAGGCCTTTTGTAGGAAGTGGCACTTGAGCCAAACCTTGGAGTGTCTTTCTCCACCCCCACAGCAGAGGTGAAAAAACACCCTAAGCCATGGGGGATAACCCCAAAGGAGGCCATGGAAGCTGGTGGTCGAGCAGAATCTGATTAATAAAAGCAAATGAAATAGGTATTCCATGCCTGAGACGCGCAGACACATACAACACAGCTCTGAATTTGGCTTTAATGCTTAGGGCACTTAGGACAAGGTAAAACAATATATTATTCTTTATTTAAGTCTTCCTCTTTTAAAGAAAACATACAGGTGTCTAGTGATGAACATTTGACTTTTTTCTTAGTGGAAGGAACTTTTCATCTTGTATTAGTCTAGCAAATTAGAGACAAGACACATTGGAGCAAGAGTTCCTAACCTTTTTTGTATTGTGGACCTTTTGGCTGTCTGAAGCTTATGGATCCCTTGCCAGAGTGTTTTATAATTACAGTAGGATGACAAAGGCAACCAATTATATTAAAATAAAGATGTGATCCTTTTTCTCTTTCAAGTTCATCGGCCCCAGGTTAACCTCTGAGTTAGAACATACCCAGCACCATAGAGCACTTACAACTATGTCCTGAATGAACTCGTGATACCTGCCCAGAGCTGTTACTCAGTTTCTTCAAGGATTTGCGTTTGGAAGCAGGATTGGGTTTATGCTGTGTTTTTAGAGGCTAGAACTGAGAGCAAGTGGGGAGAAGATGGGAAAAGACATATTTTTGACTCTTATTTTCAGAGACTTATTGTCATGGCTGTCTTAAGAGTCGATGAGGGGCAGCTAGGTGGCGCAGTGGATAGAGCACCGGCCCTGGAGTCAGGAGTACCCGAGTTCAAATCTGGCCTCAGTCAGACATTTGACACTTATTAGCTGTGTGATCTTGGCAAGTCACTTAACCCCAATTGCCTCACCAAAAAAAAAAAAGAGTCAGTGAGTTCTTTGTCACTTAAGAGGTATTTTTAGCAAAGACTAGTTGGCCACTTTCTAGGACTTCATGGGATTTTTACCTTTGGGTTTGGTTTGACACTTCTAGATGATCCTTCTGAAGCAAAGATCATTGTGACTTCCGAAAAGAAAATTGCCTAACAGCTCTTATCATCTCAACTTAATCATTTGCCTACTGTGCATTAAACCTTCATCATGGTTTTCATGGCTTTGCTGTTCAAATAACTTTAGTTTTTCATTTTTTCTTGTAACTGCAGAACATGCTTTATATAAGCAGCAGACTAATCTGGCATTGGACAAGGGGAAAAGGACCAGAAATGAAGTTTGACTGTGCACTTGTTTCAAAGTATACAGTCATTGAGACTCCAGGCTCTCTTATTTACCTGGGATTCTTGTCATAAATCAGTGAAGGCTTTTAAGAAAGATCTGTGGGGCAGCTAGATGGTGCAGTGGATAAAGCACTGGCCCTGGATTCAGGAGTACCTGAGTTCAAATCTGGCCTCAGACACTTGACACTTACTAACTGTGTGACCCTGGGCAAGTCACTTAACCCCAGTTGCCTCACAAAAAAAAAAAAAAAGAAAGATCTGTTTGTCTTTGTCTCTGTCTGTCTATCTATCTATCTATATCTATCTATCTATCATCCAATCTTTCTATCTGTCTGGGTCAAGAGATAATATAGTTTGGGTACTTTCTAATTCTCTAAAGTAATGTACTTTCTAATGTTCTCGAAGAACCTGGAAAATTTAGGTTAATGTACAGATTCCAATATCCACTTTCTTAGGAGAACATTTACCAAGGTCAATGACAGTATGTTGATCAAATATGACAGTAAGTTGATCAAATCCCCCAGTAAAGATGAGTACCTGTGGTGCAAGTTAAGTACTTCATATTGGTTATAAATGCTTTAGCCACCAGGGAATCAGCATCATCATTTTTAAATAAAAGTTGACAAAGCTGGGTTTTATTTCACATGTTCTGAAAGGCAACTTTTTTTTTCGTGCATTTGGTGAGCCAGGAGAGCTTAAAAGATCGAACTAGTACTTCTTTTTAAATGACAAAAAAATGTAAACAAAAAAATCATATTTCAAATGATTAATCATTTCAGTTGTGTTCTACTTTTCATGACCCTATTTGGTATTTTCTTGGCAAAGAAATTGGAGTCATTTGCCATTTCTTTCTCCAGCTAATTTTTACAGATGAACTGAGGCAAACAGGGTTAAGTGACTTGCCCAGAGTCATACAGCTAAGTCAGTGTCTGAGGTCAGATTTGAATTCAGGAAGTATGGCTAATGAAAGCAGTCTTCCTGACTTTAGACCTGATGCTCTGCTACTTAGCTGCCCATTTGGAAGTTGAATGGAGATCCCAAAATTCTGTTCCCTAGGACTTCTGCCAAAAAAAAAAACCCAAACAAACCAAAACAGCACAGTGTGTCCCAAAAGTCTCAGTGCTTTCAGATATCCTGTATTTAGGGTGCACGTTAGTAGCTGAATATTTTATCTGCAAGGGAAATTCAATATGGTAGCTGTGGATTTCCTTATCCTAAAAAATGCATCCTTATGGCCTGCCAGAATGTTAACTTAATGTACCTCTGAGTCACTGAGTGCAACTTTTGGATATCATTAAAGTTAACCTTTTGAAAGAAGTTTGGTGAGTGTCTAACAATTAGAGTGATTTTAATTGCACTATAATTCATGGAAGCTACTACTCTCACCTTTTCCTAGTCTGATAATAAGTCTAAGTCACAGCATAAAGGAAGAAGCCTATATTTTCCCTATCACAGAATTACATACTCAATAATTGTGCCAAATTATCTGAATAAAGATTAAAAAGATGAGGGTCTGAGATTGGTAACTGGTGTTTTCATCTTTAACTTTTGAGCAAAAGACTAAACATACAGGTGTAGAAAATCCTGATGGCTTTCACAAAACTCACAAAATTATGGTTACTTAATGGTATATGTGTACATCAGCATGCTGCTATAAGGTAATGAGGCATCAATGATAGTGGTTCACATAAATGAATAATATTAATTATAGTTCTTAGTTTTTCACTTTTCCTACAATGATTAAGGTCAAAGGAAGCACTTTCTTAACACTCTCACATGGTTGCCTGGCCCCCAATTTATTTCCCCAGGAGTGAAATTTCCTTTTATATTGTACTCCCCTTTTTCCTCCACTTGGAAAACCTCCCTCACTGATCTCCTAGGCCTCACCCAATTCTTATTAGGTAGCTCTCTAGTACAAGAAGGTTCAATGAGTATGCTGCCTGAGACCCGAGTTCAAGGTAGGGGCATAGGAAAGAGAAGAAAATAAAGTGAGAAAGGGCTGTGAATTCCTGCCATCAAAAGTCTTAGCTAAAGGGATGGGTTAAAGTGTGTATGACAGGAAAACAACAACAACAAAACAGGGAGGCATTACAATAAACTAGCTACTTTGTGGCTTAGTCTACTGTGCACCCTAAAATCAAATTTTTCCTTCAGAGTCAGCCTTAGGTACAGGTTAGTGAAGCTTATGGGGCCTGTTTACTTCTACACTAAATGATCCTGGTTTGTAGCAAATACCAAGCCTGCTTCTTAAACAGGGCTTCATTAATTTGGGATAATAGAGGTGTGAGAACCAGAGTGCCACCCCTGCTGAGAAAGACCTTGTGAGAACCAGGGTGCTGCCCCCTGACAAGAAGCATGTGACTAGCATCCCGGAAATTGCCTGGCATCTGGAAGTTGCCTCTATTCCTAGAACCGCCTATAAGTCATGTCAATCAATGCTACCTGCCAATTAGCTTGAAGCTTCCTGTGCAGGGGGCGTCACCCTGGTTCTTACAATCTTTCTCAGCAAGGGGTGGCACCCTGGTTCTCACACCTCCAGTATCCCAAATTAAGAAGCCGTTTAAGAAGACCAGAGTCCAAATCAAGCCTCAGGCACTATCTATGTGACACTAGGCAACTAACAACCTCCCTGCCTCCATTTCCTCATCTATAAAATGGGGATAATAGCACTTATCCCCCAGAGTCCTTGTGAGGATGAAGTGGGATAACAATTGTAAAGCATTTTGCAAACCTTAAAGCACTATATAAATATCCTTTCATGACGCTGCTCAAGATGGAGGTACTTTTATATATTGTCCCCAGAGAAGATGAGCAATTTGCCTGTGGCAACACAGCTAGTGAGGGTCAGAAGTGGGATTCAAAGTCAGGTCTACCTGACTCCAATCCCAGGACTGTGAAGAAGGAGGAGGCCTGGAGAGCCAAACATTTACTGTATTAACTTGTGCGTGCTATCTTATTGTGAAGGGGTGATGTGAGCTTTTAAATTTGCTTTGACTCAGATACCAGTCCAGGAGCTAGTTCTTCCTCACACTGATGCTCACTGGTTCAAAGCCTAAAACCACTTGTTTACATGTAGCCACCCACGCTTTACATCACACCTACCAACAAGGCTTCTATAAGCATTTAGCACCTGATATGTACAAAGCATTGTGCTAAGCACTAGAGGATGGAAAGGCAATAAAAACTGCCTTGGTCTTCAAAGAGAATCCTTTCTATTCAGGACACAGCTTGCAGAGTTAAGCACATATAACTTGAGTAAGGATGGAGAATACTTCACCCAGAGGCGCCAGGGAAGTCTTTCCTATAGGAAGAGGCTGGAACTTGAGCAAACTTGCTCTAGTTTGACTGCAAACTGTTGAGTAGTGGATTATATACCTTTTTATTGAGGGGAGATGTCTCTTGTTAAATTGATGAGTTTAGGGAGGACAGCTATTCAAACCAAGTAGATACTTCCTTTTTCCTATTCTCGAGATTCCAGGGAAGAACACTTTGTTTTGGTGGGTTTTGTTTTGGGTGGGTGGGGTCTGAACTATAAAGGGGAAAGGGAAGAAAACAAGCATTTATTAAGCACTACTATGTGCTTAGCACTTTACGAACATCTCATCTGATCCACAGATGATGATATTATCCCATTTTACAGTTGAGGAAACTGAAGCAGACAGAGATTAAGTGACTTGACTAGAGTCACAAAGCTAGAAAGTGTCTGAAGCTGGATTTGAATTCTGGTCTTCCTGATTCCAGGCTCTATCTATTTCACTACCTAGCTGCTTCTGATGATAGGCATCTCTGCTTTGTTTATACACATAGATAACCCCAACCCCATTAGGCCCCTTGATTAATGCATGTATAATTCTGTTTCTGGGAACAGGCATCTGTAAAAGATACTCTTAGCAATAACTTTCTGAGGTCCAAGATAACACCTTAAAAAGCTGGGAGGGGAAGGAGTGCCCCCAGAATGAGATTGTTTTAAAGGCAGTTCAGTGGATTCTAAGACAGAAGCAACAAAATAGGGGTAAATTTCCTTTTAGTTATCTTAGGTCATTTCAATATTATTCCATTACTGGGAAGGATGTGGATAAAGATTTACAAAATAATTTTTTAAAAAATCAGCTAGTAACTGGATAAAATAATCTTAGCTTTGAGGACCCCCATTTCACCCCAATGGGTTCCTTTTTTTTAATACCCTACAGTGCAGCTAGCTATGATTACCCTCCTCCTTCATTTGAACTGCTTATCCTTTCCAAAGGTAACTTTCCATCCTAGAAACAAAGTTTTGGAATGTTGTCAGTTCCCCATTGTCCCCTGGGTTCCAAAATGGAACCCTCCTTCCTCTAGGACATACTGTTAAGATAACTTTGATATGGGTTAGGGACTGGACAAAGGTGGGGCTTATAGGAGGGAAAGATGAAGGACCAGTTGTCAGAAGATGGAAGTCGACTTCAGCATTATTAGAACACTTACTTCTTCAAAAGCAGCCTGGGTTCTGTGTTCAGCTGTTTAAAGAACTCAGCAAACTGGGCAAATGGTTCTGCAAAGATAACCAGCCAGGAATTGGGCTCCACAATCCCCCACTGGCTTTTATAGAGCCTGATAAATGTGGAGCACTGAACTAGTTGGATTAGAATCAAGTCCTGGTTTTTCCACCTATTTATCCTTGAAGTAGTTACTTAACCTTTCTGAATATAATTGCCCCATCCATAAAATGGAGAAAATGAGATAAATTAAAATGTAATTGGGAAATATTTAACAAAATAAATAAAAATACAGTAGAACATAGATAATGTTAACATGTAGCTTTCTAAGTACATATGTGACCTGTAGGGTTTAGTGGCCCCTTTTCGATTTGAATTTGATGCCACTGATGTGGGGGTCTTAAGCAGTTTGTTAATGCTATTACTGCTCCAGGAAAGGAGGATGGGTGGTAATTCTTAGACTCTTAAAAAAAAAGCCTATTCAAGACAGCTTCCTTTTTGTTCCTTAAGAGGTCCTGTATTACTAAAGAGTTTCCAGAAATTCTCTTCACCGGACTCCTGAAACTCCAGGAACTTGAGCATTTGAGGGCTGAAACCTAGCAGAGTCATTTGTTCTTTTGGGACATGGAGCAAGTTTCATATTCTAGTAGGGCTATCATAGCAAAGTTTTGACTCTTCCAATTCAGTGGGGGATAACTCCACAGGAGAATAGCAGTCTCCTCCATAAAGATCCACTTGTGTGGATAAAGCACCGGCCCTCAGTGGCTTCAGACACTTGACACTAGCTGTGTGACCCTGGGCAAGTCACTTAACCCCAATTGCCTCAAAAAAAAAATATGCCAAAAAACACAAAACAAAAGATCCACTTGGGAAAACCCCCTACCCAAAGTTAGTGTCACTTCTTTCAGAATTTGAGAGGAAATTTGGGTATGTTAAACAGAATCCTCTTGTGGATTCAGTGTGTGAGCTCTTCTAGGTAGAGGATGAGTCAATCTGTAAAAGTCTTCTAAGGCTGGATAGTAAATTAATTATTATGTACGAACAAAAATTGATTTTCTCACCCTCCTACCCCTCCCCCCATTAAAAAAAAGAAAGAAAAATGAAACCCTTGTGACAAGTACACATAGTCGAGCAAAACAAATTGCCACACTGGCCATGTCCAAAAATATATCTTTTATTCTGCATGTCCTCTCTGTTAGATGTAGGTAGCATGAATCATTACTCCTCTGGAATCATGATTGGTTATTCCATTGATGAGTTATTAAGTGAAAGTAATATCAATAGCTGAAATTTTCAGAGTGCTTTAAGGTTTATAAAGCACTTTGTGAACACATCATTTGATAGCTATGAGCTAAGCTCTATGGCTGTTACTATTCTCATTTTATAAATGGCCAATGTGGGTTCATAAAGGGTTGTTGACTTGCTCTTGGCCACATTAAAGGTAGGGGTTGAACCCTGGTTTATCTTCAATCCAAGTCTTTATACTGAACAATTCTAATCATTTAAATAATAATACTTATTGCATTTTCTCCTTAGGAGTCTTACCTAGAGATTGAGGATCCCTTAATCTTAATTTTAATTTCTTAAAACCTAATTTTCATTTAAATCTTTTGTTCTGGTGTCAGTTTTAAATCTCTTTCCCTTCCTTCCTTCCCTACCCATTGAGCCAGAATAAGGGGGTGGGGGGGCAGGTGAGCAAAACTAACCAACACTTCAACTAAGTCTGACAATATATTCAAAGTCCAATACATATGAGTCCCAAGCCTCTGAAAATAAAGGAGGGGGGCAGCTAGATGACGCAGTGGATAAAGCACCAGCCCTGGATTCAGGAGGACCTGAGTTCAAATCTAGCCTCAGACACTTGACACTTAACTAGCTGTATGACCCTGGGCAAATCACTTAACCCTCATTGCCCCCGCAAAAAAGAAAAAAGAAAAAAAAAGGAAAATAAAGGAGGGAAGATTACTTTAAAGGTAGTTAGAGTAGCCAAGGGATTGTACTGTGGATTCCTTCCAGGCTATCCTTTCCCATCCACTTTTTTCTCCACACTCAGATAAGCTTTGTTGGAGTCCTTAGGGTTCTCTAGCTGTAAATTAGAAGCCATAGTTTGGTCATAATTGTCCTAGATATCAGGAAGCTGAGCTGTTTCAGCAGTTCTGAGGGATCTCCATTTGTTTTTTGAAAATTTGATGGTAAATTGTGTTTCAACACGTGATAATCCCCATCTTGCTCCTAGTTGAATCCTCCACAATGTAAAATCCTTGAAAATAGTTAAATTAAACAGCACATGAGGGATTTTGATGAGTACATGCAACATTTACCTTCAACGGTTTTCCATTTGTTAAAAGAAAAGCTAGTAACAATGTTTTCCATTGTTTTTGATGTGAGATTTGTTACTGTTGAAAGTTGTCTTATTTTTAGGGTTATAGTATTCACATTGTACTTTTAGCTGGCCTTTGTTCACTCTGTATCACTTCATGAATTCTTCCTATATTTCCACGTGTTTATTTTTGTGCCCTAATAATATTCCATTACATCCATATAACAAAGTTTGATATTTTTTGGAAGATGGGTCTTGTTGTCAGTAGCCTCTTCAGTACATAAACCCCACTGGGGGTTTATGGGTCTGAGGTACGGAACAGTTTTGAAGCTCTTCTTGCATAATTCCAAATTATTTTCCAAAACAGTTGGATTGAATCACAACTGATACAGTACGTTAATGTTGTACCTGTTTTCCTATGTACAAAAAGTAGTGACTTTTGAAACTATTCCAGGTATTCTTGGAGGTCATAGAGGGTCAGCTTCTTCAAGAAGTGGGCCTTCACGAAGGGCTTTAAGCCTTTTAGAGCATCCCATCCTGAGAAGTGTAGGGAAAGGGCCTATAGACTTTTGCCCTCCCCGCAAACAGGCATCTTCAAGTACCTGGGCAAGAAGAGAAAAACTGAGTTGTGGGATTAAACAGCTAGATTGAGCTGCCAGTCAACAATTTAAGCTTCTTCCATACTACTTTCAACTAATTAAACCACTAACCATTTATTATATTTCTACTGCGCTAGATACTCTGTGTGGCTTGTTGCCTTCTTTAATGTCCCTATTACTTTTTTTGTTTGTTTGTTTTTTTGTTTTGTTTTTTGTGGGGCAATGGGGATTAAGTGACTTGCCATGGGTCACACAGCTAGTAAGTATCAAGTGTCTGAGGCTGGATTTGAACACCTGAACACCCCCCCCCCATTACTTTTTGATGCTGTTAGTGTGCTAGTAGGTATACTTACTATTATTTCTATTCCTCATAATTGGCTAGGGGATGGGGAAAAATCACCAAGATTGTTAGAATTGTGTCATAAGGGTAAGTAAGGCTCTGACTGCCCAAGGGCCCTTCCTATAGAACAATAGACATTGTTTTAAAAAAAATATTAAAGGCTGTTTTTTAAATCTTTCTGCTGTGGATATGTTTCAGAGGACTGAAATTGTTGGAAGTCTGATTGTAGATTATCAAATGCTTTATTACTTTACTTAAGGTGTAAACAAATGAATATTCAGTGGAAAGAGTCATGACCTAAGTGCAAGTTCTGGACCTGCCTTTTACTAACTGTGTAACCTTGGGCAAGTCACTTAACCTTTCTGTCTCAGTTTCTTCATCTGTAAAATGGGGATGATAATTGCACCTACTTCCCAGGGTTGTCATGAAGATCAAATGAGATAATAATTATAAAGCTCTTAGCACAGTGGCTGCCACAGAGTAAGTGCTATATCCATGTTCACCATTATTGTTACTTTGATTTTGGGCAAGTCAGTTAACTTTACTGGGCCTTAGTTTCATCATTTGTAGAATAAGGGTATTGGACAAGGTGACCTCTCAGATCTCTTTCAGCTCTACATCTATGATGTTTTTATCCTTGTTCTGGTTCAGTCATTTCAGTCATGTCTGATCCTGTGGGATTTTCTCGACACAGATCCTGGGGTTGTTTGTCATTTCCTTCTTCAGCTCATTTTACAGATGAGGAAACTAAGGCAAACAAGGTTAAGTGAATTGCCCAGGGTCACACAGCTGATAAATGTCCGAGGCTAGATTTGAACTCAGTAAGATGGTTCTTCCTGACTTTAGACCTGGTACTCTATCCACTGAATCACCTAGCTTCCCTCCCTTTTATCCTACAACTCTACATTTATAAACAGGAATGCTTTATATTTTAAGAAAATCTGGTATATAAAAATCTATATTTGTGAAACAAATGATAGTTTTTTTATTTTGAAAATATTACTATTTTGAAAGTATGTATCACAGGTTTTCTTTGATAAGCCAGGTTTTCATTCTCTACATAGATCTTTTTGCTTAAGTAGCTATTATTTCTAATATTCTAATATTGTAGTTTCTTCTCTTTTAGGTGCCAGATTTCACCATCACTGACTTGTCTTCTGAAACTTATGAAATTCCAGACATTTTAGGTCTGGATGAGGAGGGTGAAGCTGATTATTCACAATTCAACGGGTTTGCAAACCCACTTTAGAATAATGAATAAAGAGCAAACTGATCTTCTTGAATATAACATTTTACCTTGTTAAAGTCCATGTTATCTCCAAGTATTCATATGGTTTGGGGAGTGGTAGTACGTTTTGTTTTAATTTTATGGATTCCTTATTTCCTTCCCCAGAGCAACCATTTCAAACTTTTTCTTCTTTATTCAAGTCTCCCACTGCACTATCCTCCATGCTTATAGCAAATAATACACTGAGGAAACAGTCTGAGGTGCTTTCCTCCAGCCCTCCACTCTTCAAAACTACATGCCTCAGGGGCAGCTAGGTGGCGCAGTGGATAAAGCACTGGCCCTGGATTCAGGAGGACCTGAGTTCAAATTTGGCCTCAGACACTTAACACTTACTAGCTGTGTGACCCTGGGCAAGTCACTTAACCCCAATAGATTCACCAAAACAAAACAAAACAAAACAAAACAAACTACATGCTTCTCTGTTCCCAATCTCACTCACTTTTGAGATCTTGTTCTAGGAATGATTGTTTCTCTAAATATATCATATCCCTCTTTCTTTCCCTCTATTTCCTTTCTATTTGTTTACAAACATTGGTCAAATTTCCCACATCCTAAAAATATTCTTTCTTGATCCTCCTGTCTTACCTAGCTACAGTTCAGCTTTTTTCTCCCTTAGGTTTCTTGAAAAGTTGGCTTATACCTGATACAACTGGTTTCTCATCGCTTCCCTCATTACCCCTTTTTAACTTGGCTAATGGAATTCCTCTCAAAAGATAAAAATCAGTCAACCAATAAGCCTCTATTAATCTCTTACTATTGGCCAGGCACTGCTAGGTGCTGTGGGTACAAATACAATGAAAGAAACAATCCCTACTCGAAAGGATTCCTACTTAATCCCATTGTCTATTTTATTGTTTCAAAAGTTTATATATATATATTTTTTTCCTCCAGTTTTCCAACATTTATTTTTTTCTTGTCACCCTAAACCCTACCGGGGAAAAACCCCAGAAAACAAAACCCTTGTAAAAAATAAGCATAGTCAAGCAAAACCAAATTTTCCTACTGGACATGTCGAAGAATGTGTCTCATTCTGTCATTATTACTGTCAGTCATTTGGAATCATGACTGATCATTGTGTTGTTCAGAGTTCTTAAGTCTCAAGGTTCTTTTTTGAGTCTCTGTATGGGGCAATTGCCACTACTGATTACCTTTCTCTTCCTTTGGCTTCTGAGACCCTGTCTTGTTCCTTCTACCTCTTTAAATTCCCCTTCTCTGTCTCCTCAGCTGGCTCCTCATCCCTGAATTGAATTGTTTAATTTGTTCTCAAAAATCACTGGAAGCCTGATTTTTTTCCCCTATAGTATGTGTAAGAAATTCTGATTGTGAAAGCTATTAATCTAGCTTGATAATTTCATTGTTGAAATGATTGAAATAAAGGTTGAGTGTTGCTATTTTGTATTAGTCTTCTTTTTTACCGAATATGAAAAATGCTACTGAGTAGCTGTTATCTTGGAAGTTAAAGGGTGAGTAATGAGACGGTAAATTCAGAAGAACAAATTTGATATTGTGACGTGTAAAATTTAATGTGTGGTATCCTTATTTCTGTCCCAAGTTTGGGGAAAATTAGCTAGGGTTTTTAATATATTTGTTACTTATAAATGAGAAGCTTTAGCACCAGTTTTGGGCATTAAGCATTTATTAAAGCATATCAAGTATTAGTAAAAAGAGAACACCTATGTCAGAAAGTTAAGAAAAGGCCTATCTAGCCTAGCGTTCCAGCCTGGCCCTATTTAAAGAAATCTTAAAAGAAAACTGCCCAGATCTCTTAGAACCAGAGGACAAAGTGGAAATAGAAAGAATGTTCTGGTTACCTTCTGAAAGAAAACCCCAAATGAAATCCCCTCAAGAACAGAATTGCCAAAATCTAGAGCTTCCAGGTCAAAGAAAAAAAATACTTCAAGCAGACAAAAAGAATTAAATTACCAAGGAGCCACAGGCAGGATCCCATTTAAGTTAGTAGCCATGATTATAAAGGAGCAGAGAACTTGAAATACAATATTCCAGAAGGCAAGGGATAGGGCTTGCAGCCCAAAATAACTTATCCAGCAAAATAATATAATTCTGGGGGGGTGGGGTGGGTGTGATCCTTAAAGAAACAGAAGACTTCCAAGCATTCCTAATGAAAAGACCAGGGATGCAGAAAAACTCTCAAGTTCCAATACAGGAATGAAGAGAAACATAAAAAAGTAAATACACATGAAGAATGATAAAGGACTAAACAGGGATCAACTTCTGACATTCAAATATAGGGTGATGATACACATGTCCTCTCAACCTTACCATCAGCAGGGTCCATAGAGGGATTCCAATTAGATGTGGCCTAGGAATGGTTCTGTTAAGGGGGAAATAGGTGGGGGTTTGGGGTAGGGGTCCTTAGGGAGTCCTCTTTAAAGAATTACACTCTCTTGCACACAAATCCAATTAGAATAAAATAATAGTTTATTTAGGGGCTAGGGAAAGGAAACCAAGAGAGAAATCCTTGGACTTCTTCTCATGGGGAGAAGGCATGGCACAGAGCATTGCAGATACTTTTATAGAGGACTGATGGGGGTGATCATCTGACTGTGGAAAGTTCCCTTATTGGGGAGGGCCAGCCCCCACTGGTGGTGGCTGGGGGAATTGAGTGAGGGGTGGTTCCAGATCTCTCAAGCCATCTCTCTCCTCCTCATGCCACAAAGGCAGCAGCCACACCTAATCTTATTTCCTCAGGGGTGGGGAAGACTGGAATGAAGGGTGATGGTCCCGGAGCTAGCTCAGTCCAGATCCCGAGCCACTTATCTCTTTAGGTGTGTCTATCCTTTGGTTTAGTTTCTCGAGGAGAAGGTTCTTTGATGTACACCAGAGAACTTCTGGGGTACCCAGAGCCATTCAAATGAGGTAACCAGGTCCATAACAGTTCTGTTAGTTTTGTTGATCTTATATTTATAACTCTTTAAAAAATATTACTTATTTCTAACATTCTTTTAAAATTTTGAGTTTCAGATTCCCTCCCTCCTACCCCTATTCCACTCATGGAGGAAGCAAACAATATGATATTGTTAACCAGTAAATTAAGGAAACAATATAGAAGAAATGAGGTCTTTAATCAGAGCAGAGGAACTAAAGCTTGTGGTATCGAAAAGCCAGAAGCTAGGAATATCCAATGATGGGAGGACAGGGTTTTTATGGGGTAACAGAACAAAGGGAACCAAAAGACTGCTCCAGTACAGAAACTACCAATATAAAAGAACCTTTAACAAAAGAAAGTAAAGAATTGCTCCAGAGTTAAGTGTAGATGCTACTTAACTCTAAATAGAGTTTAAATACCTACTTAAATGTAACTGGACCTTTTACATAATAACAAAGTCCAGGAAGTAAGGAGATGGGGGATCATTTTTCTTGGGGGAAGGTCCATAAATCCATCAGGAGTTTGAAATTGACAAAGATTGGTTAGGCCCAAGCAATTCACCTGCCTGGGTAGGGTGACTGGGTGGGGAATCAGTCACTTCTCAGTAAATGTGTATATCAAATGTGATAACAATATCAATTATACATGTGAAATCATACAAAACAATTTCCATATTAGCCATATTGTGGGGTAAAAAAGGTGAGAAAATTATACTTTAATTTACACTCAGAGCTCATCAGTTCCCTCTCTGGAGGTGGATAGCATTTTAAAATCATAAATCCTTTGGAATTGTCTTGGCTTATTGTATTAATTAGAGAAGCCAAGTCTTTCACAGTTGCTCATCATTATCACAACATTGCAGGTACTGGGCATCAATTCATACAGGTGTTGCCATGTTTTTTTCTGAAACCACCACCTCATCATTTCTGATAGCGCAATAATACTCTTTCATAACCATATACCACAACCTATTCAGCCATTCCCCAAATGATGGTCATTTCATCAATTTTTAATTCAGATACATCTCTGCCCATTATTAGTTATGTGACCTTGGGCAAGTCCACATCACCACTCTGGGTCTTAGTCTATTCATCTGAATACTTGGGGGAAAAATATTTGCCTCACCTATTCTCCTCTTTACTAGATGAGTAGCACTGGACCGATTAATTTTCTTTCTGTACCTAACTTGCCTTATCTGTAAAAAAAAAAGTGTGAGACTAGAGAATTTCTCTTTTAAAAAATTTATCACTTATTTTTACCTTGAATTAAAAAAAAATTTGAATTCCAAATTCTTTCCCTCCCACCTGCCCCTCCCCTCCCCACAGAGAAGGCAAGCAATATGATGTTATACATGCGACGTCATGCAAAACAAATTTCCATATTAGCCGTGTTGCAAAAAAAAAAAAAGAAAAGAAAAGAAAAAAGAAAATAAATGAAAAAATTACACTTCTATTTGGACTGAGTTAATCAGTTCTCTCTTTGGAGGTGGATAGTATTTTCCTAGAAGATCTCTCAAGAGCCGGTCCAGTTCTAGCTCTTTTTAATCTGCTACTGTCCCAGCGCATTTGGTAATTTATTCAGCTCCCTTTCTAACCGGGTATCCCTTTCTTTCCGCAAAAAAGAAATACCTCTTCAGAGCCGCGTCCTACTACCATATATGGCCACCCCTCAATTTACCTCTCCCTTCCCCTCCGCGCAAAGCACTGTGGGGTTCGTAGTTTCCTGGAGAGGAGCAATAGTTAAAGGCTCGGATTAAAGCGCGCGCCTTATCGCGGCAGGCGGCCTAGGCCAATCACATCGGGTCGTACTTCCGGAAGTGACGCCATTCTCAGGGGGCGGGGGGAGACGTTGCAGTTGGCGGTTCTGTTGAACCCGACAGCTTTGGGCGGTTTTTCAGGGGATAAGAAAATGCTGCTCCCTTGTGACCCGGGATGGGTGGGGGCGGCTGAGCAGTCGCCTCTGCAGCCGCCGGGGGAGAAGTGGCGGCATGTAGAGGAGCGGCGGAGGAAGACGCTTCTCAGGACTTGGTCTTTTGTCGTTGTCTTTTCCCGGGCTCTCTCTCTTTCTCAGCTCCCTGGAGCCGGCTGCCTTCGGCCTCGGGCCTCCCGTGTGCGCCGGGCCACGGCCTGGAGGCCGCTGCGAACCATGAGCGCCGCCGCCGCCGCCGTCGGCGGACCCGCGGCCTGGAAGAAGGACCACCTGTGGCAGAATCTTGCTGGGCTGGGCTTCGAGCCGGAGAAGGCTGCGGCCGAAGCGGGGAGGAAGCTCACGTCGCACACCAAGCTGGGCGTGTAAGCGGCGGGGACGGGGAGGGGGGCGCTTTGAACTGTTTCCGGCCAACTGGGGCACAAGGAAACTGAGGCCTCCAGAGGGAGGGGAACAAGAAGTGGATTTTATTTGTTTACTTTTGGAGGCAATTGGGGTTAAGAGACTTCCCTGGGGATTTGGACTCGGGTCTTCGTTACTCCGAGCGGGTGCCTTATCCACTGCGCCACCTAGCTGCCGCCCCCAGCAGTTTATTTTAAAGCGCCTACTATGTGCCTGGTGCAGCGCCAAGCACTTTGCAAATATAATGTAGTCATAACGTCACTTGTCACCGGAGGACCAGGAGCTCTTTGCACCGTAATGGGGGCTCTTCCTAGTTTTACCGCCCCCCCCCTCCAATTCCCGGGTGACATTTTTGCTGGGGCCTGGAAAAAAGCTTTGGCTTTGCAGTCGGAGCACCAGCGTTCTGGTGCCAGCTCTGACTCTGTAGCCATGTGCAAGTCCCTTAACCTTTGCCTTAATTTCCTCAGTTGTAAAATGCTAGGATCAAATGATGCACCACTTGTAAAGCGTTAAGCACAGTGCTTGACACATAGTAACTGTTAGAGAATTTTTTTTTCTTTTTTCAACTACAAAATTTAAAATAACAACACCCTCCCTCCCAGAGTTGTTGTGAGGATCAAATGAGGTAACAGTTGTGTCTGACATGTAAATGGTTGTCGTAAAGATGGAGTTGGATAATTTTTGCAAAACGCTTTGTAAACATAATATAAAGGCCAGTCATTATTATTGGTGACTGAAGCTGTAAGGTTAGGGAATTCATTTGTAGGTTCCACCTGGAATTTCAAAGTCCCAGAATGTCAGAATTGGGAAGAACTTCAGAGGCCATGGAGTCCAACCTCTTAATTAAGATTCCATACCTGGGCTTTCCTGGAAGATGTTTTCTATTTTAATCAACCTACATTACTTTGTTATAAATATAAAATGTTAGAGCTGAAAGGGACCTTAGAGATAATGTACTTATCTTTCTTATGTTGGAGATGAATATGAGGCCCGATAGAAAATAGACTAGGAGAATTCATGTTTTAAAAGTACTTTATAAGGGGCAGCTGGATGGTGCAGTGGATAGAGCACCAGCCCTGGAGTCAGGAGTACCTGAGTTCAAATTTGGCCTCAGACACTTAACAGTTACTAGCTGTGTGACCCTGGGCAAGTCACTTAACCCCAACTGCCTCACAAAAAAAAATTTACAAAAAGTACTTTATAGTTTACAAGGCTTTCATAATCAGTGAGGTAGGTTATACAAGGATTATTTTCAATTCAGTGATAAGGAAAGTAGAATATAGACTGGTTAAGTGAATCGTTCAAGAGTAAATGTCAAAGCCTCTGGCTCAAGCCCAGCCCTTCTGATTCTCAACACATTTTTTTTTCCATTATAGGGCTCTGCTTCCTAGAGAAGGTTGAGAGGATTTTGAAGGTAGAGAGATGTAGGTGGGATGGAACCTTCCCTTTCAAAGTTTTCCCTTAGCTTTCCTTTTGTCTCCCTTTGGAGATATAGCATCTTAATTGGTGATTATCATATGAGTGTGTACACACACACACACACATGCATGCATGTATACATACACACATATATGGAGTGACTCACAAACTTTCATAAGTCTGAGAAATAGAATTAAAACAGACTTAGAGGGCAGCTAGGTGGTGAATTGGATAAAGCACCGGCCTTGGATTCAGGAGACCTGAGTTTCAACCTGGCCTCAGACACTTGGCCTCAGACACACTAGCTGTGTGACCCTGGGCAAGTCACTTAGCCCTCATTGCCCCACAAAAAAATTAAAAAAAAAACCAGACTTGGGGAACCCTGGCTTTGCTTCTGGGTTAACTTGTAGCCTTATAGGTTAATTTTCTTTTAAAAGCCTCAGTTTCCTTTACGTATAAAATGAGGGAGTTGGACTCCTGATCTCTAAAGGCCCTTTCAATACTAACATTTTGTTATTTTATCACTTTTTGAGTAGATCAGCTGATGGAAGAAAGCCATAGGCTTAATTAGATTTGGATTCTCTGTTTTTGTTTTGTTTTTCTGGAATGCTTATTCTAAAATACTCTAAATGATTCAGTCCCAGCCTGTTAGAGCTAGATAAAGAAATTGAAGTCTATAGAAAGGAAATCACTTGTCCAAATTCACAATTATTAGATGACAGACTGGTAAAAATCTAAATTTTCTCATTTCAAAATGGTTCTCCTCTGTGCTATGCTTGATTCAATAACTTTATTAAGGTACTCTTGAGAGTAATGCCTTTCTTGTACTATGCAGCTAAAGCTCTTTTTTTTTTTTTTTTTTGGTGAGGCAATTGAGGTTAAGTGACTTGACCAGGGTCACACTGCTAGTAAGTGTCTAGACTAGCTGCATTAATGCTCTGATAAACCTGGGATTAAAATTTAGATCTCATTCCCAGTTAAGGCACTATTCACTAATGGATTAGGCACTTCTCATGGGATTGTCTAATATCTGTGGAGGAAATGTTATACCTTGTTTCTTTTTTTTTTTTTTTTGGTGAGGCAGTTGGGGTTAAGTGACTTGCCCAGTGTCACACAGCCAGTAAGTATTAAGTGTCTGAGGCCGAATTTGAACTTAGGTCCTCCTGAATCCAGGGCCGGTGCTCTATCCACTGCGCCACCTAGCTGCCCCCTACATTGTTTCTTTTGATCAATATTTCCCAGAAATGCATTTAATTTTTATAAATTGCACAATGTATATGATTAAGAAATTTTCACCTTGAAAGAAGAGATTCATGAAGTATACTGTTATTGATCTTCACTAACTACACTCTCTTATTTAAAAAACAATTAGGAGCATGTTTGACAAACCTAACAGTGATGCCTTTCACATAGTTGCCTACTTTTTGTTTACCGCTTTGAATCCTTCCCATGCTAAAGAAGTATTCAGGTGAGCAAAATATTTTTTACTTTATCCATTTTTGTATATCAAATTGTAATATCTGTAAACTTAATAAGTTATAATTTACAATTTAAAATTTGGTCTGACATTTTTTCTGAAGTTAGTTCAAAGCTTGTGTTTTGAGAGGATATTTAAAGTTGTAGGCAGGTACTTATTATATAAAGTTTAAGTTCTGGAAATGCAACACAATTTAATTTCCTTGTAAAATATTAACTATTCTATAGAGTAAATTGATCCCTTTCATAAAGCTGATTCAACATTTGACCTCTTTTCTGATGTGACAGAGACTTTTTTCTTTGTGCCTAGTCTGCCTAAGCATTCAATTCTTGTGATTGAGTTTTTTTTTTTTTTTTTGCTTCCCACCTCATTAACCTCACTGTGATTGTTTGGCTGTATGCAGTATTAAAATTATGTACTTTTGCACAAATTCCTACAACTTTGTGTCAGAATTAAGTTCTGAACTGCTAGGAGCAGAAAGATATTTTCTTGAAACTTAATCTTTATATAGATTGTCAGTCAGCAGTCATTTATTAAGTACCTACTTTGTGTACCCTTACTACTGTCACCTACAGGTTACTAAATACCTTGGAATGGTAATGTCTTTTTTCTTTTTTTGGGGCAATGGGGGTTAAGTGATTTGCCCAGGGTCACACAGCTAGTAAGTGTCAAATGTCTGAGGCTGGATTTGAACTTAGGTACTCCTGAATCCAGGGCCAGTGCTTTATCCACTGCGCCACCTAGCCGCCCCCTGGAATGGTAATTTCTATAAGGGTGTTTGAATTATATGGCAGAGACCCAGACTTCTGCAATCTTATTATCATGACTGACCTTTGAAAGAGAAAATGGAGGGGAATTATGGTTTATTTCTTCCTTTAAAAAGCATAACTAGTTGCTAGCTAGGTAAAGACAGAGATTGGAAATTAGTTAATTAGTTAATATTTTGTTCTTTATTTAATTCATATTTTGTTCTCTTTGTTTAAAGTATATTTTTGTGACCATGGGTAAAGCTTAACTTGTTTCAAAACTTGTGGCTTCATTATTAGTTATTACTTTTTGTGATTATTCCCTCTTTAGGAGGCTAAAGAAGCTCTGGACTTATGATCCCTGACTGAGGCATCTTAGTAGGCTCCTGTTATATAGCACCTGGGGGCAAGTTAGGTGTCACAGTGGATAGAGCACTTGGCATGTAATCAAGAAGATTTGATGAGTTCATCTTATGAGTTCAAATTTGGCCTCAGTCATTGACTAGTTATGTGATCCTGGGCAAGTCGATTAACCCTGTTTGTGTCAGTTCAGTTCCTCATCTGTAAAATGAGCTGGAGAAGAAATGGCAAATCACTCCAGTATCTTTGCCACAAAAACCTCAAATGGGGTTTGACTGAACAAAAATGAGCACCTTCGTGGTTTGTTCACAATAACCCTATGAAGTTTGTAGTGTATTGTTATCCTCATTTTACAGATGGGGACGTTGGGGATCAGGGTGATTAAATAACTTGCCCACAGTCATAATAGTAAGTGTCAGAGCTAGAACTTGAATTCAGGTCTATTTATTCCAGCATTGTTTCTAGCATAAGTTGGCATCATCTGAAGCTGCAGAATGCTTTAGATTGTACTAAGCCAAATTCTGAAATCTCAGTAGAGCCCCCCCATAGTATGGAGCTCATCCATGAATTTGTTGATTGTTTTTTTCAGACTTTAATTATGATGTGAAGCCTATTTTTAAGTAATTTTTTGTTGTTTCTTTTTTGTGGGGCAGTGAGGGTTAAGTGACTTGCTCAAGGCCGCACAGCTAGTGCCAAGTGTCTGAGGCTGAATTTGAACTCAGGACCTCCTGAATCCAGGGCCAGTGCTTTATCCACTTTGACACCTAGCTGCCCCAGTAATATTTTTTAATAACAAGCAAGTAGTCAGTAAGTTGATATTGGTTAATTGTGAGATCTGTAGCCCCATGCTATTGTTTCTCTCATGCCTCTTAGTATACACCTCATATATTCATATATTCAACAAATGGATCCAAACTGCCTTGTTTGGCTGCATTAAAATAAATGCTAAATGGGGCAGCTAGGCGGCGCAGTGGATAAAGCACTGGCCCTGGATTCAGGAGTACCTGAGTTCAAATCCAGCCTCAGACACTTGACACTTACTAGCTGTGTGACCCTGGGCAAGTCACTTAACCCCCATTGCCCCTCAAACCCCCCCCCCCCAAAATGCTAAATGCATGGCCCATAACACTCCCAAGTATATTGTCAACCAGATTAAAAGTGTAATTGGGAAATATTTAATAAAATAAAAATACAATAAAAAGAAGATTGTTAATTTTTGGTGTTCTAGGTTAATATATGGCTTGTAGGAATCCTTATGTATGGTTTAGTGGCCCCCTATTTATATTTGAGTTTAAACCTATACTTTGATTTTATTGTCCAATAAAATGGTAATAAGGTAATTTCTGTTTATGTGTCTAGGAGCTTGGTTATTTTTTGCTTTTCATTCAGCAAGTATTTGTTGAGTACTTGCAGTGGATTGTAGTAAATGCTATGTAAAAATAAATTAGTCATCATTCTTTATGAATTTTTTAGTGTCTGTAGACACAGAGACTAATTATAAATGCTACCAAGCTTGATTGTGTTACTGTTCATATTAGTTTCATTCAGGATGAGGGACTTCTCCCTACCTGTCCTTAAGTATGCTGGGTCTTGACTTCTGTTCTTTAACTTTTTTTTCTTTCAAAAAATCAAAAGGTTTTGTTGGCCTCCAATAGACCGAAAAGCCGATGCTGAATTTCGCAAACAGTGCTGTGAATGGTTGAAAAGAATTTCTGTGAGTATTTTTATTCTGAAGATGGAAACTTCAGCTTTAATATTTTTCAAGAGAACTCTTTTACGTTCTCAAGGGTATTAACTCATTGGCGTAATCTTGGATTTGTAGTTTTTTTTAAAATTTTATTTATTTATTTTTTAGTGAGGCAATTGGGGTTAAGTGACCTGCCCAGGGTCACACAGCCAGCAAGTGTCAAGTGTCTGAGGCCGGACCTGAACTCAGGTACTCCTGACTCCAGGGCCGGTGCTCTATCCACTGCGCCACCTAGCTGCCCCTTGGATTTGTATTTTTAAAAAAATGTTCATTTTATGCACAAACTTTTTCGGAAAGTATTTTTATGTTCAGAATTGTATATTTCTAAGGAAGCAAAACTAAAAATTAGGTAAGGAAGATCATATCATATAAAAATATGTATTTTGTGTTCTTTAAAAAGAAACTTTCCTAACTACATATAACTTAATTTATTTCATATATATAAGGTCAAAACTCGTGGCTTCATTTCTAGTTGTTACCTAGATTCCTCCAGAGTTAAGTTTTAGGGGAATCTCAGACTTATGATCCCTTAAGAGACCTTGGCTCCAACACCTGTATGCTAGAACTAAAAAAAGTATGTCTTAAGATAACCATTGCTGTGTTCTACAACCTGACTTTTGTCTGTGAAGTCTTCTATATCATGTTCAACGGGATGGTTAATGTTTTTGTTGTTGACATGACTATATGGGAAAGTTTAGAGTCTGGGTCAGTGTTTTTTATTTGTCACCTGTTGCTTTCTCTAAGCAGGGAATTAGGGAAGAGAATAAGCACTTCTATAGCAACAACTATGCGTCAGGCACTGTGCCATATGCTTTATTATAAATATTATCTTATTTGACCCCCACAACATCTCTGAGATAGGCCCTGTCATTGTCCCCATTTTGTAGTTTAGGAAATTGAGGCAAACATGTTAAGTGACTTAGGATCATGAAGTTTTTTTAGGTCAGATTTAAATTTTCCTGATTTCAGGCCCAACATTCTATCTACTGTACCACTAATTGCCTCTAAGTAGTTCTAAGGGGAGAAAGGAAACAGATCAAAAAGGTGAAGATACTTGCCTTACAGGGAACCTAGGGAGTTTGTAACAGGATCATGATTATTGACTCTCAGTATTTTAAAAAAATATTCTTCCAGTATTTTTTTTTTTTTAAGTGAGGCAATTGGGGTTAAGTGACTTGCCCAGGGTCACACAGCTAGTAAGTGTTAAGTGTCTGAGGCTGGATTTGAACTCAGGTACTCCTGAATCCAGGGCTGGTGCTCTATCCACTGCGCCACCTAACTACCCACTTCCAGTATTTTTTAAACTAGTTTTGTGCTCTAGGAAACTGTATGGCAGGTAGATACTAGCATAACATACATATAATTCTTTTAAAAGTAGTCTAGTGCTAGAACAGATCTCCTAAGAAGATAATCTAAATTTAAATTCATTTTCTTTTTCTCAGGATGAATGTGGAAGCAGCTTTCCTCAAGTCATTGGTTCATTGTTTCTTTCTCCTGGTGGCCCTAAGTTTGTTGATCTTATGTACACTTTTGCAAGATTTGTTGCCGTGCAGTATATTAAAACCAACTCTGAAAGTAAGTTAAGCAAAATGGCAGTAATTTTACATTTTGAGAAATGCAACAAGAACTTTTGCATACCATCAAGAAATGGTCTGTGCAAGATGAAGAATTATGGGCAGTGTAGAGATAACTGTTAGATTATTGTTGATCTGAATTAGCTTGGTGGCAGTAAGAATGGAGAAGAGGAGGGGCAGCTAGGTGGCGCAGTGGATAGAGCACTGGCCCTGGATTCAGGAGTACCTGAGTTCAAATCCGGCCTCAGACACTTAACACTTACTAGCTGTGTGACACTGGGCAAGTCACTTAACCCCAATTGCCTCACCAAAAAAAAGTTAGAATGGAGAAGAGGAAGATTGGGATCATTATGAGAGTTATTGCAGAGATAGATAGGGGAATTTGGTAATAGACTGAACATTCAAAGCGAGGGAAAGATAAGCTTTTGAATATGAGGGTCTAGGTGAATGGTGGTATCATTGGCAGAAATAGTAAAATAAACTGGTGGGGTGAAAGGAGGAGATGATAAGTTTAATTTTGGACATATTTGAGTAGATATGAATGTTTGAGTAGACATATATGAAGATAATCCTGTAGGCAGTTGGAACTTAGAAGAAAGGTCAGTACTGGATTTAGCATAATGCCTGGCACATGGTAGGTTCCTAATAAATGCTTGTTGACTTGAGACAGATTTTTCTCGAGTCACTGCATAGAATTGCTAGTTGAAGATATGGAATTTAATGAAATTGAGGGAGAAACGAGAACAAAACCAAATAATCATGGACAGAACTTAGGGGAAATTCCCTAATTTAAAGCATTGCTTTCTTTAAGAGGAAGAAAACTCAAGTCAATAAAAAGGGCAAGTGTGGTTAGTGTTGGAGGAGCACTAGGAAAGTGTGTTGTATCAGAAACTGAGGACAAGGTAATGATTATCTTATATTTGCATGTTAAGGGTTCTCCTCACCACATGAGGTATTCCCATTTTATAGTTGAGGAAACTGAAAGTCTTAGAAGTTAAGGGACTTGCCCATGGGATCATATAGTGTTAAGTTTCTGAAGATGAGATTTGAACCCAGGGCTTCTGATTCAAGCTAAGTACTCTTTTTCCCTAGGCCACATTACTTTTTTTTTTTTTTTTTTTTTTGTGAGGCAATTGGGGTTGTGACTTGCCCAGGGTCACACAGCTAGTAATTGTTAAGTGTCTGAGGCCAAATTTGAACTCAGGTCCTCCTGACTCCAGGGCCGGTGCTCTATCCACTGCGCCACCTAGCTGCCCCACCACATTGCTTTTAGAAAGAATAGGTCACCATTGTCATATGCTTGAGAGTTCAAGGAGGATCAATACTATTTGAAAATAATGCAAACATTTTTTTAAAAAATCTATTAACAAGAAAAAAAATCAGATAAACTTGACTTTGGTTAATGCAAAATATACTTTTCAAGACTTTGTATTTTTTGGGCTAACTGATCATAACAACTTTAATATACTGTCTGCTCTCAGATTCAAGACTTATTATTTAATTAGAAAAGTACAATCTTGTCTCCTTCCCCAGTCTGGATGGATATTTCCAGTGAGATGTTGAAGGGATTTAAAAAAATCAGTAACTTAGGGGCCGCTAGGTAGCGCAGTGGATAAAGCATTGGCCTTGGACTCAGGAGGACCTGAGTTCAAATCCAGCCTCAGACACTTGACACTTATTAGCTGTGTGACCCTGGGCAAGTCATTTAATCCTCATTGCCCCCCCCCCCCCAAAATCAGTAACTTGAATGAAGACATAGAATGTTGACCACGTTTTAGGTAACATGAGACTGGAAGGGATAATTTTTACATCAGGTGAATAAAACTGAGGAACCTGTAGGATACTGACTGATAAGAATGACGGATGAAGCTAAAAAGATAAAACTTCATAGGAACAAATTAAATCCTGCACATAGGTTCAGAAAAAAACTCTTTCTAAGTGCAAGATGGATGTGACTTGAAAGCATGTAAAAAAGACCTGGGTATTTGGGAAACCCTGAAGTCATTAGTTAGTGGTACAGCAAAAGAAAAAAAAAAGGCGGTGATCTTCAAGTGCATTAATAAAAGTATGGATTAAGGGGGAGAGGAGTTGTACTCTGCCATTGTCATTCCACATCAGGAGTGTTTTGTTCAGATCACATTTTAGAAAGTCTTTTTTAATATCCTTCATAGCATGACTAGAATGGCCAGAGGGTTTAAAACAATATCATATTCTTTTTTTTTTCCACTTAATAGTATTTAATTTTTTTTCCCAATTACATGTAAAAGGTAGTTTTCAACCTTCATTTTTATAAGATTTTGAGTTCCAAATTTTTTTCCCTCCTCCCCTCCCCAAGATGGCAGGCAATCTGATATAGGTTATACAGTTGTCATGTTAAACATATTTCCATATTGGTCATATTGTGAAAGAAATATTAGAACAAAAGAGAAAAAACACAAGAAAGACAAAACAAAGAACAAAAAAAAGAAAGAAAATAGTATGCCTTGATCTGCATTCAGACCTCATAGTTCTTTCTGTGGGTGTGGAGAGCATTTTCTGTCATGAGTCTTTTGGAATTGTCTTGGATCATTGTATTGCTGAGAACAGCTAGACAAGTCTGTCATAGTTAATCATTGAACAATATTGCTGTCACTGTGTATAATGTCCTCTTGGTTCTCCTTACTTCACTCAACATCCATTCATATGACTTCCAGGTTTTTCTGAAATCTCCCTGCTCATCGTTTCTTACAGCACAATAGTATTCCATTAAATCAGTATGCCACAACTTGTCTAGCCATTCTCCTGTTGATGGGCATTCCCTCAATTTCCAATTTTTTGCCACCACAAAAAGAGTAGTTGTAAATATTTTTGTACATGTGGGTCATTTTCCCTTTTCTATGATCTCTTTGGAGATCAGTCCTAGTAGTGGTATTACTGGGTCAATAGCCCTTTGGGCATAGTTCCAAATTGTTCTCCAGAATGGTTGGATCAGTTGACAGCTCCACCAACAATGCATTAGTGTCCCAGTTTTCCCACATCTCCAACATTTATCATTTTCCTTTTTTGTCATATTAGCCAATTTGATAGGTGTGAGATGGTAATAATCTCTTTTGTTTGTTTTTTTTTTTGGAGGGCCAATGAGGACTTGCCCAGGGTCACAAAGCTAGTAAGTGTAAAGTGTCTGAGGTCGAATTTGAACTCAGGTCCTCCTGACTCTGGGGCTAGGGCTTTATCCACTGTGCCACCTAACTTCCTGACAATGTCATATGCTTTTTTTAAAATTTTTATTTAAAAAAAATTTTTATTTTTTTGGTGAGGCAATTGGGGTTAAGTGACTTGCCCAGGGTCACACAGCTAGTAAGTGTTAAGTGTCTGAGGCCGGATTTGAACTCAGGTACTCCTGAATCCAGGGCCAGTGCTTTATCTACTGCGCCATCTAGCTGCCCCTACAATGTCATATTCTTAATGATTAGAACTGTCCAAAAATGGAATGGGCTGCCTTAGTGTAGTGAGTTCCCCATTATTGGAGGATTTTGGATGATGACAGGCAGGGATGTCATCCAAGGAATTTCTGCTTTGGGGTAGGTATTGCACCAGATAATCTGAGGTCACTTCCAGCACTGAGATTGGTGATTCTTTTTCTTGCTACAGAGTGCCTTTTGGCCATTTGCTTATTAGCCTAAACCTGTTTTGGAAATGGAAGGAAGGGAAAGTCTGTCAGTTCTTTGGTTTCTTGTAGCCTTGTTAATGAGATGTTTAAAATATTTTAAAGTCATGTGACTTTTATGGATTCATCCTATCCTATCATTATGAATAATTGAAATTTGACTCTGCTTTTCTTGAAATATTAACTATTTCAATAGGAGTGTTTTGCACTTGGATCTGCTATGTTAGCAATCTCAGTTAAATATATTAATTTTAATATTAAGTTATTTGTGTCATTTGTTTGTATTTTAAAATTTAGGTTCTAATAAGTCCTTTGTAGAATCATTTAATATAAAATTTCAAGATCCTCGTAAGTCCTTTACAAGATGCCACATAGGACGTACCTGGTTTTTACAAGTTTTACAAAAAGAAGATTCTCTGATTCGACAATACCAAGAAAATTCTCAGTAAGTAATAGTTTTATTTTAGAAAAATGGAAGTTTTCAGTTGTCCTTCAGTTGCATTTTAAGCCATACCTGCTTCAAAATTGTCCTGAAAAATGGAATATCATATAATGCCTTAAAGAAACTTTTTGCTGAGTATTCCTTCACCAAATGGGTAAATTGGATAGGGAAGCATATATAAAAATTGTTTGGAACTGTCTATGAAATGCCTGTCTGCTAATACTAATGTGTTTGTGTGTAATGAGAGTTAGTATTGTACATTGGATAGAGAGCTGGACTTGTAGTCAAGAAGAGTTCAGTTGGAATCTCTTCATATTTATTACCTGTGTGATCATGTGGAAGTCATTTAACCTTTCTGAGCCTTAGTTTCCTTATTTGTAAGATGAGGGGTTTGGACTTAATAACTAGTCTTTAGTCCCTTCCATCCCTCAATCTATGACCTCATTATAAGAAGGTCTTTAACCAGCTGCTGAGTAAAGTGGGAGGAAATATATTCAAGAGAACCTTAAAATCATGCTTGGGTAGAAATGGAGAAAGTGTGAGGATAGGGTACAAACAATTTTTTCCCTTGTGTTCGTTAGCATGAAAGAGGGAATTAAGTTATTTGAATAGTCATAAATTATTTTTTTTCTTGCAGATCGTTAATTAAACAGATAAGAGATTTGAATTCACAATATATAGAATTGCAAAAATTACAAAAGTAAGTATTTTAGATATACTTTTATTCAGTCTGTGTTTAGTAGGTGGGTTTGTTAACTAAAAGTTACTTAATCACAAAATCATGTGGTTTTTGTTGTACTTAACTGAATTATTTAATTTTTAACTAGAAAGAATCAGAATGAAGAACAGAGAAACATATCAGAGAAAGTTCAAAAGGTAAGACTTTTAAAAAGTTCATTATTTTGCTGTTTAAAAACATTTAATCTTTGCCTTGTAGCTCTCTACATGTATCATCATGCTTGTAAAGGTGGCTTAGTATTACTTTTTCTGATCTTCTTGGTACCTAGTAGTAAAAAAAAATAGACACACCCTGACTGGGGAATATTTAGATTCTCCTGAATCTATGGTTTTAGTTATATGGAAGTTCCCTCCTTTGATGTAGATAACAACCATCCATGCACTTGTGGTGCAGTCCTTGTTTGTATACTGTGGTAAGTTTGGTACATCGTGTACCTGCATTGTGCTGGGGGCCCTTTCTTTATTTTTCTTAACACTGCAATGTCATATATTGTAGTATATCTCAGTAATATGATGTACTTTTATTTAATAACAAGTCAAATTCTCCAAGTGACTGAGATACCTCATGCCTTAGCAGTACTTCTGGAAGTTAGAGCAGTGCTTTCAGACTTATGAAAGTGCCATTTTGTAAATTGTCTTAGAAGTTTGTCTTTTTTACTCTTAGAAGTAAATTCATTAATGTGATTTCATTTTCCCACCCCCTCATTTCTTAGTCTATTTAATAATCAGTCTATTTAGGCTCTTTAAAAAAAAATCTCTACTTTTAAAGGTTCGATTGATGTGGGCTTCTGTGATGGAAACACTTACACTTTTGGAAAAAGAAAGAGAAGTTGTTAGTTCGGTCATTACAGGTCATGTTGGTCAATATACTTTGGATGGAACTGGTGTTGCTATTAAGGTTCCAAGACTCTTACTGGACAGAATTGAAAAACAAATGTACCACGTAAGTTCTTGGTTCTATACAGTTTTTTTTAAAAATGACTTTTTCACTTAATTATTTTGTCTTGTTTTGCTGCTCCTAATAAAATATTTGGGCCAACAGTTTTTTAAAAATAGTGGTCTGTGATTTATGTAAGTGTTTCAATATCTGAACACATTTATATTAGGTGAAATTTGCTTTATTCAGGTTAATTCTTTTGAGTTACTGAATGATGAACACAGAGATTAGCCACTTTTGCATTATGTGATCCTGCATGAAATATAAACTTATTGAATCACCTCAGTACTTCATCTTCCTGTATTTTTATCATGGAGTTCTTTTATTCATTAGAACTTTCCGTGTGGCTTGGAGGTTTTTTTTTTTAACATAAAGTTGAATTAAGTAGGTAGAACAAGGAAAAACTCAACAATATTTTGTTTGTTGTAATCAGGCTATCAGTCAATAGAAGGTCTTTTCGTTAAGATTATATTTGGGGGGCAGCTAGATGTCGCAGTGGATAGAGCACAGGCCCTGGAATCAGGAGTACCTGAGTTCAAATCCGGCCTCAGACACTTAACACTTACTAACTGTGTGACCCTGGGCAAGTCACTTAACCCCAATTGCCTCACTAAAAAAAAAAAAGATTATATTTAATTATGAGGTAAACTATACATGAATTATGAGACAGGTATTGAAAGAGCTTGCATGTCATTTTTATTATGTAATCTACTTTGAGCTAAAGAAACTAGTCTGTCAGTCTCACTGATCTCTTTCTTTTTGTATGTCAGTAGAGAATTTTCATTAAAAAAGGCAGAATGTTTATTCTTCTACTAGTTCATTAGAGGGTTGAATGCATTTTGCATTCAAGGGGGCATATTTCTATTTTCATATAGCTAGCTCTTCAAATGGTACAGGTGGTTTTTCCCTGTGGTAAGAAGTATAAACATGTACAGCATATAGCACATCCTTTTCACAAAATCTTATGTTTACTAACACTTTCTCTTTTTTTTAAAGTTATTTATAGGAAACCTTTATGAAGCTGGAAAATTGAATCTTTTAACTGTTATTCGGTTACTAAATGAAGCCCTGAAGATTTTGAAGGATGAACGTAGTTGTACTGACCAAACAGGACTGACAGCAGACCTTAATTATATTGAGAGAGAGGCCAGAGTTCAGAAAAACACATTATCACATGTGAAGCAGATGAGGTATGCAGTGGAAAAAATATTGACCTGGGAGGCAGTAGACTTGTATTATAAGGCTTGACTCCAACTTTGGCTAGTCCTGTGACCATGAGCAAATTGCTTTACCTTTTTGGGATTCTGGTTTTCTTATCTCTTATGGGTTTACACTAACCTGGGGTCTGTGGATTTACTTTTTTATAATTGCATTAATAACTTTCAATATAATTCATGTCCTTTATAATATCTTATATTTTATGCATTTTTAAAACATTCTAAGAAAGGAAGTTGTTAGGTTTTATTAGACTGCCAAAGGAATCTGACAGAAAAGGGTTAAGAACCCCTTAACTAGGTGATTCCTAACTATCAATTCCAGCTCACTATATTTGAAGCTTAGAAAGTTTCCTAAGTTATGTTGTTATTGGGGAGGAAGACTGGTTGTAAATCATGTCTGTCAGTAGAATGTTTGCTCTTGTTGTAGTTAGGACTTGTTTCAGCCTTGCCAAATATACAGAATTTAATAGCCCACATTCCTTTCCTCTCATTAACCCCTAAGAAATGTTTGAAGGATCCAATAAAATCAATAAGCTTTTTTACCTTGTTTGGCTTAAATTGTGCACTTTTGTTCTCTACTCTCCCCCTGACCCCCCCCCACCCCTCCCCCCAAAAGGAGCCTCCTACTTGCTATATTTTTTTTTTTGGTGGGGCAATTGGGGTTAAGTGACTTGCCCAGGGTCACACAGCTAATAAGTATTAAGTATCTGAGCTCGGATTTGAACTCAGGTCCTGAATCCAGGGCCGGTGCTCTATCCACTGCGCCATCTAGCTGCCCCTGGAGTTGTTCTTAAAGTCAGTTAAGGAAGTGTAGTGTGCCACCAGTGAACCTATTATAGATGGTGAGCTAGGGAGAATAATATACTTTGAATTAATATTTTTTTTAAAAAAATGCTGTGAAGATAAGATTGCAATCTCTTTCTGTCCCTAAAAAGAGAAATTACTATTTACAGTGTTATTTATAGATTATTCCTTTAGTTCTAAGAATTGGTGTGTTGTATATTTAAAATATGTTCACTTTGGATTTATATTACTGTTCTCAGATTTTTTTTTTCTACAATTAGTTTTTCTGATTAAGTTTTCAATAGAATACTTTTTTATGATTTTGAACAATGTTTTATGTGTTATAGGAATAAAGTAAAACAAGAGGCTATTTTTATAAAGCAGTCAAATACTGAAAAGCAGAAAGAATGGAACAAGAAATGGGAAGAGTTCCTTAATCAGGCTCCTTTTAGTCTAATTAAAGAGGAGACTCCAGTAAGTAATGTTATTAATGATTTTACTTTGTTTTTGAAGTACTGCAGTCCTTTGCCATTTCCTTTTCCAATACTTTATTTTTAGAGGATAGTTACAGGAAGAATTTGATTTATTACCTGCCGAGCATTAGTATGTATATAGACACTTATCATGTTTGAATCAATATTTGTAAGATACACGGTTCAAATATGATTTTGCTTAAATATGGTTCTAAATAGATGCATCATGAAACAGAATCTTTAATATGTTTGGCAGTCTTAATCTGAGATAAAGATTTTTTTGGGGTGTTTGAGGCAATTGGGGTTAAGTGACTTGCCCAAGGTCACACAGCTAGTAAGTGTTAAGTGTCTGAGGCCGCATTTGAACTCAGGTATTCCTGACTCCGGGGCTGGTGCTCTACCCACTTCGCCACCTAGCTGCCCCTGAGATATAGATTTTATTAGTAAAGGCATTAGACTAATCTCTAAATTCTGAGGTATTTTATCAGTTTAAGATAGAGGAACATTGGGGAATGAATGGGGAAGGAGAGGGTTAATGAAAGTCCCTTAGTTCTCTAGTGTTATAATTCCCTAACTATAAAAAGGAAAACTGATTTTTAAAAAAATTTGATAAATCACTTGTAGATCAATTTATTGGAAGTATTGCAGTAGCAATAACTAAAATGTATTTATTTCAAGATGCTAATCTTATTTGTTTTAAGGCTTTGGATCTTTTACCAGCAATGTCTCCTCTTTCATTTGATCCTGCTTCAGAAGAAGATTATGAAAGCAGTATCTTCTTTAGATATCCCTTATCACTTCCAGGTTTGTGGTTCATGTCCAAGAATTTTGTAGTTTCTGAATTTTTATTGTAAACATTTTAAGCTCTTTATGCTTTCCCTTGGTATTGTTCCTGAATTATCAGGAGCTGGATCAGTGGTCTAAGATTTAGTTGGGACTTTGAGGAACGTACTAGTTGAAATTTGTCAAGGCACAGATTGGGGCAAGCAGTGGGCAATGTGGTTAGTCGAAAATGGCATTAAATTATCAGATTTCAGTGTTAGAAGGGATTAAAGATAATCCTACTGAAATCCTTAATTTTACAGATGGGGAAATTTAGGTACAAAAAACTTAGCCTAAGAAATGTGTTAAGTGACTCATTATAGGGGTTTTTTGTTTGTTTTGTTTGTTTTTAGTGAGGCAGTTGGGATTAAGTGACTTGCCCAGGGTCACACAGCTAGTAAATGTTAAGTGTCTGAGGCCGGATTTGAACTCAGGTACTCCTGACTCCAGGGCCTGTGCTCTATCCACTGTGCCACCTAGCTGCTCCTCATATAGGGTTTTAAAGAATAACCAGGATTGGATGATAGGTGGACAGCTATTGTGCTTCCTAGTACAATGTCAGGAGAAAGTGAAGGCACAGTTAGGCTGCATGAATTTTTATAGGAGACCTGGTCAAGAGTCACACAAGATAAGCAGACCTAAAATATATTGCAATCAGTTTCATTGGATAGAATTTCCCTATTGATGAGATCCCAGGTGTATTTGACAGTATAGTTACTTCCATTAGAGATTAGTTTTCTGCTTTGAAAGACTCACCTAACTAGCATCACAAACCAGATGCAGATGGCTTTTAGACTAAATTGTTTCCATTGCATTGACTTTTTTTCTTTTTAGTAAAAGTTCAAGAGAAATTAGGGGCATCTAGGTGGCTCAGTGGATAGAGCACCGTCCCTGGATTCAGGAGGACCTGAGTTCAAATGCGGCCTCAGACACTTACCAATTACTAGCTGTCTGACCCTAGGCAAGTCACTTAACCCCAATTGCCTCACAAAAACAAAACAAAACAAAAACAAACAAAAAGTTCAAGAGATGCTAGAACATTTTAGAGTAGCTCACCTGATAATTAAAATGTAATTAACCTGTTCTTTTAGATACATCTAAGAAGCATACCCAAGAAAGTTTCCACTGGAACGATGATGATTCAGTAAGAACTACAGATGAACTAGTGAACAGGTAGAGCTAATTTGCCTTTTGATTTCATTCATGGTTTGGGGACATTTTCTTTCCTTTTTCTCCCCCCTCCCCCAATCTTAATAGTATTTTATTCTTTTTCCAGTTACATGTAAAGAGAGTTTTCAACATTTTCTTTAATCATGCAAAAAATTTCCACATGTCAGGTTGTAAAAGAAAACAGACAAAAAAAACTTAAGAAAAAGGAACTTTAAAAAACTATGCTTCAGTTTGTGTTCAGACACTATCAGTTCTTTCTCTGGAGATGGACTGCGTTTTTCATAAGTCCTTCAGAGTTGTCTTGGATCATTGTATTGCTGAAAATAGCTAAGTTATTCACAGCTGATCATCTTAGAATATTGTTGTTAATTTGTATACAGTACATTTCACTTTGTATCAGCTCATGTCCGTTTTTCCAGGTTTTTCTGATAGCATCCTGCTCATCATTTCTTTTTTTTTTTTCTTTTTTTTTGGGGGGGGGTGAGGCAATTGGGGTTAAGTGACTTGCTCAGGGTCACACAGCTAGTAAGTGTTAAGTGTCTGAGGCCGAATTTGAACTCCGGTCCTCCTGAATCCATGGCCAGTGCTCTATCCACTGCGCTACCTAGCTGCCCCTTGCTCATCATTTCTTATAGCACAATAGTGATCCATCATGATCTCATCTCACAATTTGAATTATAATAGAACACTATTGTGCTATTGAGTTCCAAATTTTTCTCTCTCCCTTCCTCCCTCCCTTCCCCCCTCCCCAAGAGAAAGCAATCTGATATACGTTATATATGTACGATCACATTAAACATATTTCTGCATCAGTCATGTTGTGAAAGAAGAATCAGAACAAAAGGGAAAAATCTCAAAAAAGATAAAACAAACTAAAAAAGAGTAGAAATAGTATGGTTCAATCTGCATTCAAATTCCACAGTTCTTTTTTTCTGGATGTGGAGAGCATTTTCCATCATGAGTCTTTTGGAATTGTCTTGGATCATTGTTTTGCTGAGAGGAACTAAGTCTATCACAATTGGTCATCCATCATGCAGTGTTGCTGTTACTGTGTACAGTGTTCTTCTGGTTCTGCTCACTTCACTCAGCATCAGTCCACTTAAGTCTTTCCAGGTTTTTCTGAAATCTGCCTGCTCATCATTTCTTATAGCACAATAGTATGCATTACATTCATATACCACAACTTGTTCATCCACTTCCCAATTGATGGGTATCCCCTCAATTTCCAATTCTTTGCCACCACAAAGAGAACTGCTATAAATATTTTTGTACATGTGGGTCCTTTTCCCTTTTTTATGATCTCTTTGGAGATCAGACCTAGTAGTGGTATTACTGGGTCAAAGGGTATGTACCGCCCCATAGCCTTTTGGGCATAGTTCCAAATAGTTCTCTAGAATGGCTGGATCAGTTCATAGCTCCACTAACAATGTATTAGTGTTCCATTTTTTCCATAGCTTCTCCAACATTTATTTTCCTTTTTTGGTCATAGTAGCTAATCTATAGGTGTGAGGTGGTACCTCAGAGATGTTTTAATTTGTATTTCTCTAATCAGTTTAGAGCATTTTTTCATGTGGCAATAGATAGCTTTGATTTTTTCATTTGAATACTTCTTGTTCATATCCTTTTGACCATTTCTCAATTGGGGAATGACTTGTATTCTTATAAATGCTTTCCTTCTAATCTTGGCTGCATTGCTTCTGTTTGTACAAAACTTTTTTAATTTAATGTAATCAAAATGACCCATTTTGCATTTCATAATATTCTCTGTCTCTTGTTTGGTCATAAATTCTTTTCTTCTCCATAAATCGGAGAGGTAAACTATTCCTTCCTCTCCTAATTTTCCTATGGTATCACCCTTTATATCTAGATCATGTATCCATTTTGACCTTATTTTGATTTTGGGGACATTTTCTAAAGAAGTTTTAATGATAGTTTCATCTTCTAATTGACTTAATTAAATAGTTCTTCTTTGTGTCATCACACATTAGAAAAAAAGAGATTTATTGTTTCTCACATTTAAGGAGATATTTTTTCCTATGCCTTACCATTATGTAGAAGTGAGTTTTTTTATAATGAAGGGTATAATTTTGCTTTTTGAAGTGTTGGATACAAATTCTAATTGGTAGTTTCTGTGTGTTTTTAGAACTACTTTGTAGTTTTTATCTTTGTAACATTCAGAAATTTCTGAATAATTTGCTAGCTATATTCATGAGTAGTGTATAGAGTTGCCTGATGATCAGATTAAATGTATTTTTTGGAGTAGGAAAATCTAATTGGTTTTTGATTATATGCAAATAGATTATTGGCTGCTTTCAGTGGCTGAGAAGAGGTCAAATGTAGATGAGAATGCAGTATGTAAATCTGATCTGATTGTATAGAAGTCTAATCTGATCATTTAAAACAAAGTAATGAAGCATTCTATTAAGACCTAAGTTAGCAATGATGAAGTTTTCTACCTCTTTTAAAAATTCTTGCATCTTTCCATTAATTAATTCCACCACATGCCCATGCTTTTTGGATTTTTGGTGTATCTGATTATAGTGAAGAAGAAAATAATTTTTTTGTTTTAAAACATCTTATCTTGGTGTGAATGCTCTATGGGGATAGTAAACTAGACATGAGTCCACAACCATTGGGACCTCAGCATTTTATATTTTAAGATTTTGCTTTGACCAGTTGCTAGCAATTTTTTTTCTATTCTGAGTAGTTAGAAATGAAACAGCTGATGTCTATACACTAGTAAAATATAGTTAGCATTTATATACTGCTTTAAGGTTTGCAGCACTTTAAAATATCTATTTTTTTTATCCTCACAACAACTCTGAAAGGTATGGTGATGATGATTTATCCCCATTTTGCAGATGAAGAAACTGAGGCAGAGAGAGGTTGAGGGACTTGCCCCTGGTTACATAGATAGCAAGTGTCTGAGGCTAAATTTGAACTCCAGTCTTTCTTCCTTCAGGGCCATAGATCTATCCATTGCCTTACCAGCTTCAAATGAGATGCGGTTTGATGATTTAATGGGGGAAATGAGAGAAGATGTTTTACACATCTTCAGATTGTCATCACTTTCCTACACCAAACTAGTAGACCTCTTTCTGTGTTGTGAGTAGTTTGAAAAGGGTTTTGTTTTGTTTTTTCCTTAGGGGTTTGGGTCCTTGATAGGAGGTGGTTCTTCCTGGCAGAATAGAAAAACTATGGAGTGCTGTTACAGCCACAACCAGCACCTGGCTCAATGTCTCTTACATAGCAGGTACTTAATAAATGTTAGTGGAAATGCATTGAGTTCCTTTATCAGCCTAGAGTGCAATCCTTACCTATCAGGAAATTCTTTTATATATAATTCCCAATATGTCTGTCTTCAGAAAAGGCAAGACTAAATTTTGTATTGATTTAACAAGTATTTATTAAGTGCCCATTAAATTTAAGGGATGATCTCCAGGAGGCCTCAGAGTATTTTCTGGCAGAATTTTATGTTGTCAAATAGAATTTTTAATATAACAGATATAATTGGATCTTCTGCTCTATACATCTTTCATTCGTTGACTAAAAATGTGACCTACTGTAGAAACACAGTACAGTAAAAGCCTGATTTGTTCTCTTTTCATACCTTCTTCAAGGATTTGGGGTGTGTGTTGTGTGTGATTTATGTTTGTAAACATTTTGTAGAGGTGGGAGGGTAGGCATAGATCAGTATTTCCTTTACAAAATTTTTATGAGCATAAGCTATGATATGAGGTCCATGATTTTTTGCAAGTGTTTAGAATCTACCCCTTTTGGATATTTTGAATCACTCTCAACTATAATATTAACACAATTTATCAGCTCTCCTCCAATTAGATGTCTTCTGTGTATTTACCGAAGTCATAGAAAATTCATTGAAAGATAGCGAGATGGATATAGATGGATATAGCTTGTCAACATAGTTTCCCATTGTCATGGAGGTTATCCTATGGACAGTCCAAATGTGAGACATTATAGATGGTGACACCCTCCAAATGTTGCTCTTAGTGGATTATAATTGTTCTTGTTGCAACAGACTTGTGAATATTGTGGAGACTCTTCAGTGAGATCTAGAAGCACCCAAGAGTTTCATTGAACCCTCTTCAACAGTTGTATGGATAACTCATGGGGCTATTTTATCAGTACTTTGTTCAGGGAGATAGAGTTCAGACTGAATTCAACTCAGAACTGGACAAGATGAAGATAGCAAATTGGATTGCCTTTGTGGAAATAGCACAGTGCTTTTAGTAGTCCCAAACTTCTCTTTATGTCAGAAGCTAAATGAAGAGAGGATTGTACAAATGCTGCACTTAGCTACAACAAATCAATAAGTCCAGCATGGCAAGATTGTCCATGGGACATAACTAAGTGAATTGATGTTGGACATGTAGGTATTGCATTAAAAGATAGAATGTGTTGTGTTAAGGAGGCTTCAAATAGTGGTAAGAGTTCTGTATCATCAGATGGTAGTGATGTGTTCTGAATCAAGTAGGAAATTGGGGAGAGCTGGTGCAGTCCTAGATAATATGACACTGGAATGTTTCAACCAGGTGAAGCAAGGGATCTGGCATTCTACATGTCTGCACCTGGGGCCTCTGGTTGGGACCAACTAGGTTTGTAGCGGTTAGAGTACTGGATAGGAAGATCTAATTTCAAATACTGGCTCAAATACTTACTAGTAGATGTATGTTACCCTGGGAGAGTTACTCTTATCTTTAGCCATAGTTTTCTCATTATAAATGTTTAGTTTTGTTTTTTCATTTTAAATATGGATAAAAATAGTTTCTGCCTTGTAAAGATCAAATGTATTAACAGAGTACGTTGGAAACTTTAAAGTACTGTACAAATGCTGACTGCTATTACCTCTGTCTCATCTTTCCCTTGTGCTTTTAACCTGTGCTTTTGTTTCTTCCTTCATCTTGCTCTCATGGTAAACTGGAATTTGACAATCTGGTGCTAAAACAAAGAGCAAGGCCCATCTTTTTTTATGGTTAGTATTCTACTGATACTGTATAACAGAGTCATGGTATATACCTTTCTCTGACAAGTTGAAGGTGACCCAAAGGGCAGTGGATAGGGACACAGTAGGCAGGAGTATATTACAATGAATTACTAATGAAAAGTTATACAGGAGCAGTAGCATAAAGGATTTCAACAGAGTTAGTTAACAAAAAAGAGGTGGGCATTCATCTGGCAAGAATGAAGAATAACCATTGGACTTTATTGGTATCTAAGCAATATCAAGAAACCTGACTTCCAGCATATTGGGCAGACCCCTGTGAAGAGATTAAGGAACACAGTGAACAAGAGTTGCACAGGATGAGAAGATGTGGGTGGGTCTTTACCATCAGAAGGAAGTACATACTTTGAGCTCACAGGTTAATGAAGTAAATGAAATTTTGCTAAGCACTTGGGGTACAAAGTTGAAATAAAACAACTGTGCCTTTAAGGAATTTATGCTCTAATACACAATGAGATAAGTGTAGAAGAGAGGTCCAGGCATGAGGAATTTGAGGAGGGAGAAATAACTTTGAATTTGGAAACTCAAGAGGCTTCACAGAAATCTTATGGTACCAGTTGAACCTTGTAGAAGAGAGGGCTTTTTAACTTGAACTTAGGGCCAAAGGAGACTGGATATTCCAATAGGAATACAATAGCATGAACAAACGAATGGAGGAGGGCAGGATGAGAACAGAGGACAGTGAGTAGTCCAGTTTCCCAGAAGGTGAGGACCAAATGTAGCTGACTGTGAATGTTAGGATAAAGCTACTTAAACTTTATTTGATGAATTGTGGCTGCCCACTGAAGGTTTTTAAATAAAGGAGTGCCATCATGAATACACTATCCTATCTATCTATCTATCTATCTATCTATCTATCTATCTATCTATCTATCTATCTATCTATCTATCTATCTACCTACCTACCTACCTACCTACCTACCTACCTACATATACATACACTGTATTCATGATATGATATTCATTGTATTATATGTATTTTTGAATATATTATTAGTAAGATTTTGTGGGCAGCATTTTGAAGGATGAATTAGAGAATGAAGAGACCGGAAGCAGGGAATTGGGCTATTAAAATAATCTAGCCAGGAGTTGATGAGAGTTTAAAATAGGGTAGTTTTAGTGGTAGAAAGGTGAGCCATTGTTCCCTTTCCCATAATATATATGAGAGAGTTTGTAAAGACGTGTTATTAGGAATTGACAGCTGATTGGATGTGATGGATGAGGATGAGGGAAGGGTCAAAGAAAAGAGGTTTAGAGCATGAAAGATCATTGATAGGCCATCAACATAGTAGAGCACTATGTTTAAATCCTGGCTTTGAGGAAGTCACTTTATTATTGTTGGTTTTTTGGCCTTCAGTTTTCTCTAATGTAAAATGAATAGATGACCTCTGTTGTCCCTTCCAGTCCAGCTGTAAATCTGTGAATCAGTAATATGGTCACAACAAAAGAGAAGTTAGAGGAGGATGAGTGGACTTTTAGATGAAGATATTGGGGATGGGGAGGGGAGGAAGAGGTTTGGTTTTGGACATAATGAGTTTGAAGCACTGATGGGTTGTGCAGGTAGAACTGTGCAGGTAGAAATCCATTAGGCAGTTAGAATTATAGGACAGGCTCTAGAGAGAGATTAGTGATAGATCATTTTAGAGTAATCTGAATATGATAACTGTAGCCCTGAGAATGGGTGATCTCATTAAGGGAGGAAAAGATCCAAGGCTAGAATATTGGAGAATATCCATGTTTAAGGCTTTGGGGTAAGATAGGGCACCAGCCTGAGACAGTAAAGATTAGAGAACTTTGTTATTTGTTATCAATCTTCGTTTCAAATAGTCTTTGTTCCAAATGAAAAAAAAAATCTAAACAGTACAGCAAACAAAATATTCTGGGAGGCTGATACACAGGTAGAGCAGAATTATTGCTCTAATTGTCACAAGCTCTCCCAAGATAAAACTGCCTTTTGATGACCGGGACGAATTGAGAGAAATCGTAACGGACAGATACGGGGCAAATAATATTCTTTTTAATGTGCAACTGAATAATGTGTACATGGAACTTTACTACTTTTTAATGGACATTTGATATTTTTTCCTCCTTTAGGGCTGCTGTTCTTCCGGTGCAGTCATATACAACGTCTGATAGTAGCAGTGTAACATTAGTTGAAAAGGTACCTTTTAAAACAATTTTTACTTAAACACGGTATTTTCATAAAATCTTCAGCTTTGCATGGGACTTCAGTGCTTATGTAGGCCAACCCCTACCCAAATATGAATTCCCCTCTACAGTGTCCTTGACAAGCTAGTTGTCCAGCCTTTGCTTGAATGCTTTTGGTAATAAAGAAATCACGTTACCATGCAATTTTATGACCAGATCTTATTGCTAAAGAAGTTTTTCCTTATGTTGTCCTGAAGGCAAATCTAATTCCTTTTCAGTTATTTTAAAAAGACTATCATGTCACACCAAAGCACTTTTTTTCTCTAAACCACATTCTCAGTGCCTTCAGTTGATCCTTTTATAGGACATTCTAATTGTCCTCTTGGCCATATTTTATCAGTGACTCTTTTAAAATGTAGTTCCCAGAACTGGGCATGACATTCTACTTGTTAGACCACCTAGTCAATAAACATTTATTAAGTGCTTACTGTGCGCATTAACTCTTTTGGCTGGAGCATCATATTTTTTTTTTTTAATGTATGAGGTATTTTATTTTTTCCATTACATGTAAAGATAGTTCTCAACTTTTGTTTATACATGTGGAGCATCATATTTAATCCTTTTAAGTATATAATTTACCAAGCCTGACTGTTTTCTACATATCCCTCTCCCATCCTGGACTTTTCTGTGGTGTTTTTTTTTTAAATCCAGGTTTCAGCTAAACCATTATATCCTATTGAAATATTTCTGGATGTTTTCTGTCATTCTACATATCAGTTTTCTTAGCTCGGTCTTATCTTCATATTTAATCAGTTTGCATCTATACTTTCATTCAAATCATTGATGAAAGTGTGGAACTGTTCTTTGGACAGAGTTCTTGATTCCATTAGATCCTTTCCACTGATAACTCCTATCCATCAGTGATGGTTAACAAGTTCTAAATCTACCCAGTGGTGCTGCCATTCAATTTATTTCTCCATATAGTCCACAAAGATATCATGAGTGACTTTTTAAAAATGTCTTGTTAAAATCTGAACTGATATTCCCCTGTATCATGTCTAGTAAATCTATGAAAAAGGCACAACAGTAGTTTTTTCTGCTTTGTTGATTGATGTCTTTTTAAGAAATCAGTCATTCCAAGTGTATTCAACTCATCTTGTCCCTCTTCTTCCTCCCCTGACCCTTTCAGTCTAGCGAGCCTTTCCTTTTAAGATAGAAAAATGTCAAGTACAACAAAAAGTGTTAACTAAGATGATAGCCAAGATTTTCTAGTCATTAGCTCCCCCCAGTCCAGGAAATGGAAGGCAGTGCATTTTAAGGCCCTGTTTTGGCTTCAGTTTTTTGCTATGACAGCAAGTGTTGCTGTGAATATTGTGACATACATAGAAGTTCAGTTTCTATCTTTAACTTCTGTGAGAATTGGAATGACACCCCCTGCTGGGAAAGATATTGCAGGGAAGTTCCACCATGAGGAGAAACCATGTGACTTTAGCTTCCAGAAGTTGCCCAGCATCTGGAAGTTACATCTATAGAACCACCTGTGGAACCTGTCAATCAGAGCTACCAGCCAATTAGCTTGTGTATGTGTGGATGGCCCCGTTTCTGGTTTCTTAGGCTTCTGGGAGAAGCCAAGGATTGAGAGGGCTTTTCAGTTGGAGACTTCAGCTGGGGAGCAAGAGATAGGCAGGATAGGGAGATCAAGCAAAATTTCATACTTGATCCACGTGTTTCTCTTTACTAACCCCTAATATAATTTAATGCCCGAAGATTGGTGCTATACGTTTTCTTTTTCTTTTTCTTTTTTTTTTTTTTGGTGAGGCAATTAGGGTTAAGTGACTTGCCCAGGGTCACAGAGCTAGTAATTGTCAAGTGTCTGAGGTTGGATTTGAACTCAGGTATTCCTGACTCCAGGGCTGATGCTCTATCCACTGCGCCACCTAGCTGCCTCACTATATGTTTTCTAATTTAAGGTGACCACTCATTAGATTTTAGACATCATAGCTAGAATTTTAGCCCCTTACACTTCCTTAGGGCTTCTTAAACTTTTTCCATTTGTGACTCCTTTTTGCCCCCCAAATTTTTATGTGACCCTGGGTATATAGGTATGTAAAATAGGTATACATAACCTTTTACTGTTGCCAAATTTTTATGACCCCCACATTCAGTTATGCAACTCCACATAGGGTCACAACCCACAGTTTAAGAAGTTAGGCCTTAGGTTGTATGCCTAATATCCAGTTCTCTGGGTCAAAGAATGAACAACTTGGTGACTTGACTTATATCATCCCGAAATTTTCAGTGTGGTGATAACAATTCACAGCTCTGCTAACCATATATTACTGTATTTTTGTCTAGAAGCACTCCAGCTTTTTACTATTTCCACCTTTTATATCATTGCTAATTTATATCATTTCTAATTTATTTATATCAGAGCTGTTATGATATTTTTGTTAATGACTTGAAGCAGTCTTCATAAAGCTATTCATTGTTTGTAATTCTTGTTTTAGAAATTGTTCATATCCAGTGACCATTCATTGGGGAATGGCTCTTGCTCTTATAAATTTAACATTAATTTCTTTATGCATCTGATTTTTATCAGAGAGATTTGATGCAGTTATTTTTCCTCATTTGTCAGTTTCCTTTTTCAGGAACCATTAACAAAAACTTTATTTCTAGATAAAATGGTCTCTTGTTCTTTATGATTTTATCTATCCTTTATTTGGTTAAGAATTCTCCCCTTGTTCAAATCTGCCCTCAGACACTTAACACTGTGACCCTGGGCATGTCACTTAACCCTCATTGCTCCGCCCCCCCCCTCCCTAATTCTTCCTTTACCCAGGTTTGTAAAACATACCTTCTTCCAGTCTCCTATAATTTTCTTAGAGTTTTTCTGGGGTCCTTTTAGTATCATCATTTGTTCACAGATGTATTGCTAGTTAACAAAACTCAGGAGACTTTCCATCATATCCACAATGTATGCTGTAGGGAAATAATATGTCATTTTATTAATTTCTTCTTTTTATTTGATTAATTTCAAGGCAAAAGCAAAACCGCATATAATAGTCTGTGAACATATTTCTCTTTTTCCCCCCAATTTAAAATACACAGAATTGCCACACCCATTAATTTTACTCTTAAACCAACATGACTTTGTTTTTTTTTTTGTGAGGCAATTGGGGTTAAGTGACTTGCCCAGGGTCACACAGCTAGTAAGTGTTAAGTGTCTGAGGCCGGATTTGAACTCAGGTACTCCTGACTCCAGGGCTGGTGCTCTATCCCCTGCGTCCCCTAACTGCCCCATGACTTTGTTAATAACTTTGTTTATCTAATGAAAAAATGCATGAGTACTAAGCTACTTGTCAGTACAATTAAAGAATGTGAGGAGAATGAGTAAAACTTGAAATGTAATGTGTTTATTTCCTTTAGGATGTGAAGGCAAAGACTCTTAAAGATAAAGAACAATCACTTTCTAAAAACAAAAAAAAAATCAAAATGGATGCATCTCAGTCATTGTCTGCTCAGAAGAGCAGAGAGAATTGTGTACTTGCAACACCAACGCTGGATCCTTTCAAAAAAGAAATAGATCATCTAGCAGAGGAGGTGAGGGACAATCTTTGTTAAATAAGTATTTATTGAATGTAGTCCTGTGCTGGGTGGTATTGGCTAATGTAAGTATGATATAGTCTCATCCCTTAAATGGCTTCTGTGCTGTTTCAGGAAACCTGATTTGTACTTTTAAAGTTTTAAAATAATAGTATATCACTTAGTAATTTTAAAAAATGGTATAAATATATACAGTAGAAATTCAGAGGATGAAAGATAATGTATATTAGAGTGGTTGGGATAGGTGTTAGAAAGAGCACTCATCTGGCCTTCGAAGGGATGGCTGAGATTTGAAGAGGCAGAGTTGGACTTATTAATGTCTGGCAAAGTATTGGAGAGAATACTAGTTATGGAATCAGGACCTGGGTTTGAATCTCAATATGAGCAGCTTATTGCCTTTGTGACTTTGGGTAAATCACTTAGCTTTTCTGGGTCTTAATTTCCTTATTTTAAAAAAAAAGTCTTAGTGATACTTTTTGTTTTTTTTATACTAGTTTTTCCCAGTTACTGCCCCTGCCTCAGAACCCTCCTTTGAAAAAATCAAGTTAATCAAAACCAGTTAATATAGAAACTAAGATCTGACCACATATGCAGAATTCCACACTTGGAGTTTACCACCTTTCTATAGAGAGAAGCAAAGTGTGTTTCATAAACTCATCAATACTCTGAAACCAAGATTGGTCATTGTATTTAATTTGATTTCTGCTTTTTAGTTGTTGTTTTTATTTACGTTATTTTAGTTAATATGGTGTTGGGAGCAGGACCCCACTGGATTAAAGGTAATTTTAGTTTTATCCATGTTAACTTGGAGACAGTGGACAGGCATCCAAGTAGAAGTATTTATTAAGTGGCCGGCAATGAGAGATGGGCATTGATAGATGCTAGACCTAGGGTCGGGAAGACCTGAGTTCAAATGTGTTCTTAGACACTTAATAGCTCTTGGACTAGCCAAATTGCTTGACCTCTTTTTGGCCATAAGTTCCTCAGCTCTAATTACATGAAATAAAATGTAATTAGCTATAAATTTGAAATTTTGATCATTAATATTATCTAAGAAAAAAAGCAGTTGAGAATATTTGCTTCTGATTTCTCCTTTACTTTCTCTAAATAATTTTCTTTAATTTCAGTTATAGGGGCCGCTAGGTGGTGCAGTGGATAAAGCACCAGCCCTGGATTCAGGAGTACCTAAATTCAAATCTAGCCTCAAACACTTGACACTTACTAGCTGTGTAACCTTGGGCAAGTCACTTGACCCTCATTGGCCTGCAAAAAAAAAAAAAAAGAGGTGAAATGAAAACTAAACAAAAAAAATTTCAGTTACTTTCAGTTATACTCATGGATCTTTTTTAAAAATTAGTTTTGCTTTTGGCCATTGTATTTAATCTTCCAGGGTTATTATAAGGATTAAATGAGATAGTATTTGTTGGAAGTGCTTAGAAGCTATGTGCCTGGCACATAGTAGTTGCTATATAAATGCATATTCCTTTCTCCCTATTAGGGTGGGAGAATGCAGAGAATAGCCAGGGAAGGAGATGGGCAGTCCCTTTAACATTTATTGAACACCTATGTTGTTTACATTTTTTTCCATTAATTTTCCATTAATGCTTTCCCTGATCCTAGAAGAGAATGAAGTAGGGAAGAGATCAAAAGTCAGACCAATTAAAAAAAAAGTCCATGGGTATGACTGAAATGAAAGGAAATAAAGGAATTTAGAGGAAGTAATGGTGATATCAAGAGCAAATACTCTCAGTTGCTTTTTCTTAGATAATATTGATGAACAACATTCTAAACCTATACTTAATTAAATCTTACTTCATGTACTAGAAAAATGACCAGATAAATTTTTATTTCCATGCAAATCATTCAGTTCTGTTGATGGTTCTTTAGTAAGCTGAGTTATTGCCTGAGAGAATAAAGGTACATGCAGTCTGAGGCCTTCTTGATGAGCCTTCATCTATACTCATTTGCACAGTATTGATGGGTTACTTATCCTGATTCCCATCTCTGAGACCTCACCAGTATATTTCCGTATACCAGCCCAAGGCACTTATGAATTTGATGCAGAAAGCATGTGATAAAACAGAATAGCAAGGTAATGACGTGAAGTTGAATCATCAGTCATTGTAAAATTTTCTGCCACCCTCAGCATGTCTCCTGGGAGGATTAGCTTCTCTGATTAATTGCTCAGGCACTTTTCCAATGGGATAGGGACAGGTCCATTCACTTGTTAAAAGATGCTAGAGAAATTCATCAGTGAGAGTCTTGGAAGCATAGATTCTTTCTTGGCAGAGCAAGTAGGACACATTGCACAGGTCAGAGCAGTGGCAGTGTAGATTGTGATGATCCCTCTTGGTCCTATAGGATGGACTGTGTTGACCTCTTCTGGCATTGCTAAATGCTTCTGTTGACCACACTAACCTTTGGGAACACCTGCTATGTTCTAGGCATTGTGCTAGGAGTTAGGAATTTAAAATAGGAGCTAGTATTCAGTTGGGTGGGGACTAAACCTGTGCACATGGGTAGTACGTATACTAAGTGTAAAAAGTAGTTTCAGGAGGGTGAGAATGCTAAGAAAGGAGGCTGGTCCTTGAACTGTGCTTTTGATGGAGTCTTTGATGGAGATGAGGATTCTGATACCTCAATTGAGGGCATTTGAAAAAAATTGGGGCTATTTGTCACTAGGTCCTGCTTCTTCCCACTACTAACATGTCAGATAACCTCTATATCATCTCCTTTCTCCTTTGCCCCAATCATGGAGGAAGTGGTGACCCTTATTGTAAACAGTGTCTGCTTGTGCCTTTGATCCCATTCTATATGCCTCTTCCATGAGTTTGCCCTTTCAATTGTCCCTTCCCTGTCCCTATTTTTTTTTTCATTTTTTCAAATAAGAAACATTTTTATTTAAAGTTTTGAGTTCCAAATTCTATCCCTACTTCCCTTCCTCCCCTCCCCTCTCCCTTCTCTCCTCCCCGAGGTGGAAAGCAATCAGATATAGGTTATGCATGTGCAATTATGTAAAACATATATTAGTCATTTTTAACACTTTATTTTTATTTTATTTTAATTTAATTTAATTTTTTTGGTGGGGCAATGAGGGTTAAGTGACTTGCCCAGGGTCACATACAGCTACTAAGTGTCAAGTGTCTGAGGCCAGATTTGAACTCAGGTCCTCCTGAATTCAGGGCTGGTGCTTTATCCCACTGCACCACCTTGCTGCCCTTCCATATTAGTAATTTTGTACAAGAAAACTTGAATAAAAGAAAAAAATGAAAGTGAAAAATAGCGTGCTTCATTCTGTGTTCAGTCAATACCAGTTCTTTCTTTGGAGGTAGATTATATGCTTCATCAGTCTTGTGGAATTGTCTTGGATCATTGTATTGCTGAGAATAGTTGTCATTCACAGTTCTTCATCAAACACTATTGATGTCTCTTGTTTACAATGTTCTCTTAGTTCTGCTCACTTCACTATACATCAGTTCATACAAGTCTTTTCTAGGCCTTTCTGAAATCATCCTGCTTGTCATTTCCTATAGCACAATAATATTCCATCACAGTCATATAACACAGCTTGTTTAGCTATTCCCCAATGGATGGGCATTCCTTTGATTTCCAATTCTTAGCCACCACAAAAAGAGCTGCTAGAAATATTTTTATGTAAGTAGGTCTTTTTCTCTTTTTTGCCTGTCCCAAATTTTCAGTCTTTTATTTACTAGTTTCTTCTCTAGTGGATAAAAATGCCTCCATCCTTTAAAAAAAACCCTTCACATGATCATATCTTCTCCAGTGAGCATCTTCAGTAGGAAAAGAGGATTGTACATAAAATGGGAACTTTTGGTTCTGCTTGCTTCACTCTCTACCATTTCATAGGAGTCTGCCTAGATTTCTCTGACTCCTTATCTATTTCTGTATTTCTTATAGTACAATAATATAATGTTACATGAACATATCATAATTTATTTAGTTATTACCCAATTGATAAGACACCCATTTTGTGTCTAGTTTTTGCTACAACAAAAAAGTGCTGCTACAAATATGTTTGTCTTTATTTGTCCTTTCCTTTTTGTCTGACATATTTGAGGTATATATCTAGTAGGGATATTGCAGGTTTAAAGGATAGCAAAATTTAGTGACTTTTTGGGTATAGAAATCAAATAACTTTCCAGAAGGACTGGGTCAATTCACAGCTCTGTCAGCAGTATATTAATATGCTTGTCCTTTATAGCCATTCTTTGTCATCTTAGATACCACCAATCTTCCAATGACCTAGGCTCTCAACCCCAGAGTCAACCTTGGTTCTTCTTTTTCCCTCAGTCCTTCATATTCATATTCAGTAATTTTTGACATTTTGCTGATTTTACCTATGTGTAACACATTTCTCATCTGGCTTATTCTTTGCATCTATAAAACCACCATCCAGGTTCAGGCCATTGTTACTTCTTGCTCAGACTATTGAAGTAGCCTCCTTATTGGTTTCCTTTTAACCAATCTTTACTCTGTCCAATATGTCTTCCAAATGGATATACTCAAAGCATAGGTCTAAGCATATTACTCCCCTGCCCCAAGAAGTTCTGGTGGATACTATCCTTTGGTATAAAACACTAGCTACTCTTTTTGTCTTTTAAAGATTTTCTTGCTTTTGCCTACCTTTCCATATTTTTATGTATTCTCTTTCACACACATGCTTTAGTCAAATTGGCCTATTTGCTATTCTTTATGCAGGACATTTCCATTTGCCATCTCTGCCTTTCTTTTAGCTGTTCCCCATGTATCATTCTGCTGGCTCTGTACTCCATTCTTACCTTGTGAAATTCTTGACTTCCTTCAAGATTTAGTTTGGATGTCTCCTGTAGGAAACTTAGCCTGATTCCTTTGCCTGTCTTACCTTCATGATCCTCCAAAATCAATTTGTTTCTACTTTTTAGATCTGTTATTTCTCTCCCCACCCCTACAATAGAATTTAATTTCCTTGATGGCAGGGACTTTTTTTGTTTTTTGTTTTTGTCTTTGCATCCTCAGCACCTAACAGTGCCTGACACATAGTGGGGAATTAATAAATTCTTGTTATTTTGTGTTATCATAGAGCTGGAAAAGGAATTTTGGGTCATTACATGTACAAAGATACTTGTAATGGATGGAACAGAAGTGGGATGAAATAATATAGCTTCATGGAATCCAGTTGAATTAGAGAAAGAAGGTGGTCAGTAGTATGACATGCTACCAAGAAGTCTGGAAAATTTATAACAGAAAAAAATCCTTGAATTTGAAAAGATGGTCATTTTGTAACCTTGGAGAGAACTGTTTTAGCAGAATGGCAAGGTTATAAGCTGTATTTTAGATCATTAAGAAGAGAATGGAAAGTAAATAAATTTAGGCAGCAAGGAGAGTGAATTCTCTTAAGAATTTTGGCAACAAAAAGGTTAGAAACAGGATGAAAGGTACATTTTTTTAAAAATAGAAAATATTTGTTCTTATTTGAAGCAGGTGGTACTAATTTATTTGTTAGAAAGTTAGAACATACAGACAAGGGAAAATAGATTCCTGGTAACCAAGATCTTTTGGGATTTGGGGGAGAGGATAGGAGCTGGGACTTTGGTGAAGGTCTTCGAGTAAAGGAAGGGGATACTTCTTGTGAGTACAGGAAAGGAGAATGGCAAGTACAGAGAGTGCTTATTTTCAGAAAAGGAATTATGAAAATAAGGGAAGGAATACATTGAACAGAACTTTTGCCACATGAAAGGTGGTCAAAAGTTCTGTGATCTTCTGTTACCCCCATTTTATTTCCTGCTGCTCTGAAATATATGTGGGGTTCTGGCGTGGCTACACTTGCTCTGGACACCTTTTCTTTTATTCCTTTTTTTTGGGGGGGGGGTAGGGCAATGGGGTTTAAGTGACTTGCCCAGGGTCACACAGCTAGTAAGTGTCAAGTGTCTGAGACTGGATTTGAACTCAGGTCGTCCTGAATCCAGGGCCAGTGCTCTATCCACTGCGCCACCTAGCTGACCCCTGGACACCTTTTCTTAGGGGGAAGAGGAGGATGTGGCTCCCTAGTCAGATTTCTGTGACTGAGAACTACTTTTTCCTAGCATAGATCTCATCTAAGGCTTTACCAACTATTTCTTTCTTAACCTTAATCCTTCTCCTTCTTTTGACCCAAAGACTTATTCACAGGTGTTTGTTTCTTATTTTCTGGCATATTTGACATTTTACTTAATATGAAAATATTAATTATCTCCATCATCTTTTTGTTAAATACATCCCTATGTCTCCTGTATTTTCTGCCTTTAGTAATAAAGTTTCTCCTGTGTTGTATGTGGTGTCGATAGTCATTCTGTTTGTTAGTAGGGAGTATATATGTGCACCTAATGGGATTATTGATATGGGTTTTTCAAAAAGCTATTTGTGTATAAAAGATTTTTAGAACCAATAGAAACTTCACCAACTATTTCATTCTTCTCTTAGGTCTGTATCCAAATAGTGACTTTCCTGGGACTATTAAATTTTTGTTTTTGTGTCCCCAGTGCCTTCCTGCATTAGGAGGAGTTTTATCATGTTACTTTCCTTTGCCAATGAAATCATAGGTCCAGACACCATTATCTCTTATTTCTAGCGCTTAGCACAGTGTCTGAAGCATGATTAGTGGTTAATAAATACTTATTGATTGACTCCTAGTCTCTGTGTTGTGGATTCTATTCTAATATAGAAGAGATCTTTGTCTCACCTCACTTGCATTCTGTTGATTGAGGAGAACTTAGTAGGGATTGTTTGCCCCTCCCCATGTATCAGTTGCAGTGTTCCATAATTATCATCTCTTAAAGGAGCTGTCTGATGTATAATATTGGGGTGTTCTTGACATCTTACTTATCTAGCACATGACAATTAGATTTAATGCTTTTTACTTTATTTTTTTCTTTTAGGTTGCCAAAGCTGTTGTATCAGATTCACCACAACTTTGTGAAGGAAGAGACACAGAATTAGGGAACTTAATCAACTCTTTATTTTCTAACCCATTTTTGACAAGGAAGCAAATTCCAAGAACTCCAGAAAATTTGAGTAAGTTCAGTTTATTCTTCTGATCTGTCATTTTATTTCTTAGGCATTAGTTTTTAAGACTTTAAAACTATTGTCTAGAATGATAAACACAATATGAACACTACAACTCTTTCTGGTTAGAGTGAAATTGCAGTGGCCCGTCTTATAAGGTCTGCAGAATACACTGCCTCCAAACAACATGTTGACTTTCGCATACATATACTTATTATGGTGCAACAAGTATTTATTTTGATGTTTTCATTAGCTTGGATATGTTACTGTGTCTCCATAGCCCCTTATTTCTTTCTGGCAGTAGTAAATTCTGAGCCAAATAATAGTTCATTGTAGTCTGAGCCGAGAAAGAGCCATAGAGTAAGGGTCAGGAGGGACATTAGAAATTTAGATTTTAATCTGATAATCTTCTCAGTTCAGGAATCACCTCCACAAAATCACTGACAATGTGGCACATGCTTCAATTATGAGATATTTATCAGAAGTGTCTAAGGGCCAGGTGCATCTTTGCCTACTCTTGTGCTCTGATGAATCAAATTTGGGGCAGGGTGGCAATTTCAGCAGTAATATGATTTATTTGAACTTTTTGTTTTAACAACATATTCTAAAATAGTACTATCCATCCTGTGATGAATCAAAGTTTGACTGCATTGCTAAAACTAAATGATCAGTAATATGTATAGAAATAATTGCATTTTGTGTTTGTTTTTATTAGCTCCTGAAATTAGAAACTCCCAAAGAGAAGTTTTTCAAGATGAAGTTGATCCAAACATAGAGGTGGTTCAAATGGATGCTGTATTCAGTGACCAAGCACATTTAAGCATGAACAATTTTCTCTCAGGATCAGCTCTTAGTAAATCTTTCTTGCCTGAAGAAAGAGGTTCTCCAAAACTTGGGCCTCAAGAGAATATAGGAACTAGTCACCTTGACCCACTAACAAGCAAAAGTGCAAAAATTTCAAATAAAAGAATCTGGGAACAGAACTCAGAATGTTCAGTTTTACAAGGAGATATTGAAGAAAGTAGCCATACTGGGTCAGATTTATCTGCTGCAGCCAAGAAGATAGATGGAATAGATGGTAAAGAAGAGCAAGTTAATAAAAAACTGGACTTCTCATCTGCATCTTGTAAAGAACAGTCTTGGGTGCATACAACTTTACTGTGGAATTCTGAGATCCTAAATGAAATTAGTTCTAATAGTAAAGAGGCTGTCCATTTTGATATATTGCATGAAACCCTTCCAGAGGTAGCTGACAACTTGAGTTTTAATAGCTCCTATAGCACAGAGTCAGGTGATGAAACAGGGCAGAAAAGTTCAGTGGCTAATGAGATCTTAATAGAAGACTTAGTGAGAAAAAGATCGACTACTGAAGAAAGAAATTTGAATTTTGAGGCTATTTGCAGTAGATTTGAAGCTCTTAAAAAGTCTATGTCTGAGAAAAAGAAAGCGTCTCCTCAGTTTTCTCCTGCAACATCTCTAAAAGATGATTCAAAATTAGGCTGTACTAAAGATAACATGGAAACAGATGACATGTTTAATTCTATGGGAGATCTTCCTGCTCTCTACATGGACAATATAAAACCAGCTCTACGAATGTCTTTTGGTGAAAGAAAATCTCTTTCACCACTTATTAAATTTTCTCCAGAGGAACAGAGACGAAGGTCCACAAAGCCAAAAAATATTGGAGAATTTTTACCTTATTTGAAGGGTAAGATTTTTATTAGCCTCCTGTTTTCATGAAAATAAGTGTATAGTTGCCTAAACTCTACTAATTGTTCCTTTTTCTGATTATGTATTCAATTTGATAGATTACTCACCTCAAGAGCCTATTTCCCTGGAGTATACTAGTAAGTTCTAAATAAATGAAACTAAAAGCCACGTCAAAATTTCAAAGAAACTCTGTGTCTAGGAAGAAAGATGAGAATTTTTTTTTCTTTTTTTTGTTTTTAGTGAGGCAATTGGGGTTAAGCGACTGGCCCAGGGTCACACAGCTACTAAGTGTTAAGTGTCTGAGGCCGAATTTGAACTCAGGTCCTCCTGAATCCAGGGCTGGTGCTCTATCCACTGTGCCACCTAGCTGCCCCAGAAAGATGAGAATTTTTAACCCCTTGTAAATCAAACGTTTAGCAAATAGTTTTCAGAAATTCTATGTCAAATTATATTTGAACATTGGGTGTTGGTGGCCACTTTCGCATTTACAGTGACTGTTCACATATCTTCAACTAGTTCTACATCTGCTGCTATATTTCCTCTAAAAGCAAGGCTAAGAGAGAATTAGCAGTTTGTTGTTAAAAATAATTTCCTCTCAGTACCATTAAAAATGTAAGAAAAAAACTCAACTTTAAATTTTTTTTTAGGTTACCTGGTTTTCATTAGGCTCCAGATATGTCAATGTTTATTTTCATGATTTTCTGCTCCAGAAGAGCTAGTTCTTCATTAGTATATGGAAGCAGTTGTTTCATATAAAGGACAATTTGGGTTTTGTTTTGGTTGGAAGGCAGGGGAAGAGAGGAAAGATTCATGATGGAGCAGAAAAGAGCACAGGACTTGGGAGGACAAGGCAGCCTTCACATCCCATCTCATTAATATTAACTGTGTGACTTTTGGCAAGTAATGTTACCTCCAAATCTTAGTAGAGTCACTTTAAAATGGGCAAGAGTATTTTGTAAACCATAAAAGTACTATTTAAATGGGAGTTGCTTAGGATATTACATTCCTAGTAAAGTGCAATTATGTGACACTGACTTGGTTGCTGTTATTCATGGGATGAAGGAAACAAGAAATAGGTTGGAGAGTGTTTGAGTCTTAGGGAGGATGTCACACATCAGTCATTTAAAATGTATTTATTGGGGCAGCTAGGTGTCGCGGTGGATAGAGCACTGGCCCTGGAATCAGGAGTACCTGAGTTCAAATCCGGCCTCAGACACTTAAAACTTACTAGCTGTGTGACCCTGGGCAAGTCACTTAACCCCAATTGCCTCACTTAAAAAATATATATATATTTATTAAAAGTGCTTATTATGTGCCATGCAGTGAGCTAGGTGCTGGGGATAAAAAAATCAAAGACTTAGAGGGTGTGGTGGTGCATTTGTGGAATTCTGAGCTACAGTGGGCTGCTGGTGTCTGCACTAAGTCTGGTGATTGTAAGGTGAGTCCTGGTGGGGTGAGGGAAGTGGCACAAAGTTTCTTAGAGAGATGAGGTAAGCAAGTCAGTTTCTGTGCTTATCAGAATGCGACCAGGTCTGAGATTGGCCCAAGATCTAGTCCTATACATGTGTGTCTACACACACACACACACACACACACGTATATATGTATGTAATTAAAAACAGTGACAATATTTAAGTTCAGGTAGTAGACTTCATAATATAATGGAAGAGGCATACTTATATAAGTATCTACAGAATAACAGCAACGAGAGTAAAGGGGAGGGCACTGGTAGTTGGGGGAATCAGGAAAGAAGTCATGTAGAAGGTGGTGCTTGAGCTTTTCTTGAAGCGTGGGATTCTCGGAGGTGGAAGTGATTTTCAGGCACAGAAGACAGATGGCTCATGCAGACATGGAGTCAGGAGAATCAAGAGTATCATGTGTGAGGAATAGAGAAGGCATGTTTGGCTGGATCATTGAAGGAGGTGGAATACAATGAGGCTAGAAAGATAGATAGAGGCCTGGTTGTATATTGTTTGTCCTTTGCTCTCGAAGAGGACCAATAATGCCACAAGGGTGATGGCTTTACTTGCTTGTGAATTGGATTTAAGTGAGGCAGAGCTGGGCAGTCATCAGACTCACTGTCTCTCCAGAATCATCAAAGTCCACTGGTAAGATAAAAATAGTGGGTGACCTTGGTTTTTTCTAAATTAGGTCTTTCCCAGGTCTCAGCTTGTCTGAGGCAACAGCAATTAGTTAGCTAATTAAATTTAATGACTATGGGGTAGGTAGGTATTGAGACTAAAGATGGCCCAACTTGCTATCATAATACATTCAGTTTGGGAGGAGAAGACCCTTAGAATGTGTGGCCTAGTGTTTAAAAAGCCAAACAAAAGAATTTATAATATTCTAGAGGCAATAAGGAGTCACTGGTTTTTGAGTAGGGGAGTGACTTAATAGATTTCAAAAGGGAGGGACTTGAGACTGGAAGATGTAATAATCTAAGAGAGGAGATGAATGGAGGCTGTCTGAAGTGGTTGTATGTGAGAGACATAAAGGTAGGCAAGATAGGGCAACTAATTGGTATTTTGACACCAGTAAGAAGCAGAGTTGAGGTACTTTACCAAATGAAAGCATCTGTGTATATAGCATATACTTATAGCTATGTGTAATTGAAAGTTTATTTGTAACTAATCTTAATTTTCTGGGTTTTGAGGATATTATTGCCTTGTTAGAGTTATACCACCATGTAGAGCAAACTCATTTATCTAAATAGTGATATTATTTGTACAGTTATTACAAAAGAAGGCAAAAGACAAAATGATATTGGAAATATATTAATAAAACTTTTAAAATTCTTGCTAAAGCTGAGGTAAGAGGATTCATACCACCATATAGATCTTGTTATCGTGAATTTCTATATGAGTGCATTGACTAATAATCCTAAACATTTATTAAGCACCTGCTCTGTGCCAGGCATTGTGCTAAGTTCTGGGGATACAAAAAGGCAAAAGACAGTCCCTGTCTTCAAAGAGCTTACAGTCTAATGGGGAAGACAACATGCAAACAAATATATACAAAATCAAGCTATATACAGGATAAATAAATAATTAAAAGCAAGAAAGCACTAGAATTAAGAGGGCTTTTAGAAGAAGGCTTCCTTCCTATAGAAGGTGGTATTTTAGTTGTGGCTTAAAGGTGAGGTGAGTAGTCAGAGCAGAAGAGGGAGAGTGTTTGATACATGGGGGCCAGCCAGAGAAAATGCTCAGAGCTGAGAGATAGTCTTGTTGTTGGAACAGCCAGGAGGCCAGTGTCAATGGATCCAAGAGTATGTGTCAGGAGGGGCAGCTAGGTGGCACAGTGGATAGAGCACTGGCCCTGGAGTCAGGAGGACCTGAGTTCAAATTTGGCCTCAGACACTTGATACTTACTAGCTGTGTGACCCTGGGTAAGTCACTTAACCCCAATTGCCTCACCAAAAAAAAAAAAAAAAAGTATGTGTCAGGGAGTAAGTTGTAAGACTGAAAAGGTAGGAGGGGCCCAGGTTATTAAGGGCTTTGAATGCCAAACAGAACATTTTATATTTAATCCTGGAAAGGATAGGGTGCCACTGGAGTTTGTTCAGTAGGGGAGTGACATAATCAAAGCTACTTTAGGAAGATCACTTTAGTGGCTAAATAGAAATTACACTGGAGTAGGGAGAGACTTGGGGCAGGCAGATCTACCAGCAAGCTATTACAACACTCCAGGTATGACTTTATGAGGGCCTATACTAGAGTGTCAGAGGAGAAAAGGGTACATATTCCAGGGATATTACAAAGGTGAAATAAGCAAGCCTTGGTAACAGATTGGATATGGGGAAGTGAGGAATCTAGGATGCCTCCTAGGCTATTAAAATGCCTGAGGTACTGGGAGGATAGTGTTGCCCTCTACAGTAATAAGGAAGAGGGAAGAGTTTAATGGGAAAAGATGAGTTGATATGACAAAATCTTGGTATATTGAGAGGCTTTTTGATAGAATTTTACCGATTGCCCTTGGGAAAAGTGTTGCAGTGGGAAAGAGTTAAATTTATTAGTAAGCAAGTTTTTTAGAAGTGTAAGCACAATTTTATCATATGTAGGGATTCTAAATGTTACTATTATTTGGAATATGTGACAATTGTAATGTTTACTTTTCTTTATTTCTGCAGAAGAACACTTGGATAAAAGGCTTGAATCCTCATCTAATTTAAAGACTGAAGATGGAGCAGTTGCACAATTAATTGAATTATGATGGATTTAAATTGAAGATACATTATAGAATAAAAAACTGATTTGTAATCTAAATACTTTGGGGAAGCCTTACTCCTGCAGATAGGAAAAAACCCACCATTCTTGATAACATTAATACCCCAATCTTTTAGGGCAAGAGACATACATAGTATCCAGCTAGTGAATTCTTTAGTCTTTTTGAATGAAAAAATTTAGTTTTTTACTCATTTGTAAGAAATGGAAGTTGAAAACAAAATATAGAATCCACAGAATGTTAGAATTTGAAAGGACTTTAGAGATCATTTAATTCAGTCTCCTCATTTTATAGATAAGGAAACTGAGGCCCAGAGGGGTGAAGTGATTTGCTCCAAGTTACAAGAAGACATTTTGATATCTTCAATGATCAACTTGTAAAGAATGAGCTTTCCAAAGTTAAGTAACCTGTTGGCATAGATAGTAACTTGACTGATTTTAAAGGATAAATAGCATAAGAAGACCATTGAGCTATAGCATACTTTTCCTCCTAAGGAAATAGTTGTTTAAGCTTCCTGTATTACTTAAAATATGTTAAAATCACTAACAAAAATATCTGAAAATTAGTAGATGAAGTAGGTGATGAATTGGAGAAAAACTAAGAACCAGATAGTAGTAATGGCAACTTATGGAGATGAAGTTAGATGGAGTGAAGAATGAGTATATGAAAAAAATAGGGGAGAGGATCTCCAAATGAGACAATGGCAGAAAAACAAGAAAAATGATGAAAAGGATAATAGGAATGACTACCAAGAACTAGAAATCTACTCAGTGGGTTTAACTGGGTAGTGGACTTATTTGGTCTAATTTAGACTTTGGACTATTTATTTTTCTAGTTTTGTATTTCAACAAAAAAATGTAAATAAATAATATTCACTGTTCTTCTGGCTTGTTGCATTTATAGTTTGAAAATTCCCCGGACATGAAATTGGAAGTTAGCATTCACAAAGCAATTGAAAAATGTAGACATAGAATGTTTTGTTAGAAAGATCTGAAAAGAAAATATGTAGCAGAATAATTTAGTTCTTTTGAGCCCTTTTCACTTTAATAAAAATTGTGCATGTTTAGCCAAAATAATCATTTTGTATTGAGTACATCATGATGACAGTGTGTTAACTTTGGTTTATAGTATCCCATTATTTTAATGGCTGTCATGTAAATCTTAGATTTTTAGTGTTAATTCACAATTAAGTTAATGTACAAAATCGATGAGAGGTAGAAGAGTTTATGAATCAAGTTCTATGGTGCTTATAACTTCAGAAAGGCTTGGAAATAACAGTTACTGTGTCAAAAACTACCTACATACTAAGGAGACATAATGCACAATGTCTTTGTGCTCGGTTATATTGTAATTGTGATTTAACTAAATTCACATTTAAATGTAAACTGTAGCCACATTGCTTTTTGTTTGTTTGTTTTTTTGGTGGGGCTATGGGGGTTAAGTGACTTGCAGAGGGTCACACAGCTAGTAAGTGTCAAGTGTCTGAGATCGGATTTGAACTCAGGTACTCCTGACTCCAAGGCCGATGCTTTATCCACTGCGCCACCTAGCTGCCCTGTAGCCACATTGCTAAGAAAAACAACTCATCTTACGGGCTTTCTTACTGGCTGCAGGAACTTGGTAAAAACTAGAAAATGGAGAAGTGTGTTTACATAGGTATGTAATAAGCATCTACTGTGCTCAGTGAAAACTATTATGGCATAGTGCATAGAATTGGTCTTGGAGTAAGGAAAACCTGGATTCCAGTCCTGCCTCTGGCACATAAAAGCTGTGTTGCCATGGGCAGGTCACTTAATACCCTTGTGTTGTAGGCAGTTCTCCCAAGACTAGAAGATGCAATGGAGTTGCTGAGATTGATTTTCATCATCGGAAGGAGTTTCCACACCGGGAATTACCTCTGAAATCAAGTTTTGACTTAAAACCCAAGGTGTTGAGGAAGAATCAAAGTTTAGATGTGATAATTTCCACCCTCACAAACCTAACAAATGTAGTAGAAGAGAGAAGACGTATAATAGCAGTACATCTATTACCTTTGAACATTGGAGAACTGCTCTGAGGTCCAAACAAAAAAGTTGTTACAGACCTCATGGAAGGCTTTATGCAAGAGAGATGTATGGGGCTCACTGCTGGAAGTGACACAGATGAGTAATGCTGCATCCAAGGGGATGTTACTTCCCAGTACACATTTAAGTCAGCTCCAAGTGTCCAGGAACTTCTCTACTGGTAGGGATGATAAGAAAGTGTAGAATAGACAAAGTAACAATAAAAACTAGACTGGGATAAAGTGCAGTGGATAGATACAAATGATGAGAAAAACATCACACGAGGAAATAAGGACTAGAGAGGGAAACAGGCTTAAAAAGCTGGTAAGGATTTCAGGTGCTTTAGTAGGAGTACGGTGCAGCCATGTATTCCAATATGGGGATTGTACAAATTAGGGGGAAAAAAGGTGGGAGTAGTTATAGAAGGGGGGGCGTAATTGTGGATAGAAATGAAATGCTTTGTGTATAAGAAACAAGTTGGAGTCGGTTTTTGAAAGGTCTTGAATGTTAGGCATTACACCATAGATTGGATTCTTTTGGCAGTGGATGTGTAGGGAGGTTATGCATAACCACAGATCTAATTGACTTGAATGGTTATAATGAGTGAATTTGTGATTTAATTGGTATTGGGAATTCCCTGGTACAGTCCATCAGCTCTTCTCTGTAAGCTTACTGAGCTAAGAGTTCTAGAGTAATGATTTGGCCAGTCACACAGCTAGTATGTGACATAGGCAGGACTTGAATCTTGACTTCTTGGCTTGGACACTACATCCCCTATTTTATATTACTTGTATTTATTTAATTTTTTTTTGGTGAGGCAATGGGGGTTAAGTGACTTGCCCAGGGTCACACAGCTAGTAAGTGTCAAGTGTCTGAGGCTGGATCCAAAACCAGGTACTCCTGAATCCAGGGCCGGTGCTTTATCCACTGCGCCACCTAACTGCCCCTATATTACTTGTATTTTGATACAGTTGATTAATTAAGCTTGTTATAGAAGTTCATTTAATTTAGCTCATTATAGAAGATTATATAGAAAACTATAATAATAGCAGCTACCATTTAGATGTGACAACCCTGTTCTAGAAGTTTCTTCATTTAAAAAAGTTTGTTTTTATATCACCAACATTTTCCATTATATGCCCACCTCCTGGATGCAGCCTGCCAATTTGAGCCAAAGTTGGGAAATGCTGCTATTTCACCTTCTTCTTCCTTTTCTCCTTTTTCCTCCTTATTATTCTTCCTGTACCAAATATGGTCCCCCTTCTTACATGTCCATGGGAACAGAATTTTTGGTTGCATATATTTTGTAAGACATTTGGGAGTTTGGGGCCTAGATTTTAAATATATTTCTATTCATTTTATTATTCTTTTTCAAAAAGCCAGGATAATTTACTTTTTGTCCAGTGCATTTTTCATTTATGATTTCTTGAAATATAGCTCTGAAAAAAACATGCTTTTAAAAAAAGCCCATTATCTTTCAGATGGAGTACTTAACTAAGATTTTAGACCTAAATCACTCTGGCTTTCATTGAATGGCCAATAAAGCCCCCAAGCCTTTGTGGCTCAATTTTTTTAGGTTTTGGTGGCTTAGAATGAGTGCAGTTGTTTTCTGGCCAGAAGTTCCCTTAACTAAAAAAAAGGTTATAATCTGTTAACATGGGAGATAAATGTGATAAAAGGTAGAATTTACTAATTAGTTTTAATTTTTTTCCCCCATCACATTTCTAAATGGGTCACCACCACCTCTAAACCAGTGAGTGAAACTTCTCTTTTAACAAAAAGTGTTAAGCAGAATCAACTAAGATGGTGGCTATATCTAATACGGTATGCAGTGTTCTGCATCTGCAGATTTTCCCTTCCTCCAAGAAAAAAAGGAGCTACATCTTTGGAGTCAAAACTGGTTATTATAATTACATAGTATTTAGCTTTGTTTTTAGTGTTTATTTAAATTATTGTATTCATTGTATATTTTTTCTAATTCTACAAATTTATACATATATACATATGTATATATGCATCTATATATATATACACACACACACATACATACATACATACATATATATATATTTTGCTGTTGTTGTTGGTTTGTTTTTGGTGGGGCAATGAGGGTTAAGTGACTTGCCCAGGGTCACATAGCTAGTAAGTATCAAGTTCCGAGGCTGGATTTGAACTCAGGTCCTCCTAAATCCAAAGCTGGTGCTTTATCCGCTGCGCCACCTAGCTGCCCCCTAACTCTACAAATTTAATTCTGTATCAGTTCATACAGTCTTTCCTGTTTTCTATATTCCTCATCCTGTTTTTCATGATATAATACTGTTTGTTTGGACGTATCCCAAGTGAGGGCCAGCCACTTTATTTCCAGTACTTTGCTACCCAAAAAGGTGTTAGGTTTTTTGAGCGGAAAGGTTTTTTGTGTGACTTTGGCTAAGTTTTTATTTTCTCTGGCCGTCAGTTTTGTAATCTGTAAAATTGGGGATGTGGGGGACAATGACAAGATTATTTTTAGTTCCTTTCCAACTTTTATATTCATAATCCGCTGAAATTTGTATCACCCTTTAGTCCTTTTCTTCAATTCTATAACACCAGTTTGTTTAACCTATAAATATAATTTAAAGCGTGGAAGCCTGAGCTGGAACACTCAGGAAGAGTTTACTATTGCTTGTACTGAGAAGATGGATTGAGCAATCCATATAGACTACAGAACTCAAAAAGGTATCAAAAAGGACCTATGATTTAATTGATAGAGGGTACTCCCAGATGGGAAACTACTATAGTAAGTTGCACCTTTGCAGCTTAAAGTCTTAGAGAGTTGTTTGCGTCATTCAAACAGAATTGGGGGTCACTAATCTGTATAAAGGGTTCCCTGCAGGGTACCTATTGACTTAGTTTTTTTGTTTGTTTGTTTTTTTGTTTTTTAGTGAGGCAATTGGGGTTAAGTGACTTGCCCAGGGTCACACAGCTAGTAAGTGTTAAGTATCTGAGGCTGGATTTGAACTCAGGTCTTCCTGAATCTAGGGCCGGTGCTCTATCCACTGCGCCACCTAGCTGCCCAATTGACTTAGTTTTAAAATGTAATATCTTTCATTTTATTTTTTTTAGATTTCATTAAACATTTCTCAATTACATTTTAAGCCGGTTCAGACAGCACTTGGGAGTATTGTGGGACTGCATTGGCTTGTTGGCTATATATTTGACTCCTCTGGTCTAGAGGACTATGACTAATGACTAATGAATCATTTGGCCCAGTCAGTATGTATAAGATATAGGAAACAAACAGGAGACCTTCTTTTATAAAAGAGAATCAAACCTACCTAAATTTCAAGTGAAGCATACATTCGAAAAAATGTTGATTCTGTTTAGTGAACATATAGGTAAAAAGTTCATTGTCAACTGTTTCCTAAATTGTTACTTTTTTTTTGTTTTGCTAGTTTACTATCAAATTCAATCCTAAGGTAAAATTTTCTGGAGGATAAGTGGTACAATAGTACTTTTTTCCATTTTAAAATAAGTTTTTATTGATGTTTTTGTATTTTACATTATTATTTCCCCCAATATTCTTCCGCTTTCTCTCCCAGAGAACTATCACATATAACATTTTTAAGAAAAAAAAAAAAAAGGAAAAAAACCCAGCATAATTGATCAGTACTTTGAAAAAGTCTGAAAATGTGCATAATGTACAACACTTGTAGGCCTCCCACTGGATTAGAAGTGGCTTCTATAGGGGCAGCTAGGTGACGCAGTGGATAAAGAACCAGCCCTGGATTCAGGAGTACCTGAGTTCAAATCCAGCCTCAGACATTTGACACTTACTAGCTGTGTGACCCTGGGCAGTCACTTAACCCCCATTGCCCCACCAAAAAAAAAAAAGTGTCTTCTATCTTTTGAGCCAGCTTGTTCTTATAATTTGCAACATTAACTTAAATGTTTTTTTCAATCAGCAAAACCCCACCTTTTCTCCTTCCTACCTCAATCTCTCCCTGCAATTGAAAATGAAAATGAAATATATTGTCATGTATAATCAAAACAAATTTTTGTCTATGTCCAAAAAAACTGTTATTTTATAATCTGAGCTCTTCACTTCTAAGGAGATAGGTAGCATGTTTCATCATTAGTCCTCTGGAACTGTGGTTGGTCATTAATCAGAATTCCTAATTCTTTCAAAATTGTTTGTCATATTGTCATTATATAAATTGTTCTCCTGGTTCTGTTTATTGCATCAGTTCATATAAGTCTTCCTAGGTTTCTCTGAAACTATCCCCTTGTGTTGTTTAAAATCTAAATTGTGGGCTCTAATCTGCACCCCCCCCCAGTCTGGTTGTGAGGGAGGAAGCTTGCTAAAAATCACTGATAAATTCAGCAAGAGTTTAGGCTTTTAAAGATTTATTAAAATATATATTATAAATTAGTGAAGAGAGAGGGATTGAGAACAGATTCCTTATAGCATGGAAATCCTAGCTCAGATCTAATTTGGTATAGCCAGAGAAAAAGAAAGCAATTTTCTTTCCTAGCAGCCCATTTCTCACCACCACACTGGTGTCTGAATGACTAAGAGGGCCCCCCCTCCCCCCCTTCCCCCCTTCTTCTCCTTCTTCTGCCACTAAGCCAGTTCTGGACAAAAAGAGGCCAGTCCTCCATGGCTTTTCCCAGAAGCCATCTGTGAAACATGAGGCAGGGCTGTCCACACACACGATTCCAAGCTAATTGGCTGGTAGCTCTGATCGACAAGTCCCATGGGTGGTTCTATAGATGTAACTTTTGGATGCTAAAGTCACGTGGTCTCTAAATCACATGTTTTCTCTTCATGGCGTAGCTTCCCTACAGTATCTCTCCAGCAGGGGTGCTATTCCAATTCTGACACCCTTTATTTCTTTTCTTATTTAAAAAAAAAATTTGGGGGGCAGGGCACTGAGGGTTAAGTGACTTGCCCAGGGTCACACAGCTAGTAAGTGTCAAGTGTCTGAGGCTGGATTTGAACTCAGATCCTCCTGAAACCTAGGCCAGTGATTTATCCACTGTGCCACCTAGATGCCCCCAAAATGCTATTGATTTTTGAGAATTTATTTTGTAGCTTACAACTTTGTTGAAGCTATTGTTTCAGTATCTTTTCTGATTCTCTAGGATTTTCCTGATAAATCAATATATCATCTGCACATCATCTATTTTATCTCCACTTTGGCTATTGTTATGCCTTTAATTTCTTTCTCTTACTGCTATTCATTTCCAGAACTATATCAAATAATCATGAGAACGGGCATTTTTATTTTGCTTCTGTATTTTATTTGAAAAGGTTCTAGTATGTTCCTTTTACAAGTGATGCTTGCTTTTGGTTTTAGATAGATAGTTTTTAGTATATTAAAAAAGTATCTCCATGCTTATACTCTGTAGGGGTTTTAGTTTCAGTGTTTAAGTTGTCAGGCTTTTCCTACATCTATTGAGGTAATCATATGGTTTGGGATATATTTTTAATATGATTAATTATGTTGATTGTTTTCCTAATTTGAACCATCCTTGCATGCCTTATATAAACCATCTTGGTCATGATGCATAGCTCTAGCCTGACAGAATTTTATTTAAACATTTTGAATTGATCTTCATTAGTGATATTACTCCATGACTCTCCTGTGCTTTATCCTTCCCTAGTTTGGCAATTAGGACTTTTATTTTCTCACAAAATGAATTTGGAAGAATGCTTTCTTTCCCAGTTTTTGAAAATTATTTGTGTAGTATGGTTACTCATCGATCATTACAAGTTTGAGAGAATTCTCATGGACAAGGAGTTTTTTCCTTCAGTAGTTCTTTTACAGTTAGTTCTAGCACAGGGCCTGGCACATAGTAAGTGTTTAACAAATGCTTGTTGACTAATTGATTTCCTTTTCTGAGACTGGGCTATTTAAGATCGCTATTAGATATCTTGATTTGTAGTTTTATGTTTTTGAAAGTATACATTTGTATGTGTGTGTTCTTAGTTTTAATAGTGTATAAATATACAATAGATTCTGATTATTCTTTTTGTTTATTTTAGTTTTGTTATATTTTACCTGGTATACAGTCCTTTAAAGCAGGTAGGATAATTTTTCCCTCAACAGGGAGAAACTATTGTTTAGAGGGGATTCATTATCTTCAAGAATGTTTTGATAGATGGTATGGTGTAGTGGCAGAGAGCCAATCTTATAGCTAGGAAGTCTCTGGGTTCAAACTCCCACCTCTGACACACATACTGGCTATTGTGTGACTTACCAAGTCACTTAACCTTCTCAATGCTCTAGACAACTCTAAGTTGCAGAGAAGGTACCGATCTGCATTGGTCTGGGAGTTTCCTCACCTAGGGGTTCCCTAACTCCCTAAATCATAGATCCAGTCCCTATACTCTAGGATGATGGAGACAAAGCAACTTAGACACTTTTGGCAGGCATGGAAAAGGTCTTATTCCTGTATCACATTTGGACAACATACTATTACTGCTATTAACAAAGAAAAAAAAGCTGTCAGAACAAATATCAATAAGGTTGCGAATGAATGACTTTGTTCCAAAGAGAATTGGCTTTAAAGAATATGAAACAAAATGAACTGTCGTGAATTGGGAGTTTTACTCAAAATTTTGTAAGTTCTAGTGTTTCAAGGAGAATGAAGTGGCATTTTAAAGAGGAAAGGAAAATTAAATTATTTTTCCTTAAGTGCTTTGCATTCATTGGAAGTGAGTGAGGTGGGGAGGTGGTTAGAGCAAGAAACCTGTCATATACGCACAATGCTTTAATAGTTGACAATGTATGTTATTATGTTATCTTTAACTTTCACAACCCTTCTAGGTAGGTAAGGCAGACACCATTATTCCATTTTACAATTGAGGAAATAGGCATAGAGAAGTTAATGCCTTGCCCATGCAGAGCTAATCCATGTTAGAGCCTGAAGCCAAATAGTTGTATTTCTAAAGAAGTGCTTTGTACCACACCACACTCCCTCAAGTAGAGGGTGTTAGAACGAACTTGAAGGATGGAGGAGTAACAGTTATGAAAGGTAGCACTGATGGTGTAAGCAGTGGTCTTGGAGTCGGACCCCCTGGCTTCATAACAGTAGTGTGACTGAAGGCAATAAATCACCTTTCTGAGCTTTTTTTCCTTATCTATACAATGAAATAAATATATGTGCTGTCTATTTCACAGGTTTGTGGGGAAAATACTTAGTAAAACTTTAAAGCACTATAATCAATTATAATCATGGGGAAAAAGTACTGCAAATCAAAGACAATACTGATGACAAGATAAATGCTTTTCAAAATCAATGACAGGTAGTTTTGAACACATGAATTTTCCCAAGGAAAATATAGAAGTTATCTCATGCCCATCTTTTGGGGAGCTCAGAGAAGTTCTTTAGATAATTAGCAAGGCATCTCAGAGACCATAATCATACCATTTAAAGTTGGAAGGGATGTTAAAGATAATCTCCTTGACCTGTACTGAAATCCCAATGGAACACTAAAGAAATACCAGAATGTATGTATGTATGTATGCATGTGTGTATATGTATGTATATGTGTATATAAATTCATACATATATATATGTATATAAATTTATTTCGTTAAAACTTTCCCAATTGCATGTAAATTTTGGTTTTGTTTTGTTTTTTAGTGAGGCAATTGGGGCCAAGTGACTCGCCCAGGGTCACACAGCCAGCAAGTGTCTAGTGTCTGACGCCGGACCGAACTCAGGTCCTCCTGACTCCGGGGCCGGTGCTCCATCCACTGCGCCACCCAGCTGCCCAGTAAATTTATTTTTAAACATTCATTTAAAAGAAGAGTTCCAAATTCTCTTCCCCTGTCTGGCCTGTTCCTCCCTGTTTTTAGAGAAGTGGAAGCCAATCAATTTGATATGGATTATACATGGGAAATCATGCAAAACATTTCCATATTAATTGCTAGCTTTTTTTTTTTAAACTCAGTCCATTTCTCTCCCCTTTTCTCCCATTCCAAAGATGTATTCTCTCGCTTTTCAGTTTTTTTTTTCTAGGACCTCCTAAACCTAAGGGTAAGAGAGGTGCACTAGAACTAAATATCCTTTAACTTAGGGGTCTGCAGCTGGTAACATGGATACGAGAGTGGGGCGGGTCCCTGGCGTCACAAAGTCCAGCGCAAGGATCACAAAAGCTTACAGAAGTCCACCCATGAACATGGGAACGTCACAGTAGGCCCTGCGTGGGACGTCACGGGAAAACCCTGAGAGTGTGCTTTGGTGAAACAGGCACGTGCAGGAGCGCCGGGTGCATCTCGGTGGCTGGGGGCATTGCTGAGAGGCAGTGGGGGGCGAGTGTGGGTGGTGGGCACCGGGGGGGGGGTCCTACGAAAACAAGCGCAGTGGCAATTAGGATCAAGAACACTGGGTCCAGCCATCCGGCCTCTGTGTAGAGAGAAAAATCCACCTGATTGACGAAAACCCGACAAAGAACTGTGCAAATAAAAAGTTTTTTTCTTTTTTGAAAATATTAAGCGAAGAACAGCCCCTCAAAATTTTTGAGGTTGGTTGTGAGTGAAAAAAGCCCGCTTGGGGCTCCGGAAGAGGTTGGAAGCAGAGAAGTGCGGGGTATGCACTGCCCAGCCAGCAGCATCTGCAGCATCAGCATCAGCCGCTAAAGATGCCTCAGCCGGTGAAAAAATGCATTTGCGACCTGTGCTCCTGCGGGTAAGGTTCCGCGCAGCCGCGCCCGCCCAGGGGCGGGTTTGGGCTGGGGGTGGGGTTGGAGGGACACTGCTCCTCGGAACTAAACGCCTGGGAAGCAAGGAATTGGATGGAGGTGGCCTCCTGCTGTGGCCAACCATGAGACTCAGCCTGCTTGAGAAATGTTGGCAATAGCAAAGCCACGGCAGAAGAGCCTCCAGAGCAGTCCAATAAGTTAAGCACCGAAGGAGGTATTTTATACATTATCATAGGGATTGAGAAACTCGAAATTCAACTCCATCATTGTACAGTTGAGGAAACAGGTTCAGAGAGGCCAATGACTCACCTAAGGCCAGGCTTCTGATAAACAGCAGGAGCAGGGATTGGAATCCAAGGTTCTGACTTCTTAGGTCTAGGACCCATCCCACTACACCCAAGTTTCCTGGTTTGGAAATGGACCAACAACCACCGGGATAATAGGGATGGTAGTGATGGAGAAGACTCTCTAGGATGCTAATCCTTATTGGGAAGTGATTTATCAGGAAAAACATCCACACACAGATAACGACACCATATGTTATTAAAATTTGCTTCTCATGAATGTCTCAGGAGAATGGGTTCATTTGTGATTCTTAATCTGCAAAGGGCCATCATTGCCCCTCAGTATTTAGTGAGAACTAAGGTTCTGAAGGTTCTAAGGTAAGGCCAATGCTGTCATTTTAAGGCTTTTTCTGATTCTCTTGAAATACTTCCCTAATTTCCATGCACTTGCACTCTGATTCATAGTCACAGAAGAAAACAGCATAATGGAGACAGTGGTGGGAAAAATGTTTTCTTATGTGCTAGAGTCTTGGCAGAAGGACACTTAGCTTCTTGACAGACTGGGCAGGCAGAGGCTTGGTTTACTTATGTGCATATCAGTAATATAGAATATGAGTATATTAGCAACTGGGAAAAGCTTATTACTGGAATAGTCACAATGATAGAGGGAACACTTTTAATATCTGTCTTTCTAAACAGATACAAACTAGAAACAATTGCAATAAGAAGGGACATAAGTTTAAATGCTTGTTTTGCAAGTAGAAATTTGCAAATATAGCTTTCAACACTTCCCCTCTGGAAAGATTTTTGCCATGACCCCTCAAACCCCACTTTAAAAAAAGAATTTTTTTTTTTTTAGTGAGGCAATTGGGGTTAAGTGACTTGCCCAGGGTCACACAGCTAATAAGTGTTAAGTCTCTGAGGTCAGATTTGAACTCAGGTACTCCTGAATCCAAGGCCAGTGCTCTATCCGCTGCGCAACCTAGCTGCCCCTACTTTTTTATACCTATTAACAACCAAACCCATGGTAAAAGAGTAATATGCCTGTATTGTTTTGAATTGAATGAAATTACTTGCCCAAAGTCAACTGTACTAACATCTAGGAAGAAGCAACATTAGGACTTGAACTCAGGACTTCTGACTTGGTGGTGTTTTCACTCTTGCCTCCATGGTATGGAACATATGCCCCGCCCCTCTTTATTCTGGCTGCTATTTTCAGACCCTTATCCCTTCTTGCCTAGATTTTGTTATAGCCTCCTAACTCATCTTCTTGCCTTCATTCTCCTCTCCAATCCATCCTTCTATTGCTGCCTATTCCTAAAGCACTACATTGTCTCACTCTTACCCCAAAAGCTTCTGTGGTTCCCTATTAACTATGGAATAAATTATAAACTCTTGCATTCAGGAATCTAGCATTCCCAACATCTTGTTTCCAACCAATCAACTATATGACTCTACTTCATGCCTTCTTCCAGATGCTTAATAAATATTTATTGAATTAAAGAATTGAATGTATCTCCATCATTCTTGCTATAATTTGGCACCAACCTGCTAGCAATTAAAGAGGGACAGCTGTGATTCAGAATAGTAATGCTTCTATTCTTGGGCATTATGCTAATGATTCACTTTTATATACTGCTTTAAGGAAAAGCAAGCTGTATGTCATAGATATTGGCTGTTTCATGTATTTTTTTTTTCTGTTCTAGCTAAGTGGTGGAGTGGTTAGAGTGCCAGGTCTAAAATCATAAACTCCTGAGTTCAAACCCAACCGTATACATTTACAAGCTGTGTGACCCTCTGTTTGCCTCAGTTTCCTCATTTGTAAAATGGGGATAATAATTGCTCCCAGGGTTGTTGTGAGGATCAAATTAAATAATAATTGTAAAGTGCTTAGTATAGTTCTTGGCACATAGCATTATATAAATATTAAATATCATTACTTTTGTCTATATAAATAGTCTTTTTAGTGCTTTTCAGAATAGAAATATACATCTATATGGCTTATATTACTATAAAGTTTGCAAAGCACTTTTCTCAACAATCTTGTGAAGTAGGTTATGCTACATTATTAAATATTAATGCCCCCAATTAATGGATAAGGAGACTGAGGCTCTGAGAAGGGTAACTTGATTGTCCATTATTGAGTTAATATATATTTGAGACAGGATTCAAGCCACATTGCCTCATGATGTCATATCTGCATATGATAAGTTGTATTCACAAGCATTTTATTTATGCTAAATGCTGGGTACTGTGCTAAGCCCTGCAGGAAGGTAAGTGAGATACTTATTGTACTGTTATTAGCTTAGTTATACAACCAAATTTACTAATTAGGGCATATAACAAATTTATCAGTCACTACCATACTACTGTAGGCAATATCATCATAGCATCTTGTAGCAGAATGAACTTCTGAGGCCCATAGTTCATCCTTGGTTGTTGTTTTTGTTGTGGTATTCTTCTTCTTCTTCTTCTTCTTCTTCTTCTTCTTCTTCTTCTTCTTCTTCTTCTTCTTTTCTTCTCCCCTCTGTCCCTCCCTTCTTCCCTCCTTCCCTTCCGTCCTTCCTTCTCCAAGAGGAAAATGACATTGGGGTGAAGTTATGACTTGCATTGAATTGGTTTTAAGTGAGGGAGGGCTGTGCAAGGTCACCAACTTCACTCCTCCAGAACCTGCATCAAGTATAGATTTGTGATTATTATGTCTTCAGGTCTATGAGAGAGAGAGAGAGAGAGAGAGAGAGAGAGAGAGAGAGAGAGAGAGAGAGAGAGAGAGAGAGAGAGAGAGATCCAGATCTAGATCTCTCTGACCCTATCTTCTCATCTTTTATCCTATGCTACAACTATCCTTCTGCCTTAAATATGCTGGTCATTGATTAACTCCACTGCAGCGGAACACCGGGGTTTAAATCCCAGCTTTTTCACTTGCTATTTTTATATAGCCATGGGCAAGTTACTATGCTCTCTCTGGGGCTCCAAGGTTTCTTCATCTGCAAAATTAGAAATTGGACAAGAGCAACTGAGAACTGGGAATCTTTCTTCTAGTGAGTATGGGGGGGTTGGTAAAAGGAGGAGATGAAGGGAGGGGTTACATTGACCTGTACAGGGAGATGCATTGTTTGTATTTCTTATAGCACACTCCCCTTCCCTTTTATATAGAGTGGTTAATTCATATACAATTTTTGAGTCCGATAATTTTGCTATCCATCTCTTCGTGGAGATTTTTCTGTATTTCCTTCTATGCTTCCTAGTTATCTTTTTAACAAAAATAATATTCTGTTGTGTTAGTATACACTATATATGGGGCAGCTAGGTGGTTGCAGTGGATAGAGCACTAGCTCTGAAGTTAGGAGGACCTGAGTTCACATCTCACTTCAGACACTTACTAGATGTGTGACCACAGGAAAATCACCTAATCCCAATCGCCTAAAACATCCAGGGCCATTGCCAGTAGTCCTGATGGGCCATTGCCAGTAGTCCTGATATGCCTTGCCACTGGACCCAGATGGCTCTGGAGGAGAGAATGAGGATGGTGACCTTGCACAGCCCTCCCTCACTTACATGCAATTCAGTGAAAGTCATGATTTCACCCAGTGTCAAGGTCCTCTTGGAGAACAAAGGACAAACAGCAACAACAACAACATATTTAGCCATTTTTCTAGTAGATGACAGGTCTTTTTTCCCCAATTTTTTTACTATTACAAACAGGGTATCTATGAATATATGTTTTATGGATGTCTTTTCTTTTTATGATTTTTTTCAGGATAAAGTCTTAATAATGGAATTACTAGGTCAAAAGATGTGATTTTAAAAAGTAACACATTGAATATTGTCATATCATGCTATAAAATGCTTGTACTGGTTTAGCAATTTGTTAGTCTGTTGATCCACAGCCTTAAAAATGCAGATCTATTTTCACCCCCAGTTTGTTTGTTTTTTTAAGTGAGGCAATTGGGATTAAGTGACTTGCCCAGGGTCACACAGCTAGTAAGTGTCAATGTTCTGAGACTGGATTTGAACTCAGGTACTCCTGACTCCAGGGCCGGTGCTTTATCCACTGCGCCACCTAGCCATACCCACCCCCAGTTTTTACCATTCCTTGTCTTATAGCTGGTAAAAGGGTGGGTATTCAAAGGTTTTCTTGGTTTGCATCTTTCTGATTATTCGAGAATTCATCAATTTCATTCAATAAGCATTTATGAAGTGCTTACTATATTCTAAGCAATCAATGTACCTGATGCCTAGAGACAAAGACAAAAATAGTTGTTGCTTTCAAGTAGCTAATATTATGTTGAAAGAAAACAGCTGAATACACAGGTAAATAACTTTTTTGTTTGTTTTTTTGGTGAGGCAATTGGGGTTCAGCGACTTGCCCAGGGTCACACAGCTAGTAAGTGCCAATGTTCTGAGACTGGATTTGAACTCAGGTACTCCTGACTCCAGGGCCAGCGCTTTATCCACTGTGCCACCTAGCTGCCCCTAAATAATTTTTAAAAAGTAAATTTGGTGGGATGGAGGAGGACACAACAATTTTAGTAATTGACATATTTCTCATGGGAGGTGGCAGGAGCCTGGGGAAAGTTAGGGATTCCAAGAGAAATAAGTGAAGAGAAAATACATTCCAGGCATGGGGAACATCCTTTGCAAAGGCATGGGGAAGGGAAATGTAATATCATGTCTATGGAAGAGCAAGTAGGTCAGTTTGGATAGAACACAGAGTGAGGCAAGGAGAATATTATTGCAGTTATCTTGAAAGGGTAGAACAGGGCCATACCACAAAGGGCTTTAAATGACAAACAAGAGCTTGAATCTTATCTAAGAGGCAATATAAGGCACTGGGGTTTCTTCAACTGGGGAGGGAGGTAGTAAGGCTTATGTTTCAGAATTATCAATTTTGCTGATGTGTGGAGGATGGATTAAAGGTTTGTATTCAGGAAGATCAATTAGGAGGTTACTGTAGTATAGATGAGTAGTGATGAGGTTCTGAATTAGGGTGATTAGCTGTGTGAGTAAAAAGGAGACAGATATGAAAGAGTTTGTGGATTCTGAATCACAGACTCTCAAATCTAGAATTGAAAAGGGACTTAAGAGGTCACTGAATCTACCTGTTGGAAATTGGAGGTGAGAGAGAGGGAAGAGTTGAGGAGAACTCTGGGATTGTAAAGCTGGATGTCTAGAAGGATGGCAGGGCTTTAACAGAAGTAACTGGAGTTAGGAGGGGAGGATGCGGGGAGGGGGGGATACAATAATGACATTTTATATATGTGGAGTTTGAGATGCCTGGAATACATTCAGTTAGAAATGTCCTACAGGGGCAGCTAGGTGGCTCAGTGGATAGAGCACCGGCCCTGGATTCAGGAGGACCTGAGTTCAAATATGGCCTCAGACACTTAACACTTACTAGCTGTGTGACCCTGGGCAAGTCATTTAACCCCAATTGCCTCACAAAAAAAGAAAGAAAGAAGGAAAGAAAGAATGTCCTACAGGCAATACCTTTTCATTGGGTTATTATCATTTTGTGTTTCATTGTGTTAAAATTGTATTTATTTAATTCCCCTGACTCCCTCTCCCTTCTAGTTCAATATAGTAAGTTTATAAGTAGCCAGTATAAATGGGCAATAGCAGCAAATATGATTGCAAAGGGGAACTTGGAAGTCACATAAAACCATCCCAAAGATCAAAGGGGTATAACTTACAAATTGTATCATATATTAACAGATATTTGCATCCTGGTAATATGTTTCAAATCAGGGGAAACCATCTAGGCTCTGCTTGTCAAGGTTTCTGAGCCTATGGTATGTAAATTCCAGACAAAATCCAGACCTCCATTGTTCCAGACCAGCAGAACATCAAAAAGGTGCTGATAACTTGAAGATGATGATTTTGACTTTGAAGTTTTACTGATAACTTTGAGGTGATTTGGACATTACTTCAAGGTGGTCTGTTGTTCTGTTTCACCACCAAAAACCTTATAAAAATGAGATCTCAACCGCCTCCCCCCCAGTACTCTTCCATCCTGCCTAGTGCTTCCAACTCTAATCCATAGTTATGTGAATGATATTCTCTGCCTCTCCCCCTCCCCCTCCTCTTCCCCAACCGTCAGTATCTTGTCCCCTGTTCCTATGCATTTTGTCTGTTTCTGTATCCCTCCCCACTTTTTACCACTCTTCTCTGTGCCTTATTAAAGTGTGATTTGCTGTCCTGTTTCTCATTGCCAATCATAGTCTTACCCAGTGAGTATCCCCAAACCTAGGCATTCTTGCCTCTATTGCATAATTTCATAAAGATCGGTTAAATTGATAATGATGAGTTCAGCTTTTGGAAATTTTTCATGTTCTTTGACCATTGTTTCATTGTGGAATTTATAATATTTATTTTACAGATTCTGTATATCTTTGTTGTTGTTATCTGGTATATTTACTGTAAGCACTTTCCTTCCAACCTATTTATTTTCTTTTCATTTTAGAGATAATGCTTTTGGTTGTGTACATTAAAATTAAAAAAAATAAAATCAAGCTCAGTGATTTCATTGTAAATTATTTTTGTCCATTTGTTTGGTTAAAAACAATTTCTTTTCTCTTTATCACTATCTGCCTCTTGGCAGTTGACCTCTTTTTGTATTTACAGAGAAAACTGAGGTCTTCAGGTGTGAGCTTCCCCATTTTCTCTTTTCTACCCGCTTCTACATGATCTTTTTCTCCTTCTACTCTTCATTTTTTTCTCCCATCTCAGTGAAAGACAAATCTCTCTTGATTCTTAAATGTAATCTATCCATCTTCCAGTATCCTTGACACCCCACACCATTCACCTGGGGCTTGCTTCTTCATTATTCCATAATTGCCAAAAATTTACAAAAGGTACACCCTCCTCCAAGAAACTTATATTCTAATAGAGAGGCAACACATACGGCAAGGGAGTTTTTGTTTCAAGAGAGTCCAAGAGTCATGAGCAGAGTCATACAACAGTCTACTGTCATGCCATTTTCAGATGCAGTGGTAGCTTTGATTGTGTAGAGCAAGAGGAGATGGGGCTCTCGTGTGTGTGTGTGTGTGTGTGTGTGTGTGTGTGTGTGTGTGTGTGTGTGTGTGTGTGTGTGTGTGTGTGTGTGTAGGCTGGACGAGATGGCAAAATATCCTGAAGTATCTGATGGATATGAACTAGATATGTCGTCTTTTGAATGAGTTTGCATTCACTAACCAATCAAGCATAGTCCCAAGGCAGAGTTCCAAGCCATGTGGAGTAATTTATTCAGGGAGGGAGAGAGGGCATAGTACCTCCTGTGAAAAGGGGCTTTTTTAAAGTGGAGAACCGGACTGAAACAGTAAATGAGAATTTCTTGATTTTCAGCGTGGCAAAATGATAGCTTGAGTTCTGAAGATAACTTGTAGATCATAATTAGAGATCATGGGTAACCTAGTGTAATTTATTTTAAAATTAAATTAAATTTATTTTATTTTTTTTGTGGGGTAGTGGGGGTTAAGTGACTTTCCCAGGGTCACACAGCTAGTAAGTGTCAAGTGTCTGAGGCCAGATTTGAACTCAGGTATAACTGAATCCAGGGCCAGTGCTTTATCCACTGTGCCATCTAGCTGCCCCCCTAGTATAATTTAGACATTGATTAGTTTCAGGTCAGGGAGTTAGCTGGACCATGGATTTTATTTTTTTTTGAAGGCCCCTTTAGATTTAGGATTCTGTGATTTTGAGGTCTTAAACCTGAAAGAAGATTGTGTAGGATGGCAGTTGGCAAAAGTTACAGCTTAAGGGACAGGTAAGTGTGAAGAAGGGAACAAAAGAGGAACTAGAAACAAGAACCCTGGGCAGCTAGGTGGCGCAGTGGATAAAGTACTGGCTCTGGATTCAGGAGTACCTAAGTTCAAATCCGGCCTCAGACACTTAACACTTACTAGCTGTGTGACCCTGGGCAAGTCACTTAACCCTCATTGCCCTAAAAAGGAAAAGAAAAAAAAAGAAACAAGAACCCTGACCTCTTGAGTCTGAAGGACTGGGTTTTAGACCTGTTTGGCCTCAGTTCTAGATCTGTGACTCAACGTCTGAGAAAGGCCTGTCTGTTTTCTGGGTATCACTTTCTTCTGTAAAATGAGATGTTTAGGATAAGTGATCTTTAAGGTCTCCTCAGCTCTGGCATTTTATTATTCTAAACTTCTTCAGGGAATACTGGGTTGGCAAAAACCTTCTACTGCATGTAAGATTTAATGAATCACTCAGTGTGTGAGATACTGGGACTATGCTGTTTTTCATCTTTGAGTCCAACTTAATCACAGTGCTTGGCACATGGTAGGCACCTAATACTTTTTATATGGTAGTTGAATATAATAAAATTAAGTGCCAGACCTGGAGAAAAGTGTTAAAAATGTGGGATGGGAGCAGTGTATTTGATTTTGTTTTGTTTTATTTTTGAACAAACATTTTGCTTCATTTTGGCCAGAAGATGGCAGCATGCTACCGATGATTTGCCTTGTGCTGCTTATTGTCAGAATAGCGTAAAGTTCGTGTCAAGAACAAAAACTCCGCAGCTACATGGTTCCCTGTCATGTTATTTCTCAAATCTCAGCTTTGTTAGGCACAGTTAAAGGAGGAATTTGTTATCTCTTTCATGCTAAGTAGAGCTCAATAAGTGGAGTAGTTTATGGAGTGAATCATAAAATACTAATGATTCTAAAGAGACTAATAAATCTCAAAGTTTTCCAAACTTTTTGTTGTTGAGTTGTTTCAACCTCTTTGTGACCCAGTTTGGGGTTTTCTTTACAAAGATACTGGAGTTGCTTTCCATTTCCTTCTCCAGCTCATTTTACAGATGAGGAAGATGAGGCGTTAAGTGACTTACCCAGGGTCACACAGCTAGTAAGTGTCTGAGTCTGAAGACTCAGGTCTTCCTAAGTCCACAGCCAGTGCTCTATCCACTGCATCACCTGGCTGCCAAACTAGTATTGCCTAGAACTAGGTGCTTTAGTGGCTCCCCAGACAGGCACAACTTACCTTTCTGCCCATCATTTCCATTTGGTGTGTATAATCCCCAGTGAATAATAAATACTGAAAAGCAAATCATAACCTCTTTATTATCAATGTTAAATCCATGGTATAAAGCACCATTATCCCAAGAGTTATAATGACACACTTTATAGCATTTTCCAATTACATTGCACATTTGTGCAATTCATTTCTTTTTTTTTTTGGTGAGGCAATTGGGGTTAAGTGACTTTCCTAGGGTCACACAGCTAGTAAGTGTTAAGTGTCTGAGGTCGAATTTGAACTCAGGTCCTCCTGACTCCAGGGCCAGTGCTCTATCCACTGCACCACCTAGCTGCCCCAATTAATTTTTTTATTTCATGAAACATCATGATGTAGGTTGTAGAAATACTTTCTATCCATATTTTACAGATGAGGAAACTGAGGCTCAGTGATGATAAGTGAATTAATTGCTCACAGTCATACAGTTTATTTATTTATCTATTTTTTTGTGGGGCAATGAGGGTTAAGTGACTTGCCCAGGGTCACACAGCTAGTGTCAAGTGTCTGAGGCTGGATTTGAACTCAGGTCCTCCCGAATCCAGGGCCAGTGCTTTATCCACTGTGCCACCTAGCTGCCCCCAGAGTCATACAGTTTAAAGGAAGCTAGGTGGTATAGTGCCAGGAGTGAGGAAGACCTGAGTTCAAATTTTCCTTCAGATACTTACTAGCTGTATGACCCTGGGTAAGTCATTTAATCTTCTTTGTCTCAGTTTCCTCATCTGTAAAATGAGCTGGAGAAGGAAATGCAACACTAATCCAGTATTTTTGCCAAGAAAACTCCAAATGGAGTCATGTAGAGTTAGACATGACTGAAATGACTGAAACAATAACAGAGGTTAATGGCTAATTTTGGACTTGATCTCCAGCTAGGTTTTATGACTCCAATTCCATTTTTTTCTACTATAAATCAAAATATACAGAAGTTAGCCATTATTACTTACTTGTGTACTTTTTTACCTTGACCAATTTTTTTAAAGCTATCTGGCATATTTGAGTTTCTGGTCCTGTATGAGATTGTTCTTTCCTAGCTCAGAATCAACATTTATATTGTATTCAAAATACTACTGTTACTAATACTATTCAGTCAATCAGTACACTTATTAAAAATATCTTCTATGTATCAGACTCTATGCTAAGAACTGGATATAAAAAGACAAAAATGGATCATCCTTGTGGTTCTAGGAGCTTACATTCTATGAGAGGGAGACTCCATGAATCCTTATAAGCATATACAAATTAAATACAAGATAGTTTAGGTCACTGACAGTTATGGGGATCAGGAAAGGCTTCATGTAGAAGATGGTGCTTGAGAACTTTTAATAAGTAATGGATTCTACAAGATGTCAGTGAGGATGGAGTGCATTCCAGGCATTCTGCATGACCAATGCAAAAATATGAACAGAGGAGATGAAATGCTGTGTGTGAGAAATAGCAAAGAAAGCCCATGTGGTTATACCAAAGAGTACAGGAAGTTAGGGGATGTGAGGCTGGAAAGGTAGGTTGGATATAGGTTGTGAAAAGTTTTAAAAGTCAAACGGGGGCAGCTGGGTGGCACAGTGGATAAAGCACCAGGCCTGGATTCAGGAGTACCTGAATTCAAATCCGGCCTCAGACACTTGACACTTACTAGCTGTGTGAACCTGGGCAAGTCACTTAACCCCTATTTCCCTGCAAAAAAAAAAAAGAAAGAAAAAAAGTCAAACAGAAGTTATATTGATCTTAGAGGGAATAGGGAGCCACAGCAGATTTGCAATTAATGAAAATCACTTTTCAGAGGTAAGGGTAATTGGAAAATTATTTTTAATGACCTCAAGCTTCTCCCTGAAAAAAGGCTCACAAAAACATCAATGTTCTTTGGGTAGTATTATAGAGTGACAAGTCATGGAACACAATGATTTCCAAATGATTGAAAATCACCCAAAGGGCAAAGAGAGGCACATGAACGAGAATAGACTGCAACATATTAAAAGTGAGGAATTGTTAAGAAGAAAAGAGGGTTAATAAAGGATGTTAACAGAAAAATATATGGGCAGGAAAATAACTTTGGCAGCTTGAGTGGAGGATGGATTTGAGTGAGGAGAGACTTGAGGTAGGGGGACCAATTAGGATACTGTTGGATTAGTCTAGGTGATAGTTGCAGAGAACCTGAATGAACTAAAGTGGTGGATGTGTGAGTCATTGAGTAGGAGATGGTTGCATGAAATGTTGTGGAAATAGAAAAGTAGAATAGAGGAGGTGAGGAGTCAAGAGTAATGTTGAGAATATGACCTTGGGAAACTGGAAAGATGGTGGTATACTTAACAGAAATAAGGAAAAAGTATTATATTCTTAGAGGGCTTTCTCTTTTCCTAAGCATATTCATAGATAGCATCTAATTGAACTTTGTTAAGTGGGGAGTAATCTGGCAAAAGGCATAGCACTTTAAATCCCTGATCTTAGTCTTCTCCCTATTCTATGAGATGTTTTATATCTACTGTTTCCATCTAAAATGTCTAGGTTTTAAACAAGGCAAAATTTGTTAATCATAGATGGTAGAAAAGAAAGTATTCATATAAATTATCTAGTTCAACCTGCCCATTTCACAGATGAAGACACAAACCTGGGGAAGCTAAATGATTTTTCTAAGGTCACACAGCTACTAAGTAGTAGAGCCAAGATTCAAACTTAAATTTTTGATTCTACAATTAGCATTCTTTCTTCTATATCTTGTGGCCTCTGTAGTAGCATCATGTAGTAGAGTCCATTCCTAGCTCTGCCACTTACTAGCTATGTGACTTTGGAGCATTCACTTAAGCATTCTTAGCCTCAGTGGCCTCATTTATAGATTAGGGGTAATAATACATCCCCAGTCTTCTTACTATATCCAGGTATCTTTGAGGTTTTGGATGTTTTGTTTGGTTGAAGGTGAAAAAAAGATTCATCTATTGAACTACAACAGGAAGGGCAAAGGGTCTTCACTCCCTCCCCTCTGACACCATACTTTTGGAATGTGGGCATTGCTACTTCACTTCTCCCTGCTGGGCAAGACTTATTCTTGGATAGGTGTCTTTGGCTCCAACTCTGCAGAGGGGGTACTTGTGAGCATGCATGGGAGGGAACAATGGGAAAGTGACTAGAACGGAGTCCAGTCTTTCTCCTCCATCAGACCACTAAACTTTTGTTTTTTGGTTGTTTTTGTTTTTTTTTGTTTTGTTTTGGCCTAATAGGGAAAAGGACTGGATCTACTTGGCTTGATCATTCTCTGCTTCTGCAAAATTTATAAAATATACAATAATTCAAAAGATTCTCTCTTATATAACTTAGGAGCCCCTACTAGAGAGAGAATTCCATATAATTGTTTCTTGGTACTACTTTTACTTTTCTCCATCTACTTTACTCTCACTGCCCCATCCCTCTTTGTAGCTTCTTATTTACTAATAATGAAGCAGGAAGATCAGAAGCAGCTGTTAAAAGAAACCAGGTTAGGGCCTTGCCCTGGTCAAATAAGGTTGAAACCTAGGAAAATAAGATAAGAGTTTACTACCATAGCAAGGTAGTTGCAGTTGGAGTGTGACTGACCTTGATTCAAACTTTGTGCTGCTTTTTATAGACTAGAATAAGCAACTTTCATATAAGAGCAAAAGTATTTTTTTGTTTTCAACACTAATTTTTGTAAGATTTTTAGTTCCAGATTTTTATCCCTTCCTCCCTTCCCTCCCCCTCCTCAAGACAGCAAGCAATCTGATATAGGTTATTTATGTACAATCATGTTAAACATATTTCCACTTTAGTCATCTTGTGAAAGAAGAATCAGAACAAAAGGGAAAAAACCAAAAATCAACAACAAAAAAAGTGAAAATAGTATGCTTTGATCTGCATTCCGACTCCATATTTCTTTTTCTGGATGTGGAGAGTACTTTCCTTCATGAGGCTTGGAATTGTCTTGGATCATTGTATTTCTGAGGAGAGCTAAGTTTATCACATTTGATCATCACATAATGTTGCTGTTACTGTGTACAATGATCTCCTGGTTCTGCTCACTTCACGAAGCATCAGTTCATGTAAGTCCTTCCAGGTTTTTTTGAAATCTGCCTGCTCATCATATAGCACAATAGTATCCCATCATAACCATATACCACAACTTGTTCGGCCATTCCTCGATTGATGGGTATCACTTCACTGTCTAATTCTTTGTCACTAAAAAAGAGCTACCATAAATATTTTTGTACATGTAGGTCTGGGGCAAAAGTATTTTGATGTAATTATGAGGAGATGGGATGAGTGTTGCTTTAGCTCCTCCCCAAGTATTTTGACTGGTATATCCAATTATGAATAAATGGGATTAGTGATACTTCAGCTCCTCCCTTATTGTAGTATGGGGAAGGGGGGAAGATGGGATTATGAGCATGGCATCCCTTTCTCAAGCAAGGTAGCTTCCATGTACCCTAAAGTCTACAAAAGGTTTTAAAATGGAGTCTGACTTAGCATAAGTAGCTGACTTTACACACAGCCATGATCCATCAATTTTTTTTTTTGTCTCTAGCAAGTTGGCATAGGGTACTGACTAAAAACAGAGTTTAACCAAACTTTAAAGAATGCAAAAAATTTGGACTTGATATCTATAGAGGGATGGGTGGTGGGGCTGGTTAGAAGAGTCATGACAGGACCCCGTCCTTTATTAGAGAAAAATTCTGCCAGAATTGGGACAATGCAGCCCCGCCCCTTCTTGGGGTTGTTAGCCAGCCTGGGACTGGGAATAGTAGTGAATGCAGCTATTCAAATCCTGGCAGTGCTCTCCACCTTTAGGCTTTCTCCGTCTCTCTCCTCCTTTTCATTCCCTCCCCTTTCTTCAAATGCCCAATTGAACCATCTTCCAGTTGAATGTCCTGCCTTTTTGTTCACCTCTGTGTCCTGTGGCTTGTTACCACTTCTTGTGGTGGTGCTTCTGCTCTGAACAAGGAGAAACATTAGACTGACTTAGTTCCCACATTTCCTGACCAGGTGCTGAGACCTTCTTTTTGTCCAAAGAGAGGTTAAGAGGGAGAAAGAGATTGAGAAAGCGAGTAACAAGTGGGAATATCACAGAGAGGTGGCACCTGAGTTGTGGGGTATTATACAATGTCAGTGATCTAGGTCATTTCTATTCTTGGCCCTTTTTCTACAGACTCTTCTTTCTGGATAATCTTAGAAATACTTCTGGATAATACTTAGAAATAATTCTGGAAAACAGTCTGGCAGAAACTAGGTATAGATCTTATACTGTTTACCAAGAGAAGGTCAAAATAATTATATGACCTAGACATAAAGGGAGATATCATAAGTATACTAGAGGAGTATGGAATATATTACCAATCAGATTTATGGATAAAAGATGAATTTATGAGTAAACAAGAGATAGCATTGTGGGATGTAAAATGGATAATTTTGGTTACATTAAATTCAAAAGGTTTTGTACAAATAAAATCAATGTAGCCAAGATTAGAAGGAAAGCAGAAAATTTGGGGAAATTTTTATAGACAGTTTCTCAGCTAAAGGCCTTATATATTTCAAGTGTATAGAGAATATAAGTCATTGCCCAATTGATAAATTGGCAAAGGATATGAACAGGAAGTTTTTGGATCAAGAAATCAAAGCTATATATAGTTATGAAAAATGCTCTAAAGCATTATTGATTAGAGAAATGCAAATTACAACAACTCTGAGATACTCTCTCACATCTATCAGATTGGCTAAAATAATAGAAAGGGAAAATGACATGCTGGAGGGGATGTGGAAAAATTGGGACACTAATACACTATTGGTGGAATTGTGAACTCTTCCAATCATTTTGGAGAACAATTTGAAATTTTGCCCAAAGCGTTATACAATTATGTGTACTTTTTAACCCAGCAATACAAAAAGAACCTGTATGTTTTAAAATATTTATAGCAACTCTCTTTGTGGTGGCAAAGAACTGGAAACTGAGGGTACATCCATTAATTGGGGAATGACTGAATAAGTTGTATATGATTTTAATGGAATATTACTGTGCTGTAAGAAATGACCAACAAGATGGTTTTAGAAAACATGGAAAGACTTTCAGGAAATAATTCTGAGTGAAATGAGCAGAACCAAGGGAACATTGTATGGAGTAAGAGCAATATTGTTTGAAGAATAAATGTGAATTATTAAGCTCTTTTGAGTTATATGAATATTCAAATCAGCTACAAAAGATCTACAAAGGAAACTACTATCCACCTCCAGGGAAAGAAATGATAAATGGAAGTATATATATATTTTTTACATTTTATATATTTATATACATGAGTGAAATATGAGTACATATAAGAAGTGCAAACCAAGTGCTTTTTGGAGAAAATAATCATTACTGACTGGGGGAAATTAAGGAAGGCTTCATGAAGTAATGGCATTTGAGCTCAACCTTAAAAGACGATTAGGAATGCAATGGACCAAGATAGAGTGGAAGAACCTCCAAAATTAAAAAAAAAACTGCGTGAGCAGAGCAGGATTTTGTTTGACAAATTGATTAGGTGTATACATGGGGTGGCAAATAGCACAGTTTGGTTCTATTGTTGATACAATAGATGGAAAGTCAAGTATCAATTAAATGTTTAGCATGTGTCAGGCAGAGGCATCTAGGTGACTCAGTATTTAGAACACTGGGCCTGGAGTCAGGAAGACCTGACTTAAAATCAGACCTCAGACACTTACTAGCTCTGTGACCTTGGGAAAGTCACTTAATGGTTGTTTGCTTTAATCCACTCGAGAAGGAAATGACGAACCACTCTTGTATCTTTGCTAAGACAACCCTATGGTCCATGGGGTCAGGAAGACATGACTGAATGAGTGACTGAACAACAACAGATGGGTCAGGTACCATGTTAAAGATTGGAAATACCAAGTAGAAGCAAAAAGAAATGACAACACTAACCCTCAAGGGCAAATGGGGGAAGACAACACATAGAAGAGGGTTGGGAGAGGGAGAAGGGTGGGCGTGGTGGAAAAAGAAGTCTGGACTGTGTAATAAGGCACAAAAAAGAATAAAGGAGGGGATATTTATGGATGCCTTGGGACAGGTTCTGGTTCTTGGAGGTTCTGGGAGGAACTGACCAATCAGAGGAAGGGGCTTCTGGTGGGGAAGGATCTTCTAGGCTGAAAAGGTTCCTGGAACATGGTGGAGAAAGAAGTCTGGTGAGTCAGGAGTGGAGCTTAGAGGAATTAAGGAGAAGGGAATACATTTGATATAAATCTTGAAAAGTAGGGTAATGCCAAAATATAAACATCTGGCCAAGGAGTTTGAACTTTATTCAGTAAGCAGTATGGAGCCATTGGAAGATTTTGAACACAATAGGGACACAAGTCAGATCTATGCACAATCATGGGAGATCTTGTTTTTTATTAGGTATCATTTTGCTATTTGTATATGCGCTCTATATTCTAATTAGATGGTCAGTTCCTTGAGGGCAGGGATCAGACCTGCTGGTCTCATTCAGTCATTCAACAAACATTTATTAAACATTGGCTATTTTTAGCCACAGCTGAGCATTGGGGAGATAGAATATTTAGCCAACACTCAGTCTCCACATTCAAGGAATTCACAGATATATAGGGGATAAAATACAAATGCAGACGGTCATAATACATAATCACATGATAAATACATTAGAAAGGTATATAAAAGGGTAAGTGCTATTTGAGATCTGGGACTTGTTAGAAGTGGGGACCTATGCGGATATGGGGCTCCATCATGTCATGAAACTAACTGGTATTTAATAAATGTTTACTAAATTTATAACTACTTATTTATATATCACTACTAAGAGTTACTAAATATTATTCCCAACAACCCTGTGAAGTGGGTAGCATAAATATTACAGATTTTACAGATGAAGAAAATGAGGCCCAGAGTCATTAATTAACTTGCCTAGCGATACACAGTATACAGCGAAGCTGTGATTTAGACTCGATTCTTTTCCCCTCCAAATTCAGCACCATTTACACAAATAATGCTGACTCTCTTTAAAAATGTGAACTTGAAGTTGCTATAGTTAATGAAGTAATCGATATAGCAGTAACTTTTACATCCGATCATTTTTGTGGCTTGCAAAACATACATTTTTTTCCCCTATTTAAGTGATACAGGAAATTCCAATGCTGATTAATGTGTCATTAAATGTTTATATTCCACTGGCAGTGTGCTCAGCAGTTTATAAAAAAGCGAGTTCCTTAGAAGACTCCCAGAGTTGAAAAGGATGTGGATTTGGCCCTTGAACAGTGCACAGGGAGAAAGGTGATCTCTCGGGCAAGCCATATATCTGCAACTTAAATCAGTTATGTTAACCAGGGAGAACCTTGTTATTTTAATTTTGGAAAATATTTTCTTCACATTGATGGAAGTTTCCTTAACCTTAGATTTTTATTTTCTTAGAGTCTTAGTAACAAATTGAGAGGTAGGGAAAAAAAGAAGCTCTGGTCTGATATGATATGTTTTTGTGTAGAATTCTTATTTTTTAATTTAAAAAATATACCTCATAAATCCTGCCAGAAAAAAGAAATGGCACAGAAAAAACTTTGAGAGATACTTTGTAGTATGTTTTTACCTTGGCTAATTCTTAGGAGAACACAGGTCTAGAAGGAAAGAAAGAAAGAATGAACAATCCCCCCCCCCACACACCTATCTCTTCTGACCTTTAGTGTTCTTGACTGCATTTTTTTTCATGTTAAGCAACATTGTGTGCATGTCTTTTGTAAGTATTTAAAACATGACATGCTTTGGAGTTGGCAAAGTGTTCGTGTTTAGAATTTAGCCATCTGTTCACACACCTTACATCTTACAGAAAGAGAATAAGACAAGACAGTCTGTGTAATTTGCCAAATCCCAATTTAATATCAAATTACACCAACAGAAGAACGAGACAAAGTATATATTTTACTTTAAGGATTTGTGATTTTGTCAGTTTGGGCACTCGATCTGCCAGTGCAGATCCAAGCCCCTCTACAACTTAACTGATGGTCTTGGAGGGTTGTTGTGGTCCCAGAATTCATTGTTTTGAGGCCAACCTGAGTTTAGCCAGGCTGTCCTTGGGCAACAGATAGTCTGCCATTGCGCCTTTATTTAAGAAGCTGAGTCTGCCTGTGTTTGTATTGTTCTGACATAGCCTTTGAGACCCCATGGAGACCTTTTTATTATGAGGAATTATTAAAGGAAGGGGCTGGAGAGGAATACTGATTAAAAAAGTATTATGTCAAGTGTTGTGGAGAATAGCATTAGACATGCTCCCTGCCTTCAAAGAGCTTTTAATCTACTCTGATTAATAAGACATTATACATTATATATGTATGTGTGTGTATACATGTATATATTCCACTGTTTCTTTCACCCCCCACAAATAATATTGCCTTGTATACCCAGTCTTATGCTAAATGATGAATGTTAATTGATTAGAGGTGCTTATATTCTATTTTTTATTTATAAAACATCCTCATGGGGCAGCTAGGTGGCACAGTGGATAAAGCACTGGCCCTGGATTCAGGAGGACCTGAGTTCAAATCCGGCCTCAGACACTGTGTGACCCTAGGCAAGTCACTTAACCCTCCTTGCCCCCCCAAAAAAAAACAAAACCAAAAACCAAAAACAAACCACCCTCACGAAAAAAGTCAGAGCTGTTTCCCACCCCTGCTCCTTTATCTATTCTATACTACTTGTGTGTAGTTTTTATCTTTTTAAAGTTAAGTCAAGAAGCATTGGTTAAGTGTCACTTTTTGCCAAGAAATATGGTAAACCTTGGGAATACAAAAAAAAAAAAGCAAAAATAGCCATGCTTTCAAAGAATTCACAGTCTACTGTGGGAGAATTTTTTAGCAAGGAGACATTTTTTAGATTGGAAAAGGTAGAACAATGTAAACAATGAAATATAACCCAAGATAAGGAAAGAGATAGTGAATAAGAGAGTACCACAGTGCTTTAAATGAATTTGCGTCTTTAGACTGACAAAAATACATCCTAGAAGGCTGAAAGAATTTAGAGTCATTGTGCATAATCTCTGAGAAATCATAGAGAGAGAAGTGGTAATAGTAGAGACAATTTTGGGGCAGATTCTGGAAACTATAGTATTGTAAGCAGGAGATGATTTCCTGGCAAGAGTGATTTATCAGTAGGGGATTTGTGAGCTATTAAGAAAGAATATAGTAATTGCCAGATACTAACAGAGGTTAAACTCAGATACTCAAATGAATCTGTGATCTCACCGATGTCGGTTTTCCCTTGAACAATATAAATGACAACTGGCTTATCCACGCCTAGTCATACTGTTTGACTTTGGCCCCTTTCCTCTTTTTTTGGAGAAGAAGTTTGGATCATAAGGAAGCAATGCATTTCCCAAAGAAATTCCCACTCTATTCCTCCTATCGTGGGTGTGATTATTGCCCATTTTTTGTGTCTGCTCAAATATGGATGGATGAGCCCTATAGGTTGTCTTGCTCACTGCATGTATCATCTAGACAAAGGGAATTCTTCATCTGATTGGTTTTTCCTGTGTAAATGTTTAGGGCAAACTCTTTTTCTTGGTTATGAATCTCCTCCAGGAGGTTCTGCAGTGTTCCTAGGCTTGATTGTTGTTGTGGTTGTTCAGTTGTTCAGTCATGTCTGACTCTTTGTGACCACATGGAACACAGCACACTAACGCTTGGTTTTTTTGGTAAAGATACTGGAATGGTTAGCCATTTCCTTCTCAAGTGGATTAAGGCAAACAGAGGAGAGATTAAGTGACTTCCCTTGGGCTACACAGTCAATGTCTGAGTCTGGATTTGAACTTAGTTCTTCCGGACTCCAGGCCACTGGGCCTATCCACTGAGCCACCTAGCTGCCTCACTGAGCTTGATACAATGTCACATACAGATAGGGATTATGAAGTCCTTCTTTAAATCATCATTGTTGTCTTGAAATGACTTTGATTCTTGAAGGCCATATCCATGAAATGTAAGCTCTGAAAAGTTGTGCTATTTTGGAAGGCATTGAGTATGTCCATGAAAAGAAAGTTCAGTTTGCTTTCTCAGGACCAGCCTGCGTAAGTATGGAGAGACTCGTCACCAGTAGGCTGACTGCTTGGCAAGGAATTCCTTGGCCATAGTAACTTAAGAAACTGAGAAAAATACAAAGTGATGCTCTGTCCCATGGGACAACTCTTCTGCTTCTTTACAATGGTAATGTAGGCAGTGGCAGAACAGGGACAGGGAATGTTAGGAATCACATAGCTTTTAGACTGCCTACAAATTCTAACTTAGCTGTAAGGTACTCTAAGTACGAGATCCTTATCCAATGACTAGCATTGAGACACTGCAAGTAAAGGAACTTTAATGTCATCTGTCTTGACAGGTTTCTTGTAAACAAAACCAGAAGAGAGAAGAAAGTGGAAGGGTGGTTCACAAACTAGTATCTTTGGAGAGGTGAATAAAGGAGTTGGTTTTATCATGCATCCAAAGGCAACAAATGTGCATCATTTCATTAAATATTTGGCTTTCTCACATTGCAGGGCTCATGATAAGTATTAGCAAAAAAGCCCCCATGAAAATAATTATAGCCTGTGTACACTATTATCTGCTGGAAAAGATGAAGAAGTAGAGAAGTCCCACAGAGAACTTGATAAAACCATCCAAATTAAGTCAAAATATACTTTGATATTTGGTGATGAGATTAGATGTGAAGGTAGTGAAAAATATGTGGGAAAATAGGGGTCAACTCTGACCTAGCAATATCACTTCTATATTTGTACTTTAAAAATATTAAATGTTTACAAAAATGTTTATAATAGCTCTTTTTGTGGTGGAAAAGAACTGGAAACTAGGAGGGTAGGGGTTGGTAGTATGTTAGTCAGCTCATTCAGCTCAGGTGATTTTAAAATTTTCATTGTGATTATTTACACCCTGGAAGTCAGTAAAATTAGGGCGTGATCTATGATTTTGTTGATTGTTTAGACTTAAGAAAATGATGAAGAAAATGTTAATAATGCAGCCTAAACTTAAAAGTGTGTCCTGGGCTTTCTGGAGAATCATGGTTAAAAGCACAGTCAAGAAAAACAAATCTATTTGTGAAAATGTGTGCTTCACTGTGCACTTATTGTCCTTTACTTGTTTGCCTACAGTTTGGAGGTTTACTTCTTCGCCATCAAGCCTTCTAAAGTCACAACTGGTTACTGTATTGATCAGAGTTCAGATGTTTTTCCACATAATTGTGTATGAATCATTCACCTTGTTCTACTCACTTCCCTCTGTATCAATTCTTATAGGTCTTCTCAAGTTTCTCTGAATTTTTCACATTTAGCATTTCCTCTCTCTTAATTTTCTGATCATTTCTTATAATACTGACAAAATCCTATGCTACATAAATAAATATGGTGGCTAGATCATGAGAAGTAGTTGTGCCATTGTAACCTGCACTGGATAGACAATACTTGGAATAATGTTTTTTTGTTTGGGCACTGACAAATTAATGAGAAGAAAGTGCCCAGGATGGTGAAGATTTGGTAAAATCACGTTTTAATGGCAAGTAGTTATAGGAACTAGATGATTGTTTGCTACTTTTGTTATTTCTTATTTTCCCCTAACGTCCATCCTTCTTTGATGCCTCATTGTGGTGTGGAGGTGACCCCATAGTCATCTTGAAGGCTTTGCCAGTGGAATGCAAGTACCCTGGCAGATCCTATAATAATAGCTCACTTTAAATAACACTGCAGGGTTTGCAAAGTATTTCCCATACAATGAAACCTGTGAGCTGGGAGTGCAAGTGTGATTATTCCCATTTTATAGATGAGGAAATTTAGGCTTTGAGACCTTCAGTGCCTTGTCTAAACAATTTATAAATATCTGAGGCTAGATTAAAAAAAAGGGATCTGCAGACCAGTGATCTATCTACTATGCCATGCTGCCTGCCCACAAAGATGTAAGGCATAAGGCAGTCTACTGAGTGGTTAAATTAAGACATGACTACTTTAGTTATCAGAAGGATGGTCACCAGGTGAACAATTATTTTGAAACTGCAATGGATCTTTTGAACCAAATTTAATAGCAATGGATCATATTTATTGCTCTAAGGTTTACATGTTCTTTCTTCAAAATAATTGTTTTTGCCTTTCTTTGTATCTTCAGAACTTAACACAGTGCCTGACAGATACTTGGCGCTTAATAAATGGTCATTAACTTGGCCTTTGAACAATTTTAGGAAGTATAGGTAGTGTAGTATAGTGTAAGGATGATCATTATTCTCATTTAAAGAGGAAGATGAGTTTCAGACAGAGGAATTGACTTTCCCATAATCACACAGCCAGAAAGTATTGGAGCTAGGAGTCAATTCCAAACCTTCTGATTCCACGTTATTATTCTTTCTACTTTACCATCTTTTTAGTCTGCCAAAGAGAAGACTAGGATTAATATCAATATACCAATGTTCTCCAAATGTTTTAAGGGTCTTCACTTGAAGGAAGAAGCAGACATATTCCATATGTAGTGTCAGAAAGTAGGGCAAATACCAATGTTAGGAGGCAGGAGTTTTTTATTTTTAGTATAAGAACTATTTTTTTTCACAATAACTAGAGCTGTTGACAATAAATGGTTTTTTAAATAAAAGAAGGATTAAATGAAAAAATGAAGTATACCACCTTGCAATAGCAAAGGGTGGATAACATTTATTAGGGATCTGGTGGAGGAGGATTCTTGTATTGGGTAAGAAATTCTAAATGAATCAGGGGTTCTTACTGAGTCATGAACCCCTTTGGCAGTCTGATGAAACCTATGGATCCCTTCAGAACCATGTTTTCAAATGCATAAAATAAAATACATAAGATTATTATTATTTTTTAACATTGTTTTTTTGGTGAGGCAATTGGGGTTAAGTGACTTGCCCAGGGTCACACAGCTAGTAAGTGTCAAGTATCTGAGGCCAGATTTGAACTCAGGTCCTCCTGAATCCAGGACCAGTGCTTTATCCTCTGTGCCACCTAGCTGCCCCTAAGACCAGTCTTCTCTGTCTTTTTTTTTTTTTTTTTGGTGAGGCAATTGGGATTAAGTGACTTGCCCAGGGTCACACAGATAGTAAGTGTCAAGTATCTGAGGTCAGATTTGAACTCAGGTCCTCCTGAATCCAGGACCAGTGCTTTATCCACTGCACTACCTAGCTTCTCCATAAGATTATTTTAAAAAACAAATTGTATTGGAATGGTTATCAAAATACACATTTTTAAATTTCAGGGACTCCTCATTATGAATCTTTGCCCTACCTAGATGGCCCCCAAGGCCCTTCCTAGCTTCTGAGATTCTGTGATTCTAGAGAGAGAAGAGAATTTGTTTTTTTCATGTGGCCATTGACCTGGAAAGGCTATTACAGATCTTAATTTGGAGAACAGTAGGTTCACATCACATGAAGGGATGAGTGGAGAGCTATAATCCATATGTGACTAAAACTAAGTAGGTTAAGTGTTTCCTTAAGGTATTCTTGGTTAAAGTGAAAAAGCACATATAGAAAATACTTCCTTAGTACCGGGGCTCAGTGCTGTTGCAGAATTTGTATGCTTTGTCTTTTTGTCTTGGCCTTGAAAATTCAGTGTTCCTTCTTAGAACCCTGTTACCATCTCATCTCAATTCAAATTCATAAGCATTTGTTTAGTGACTTCTATATGTTAGGTACTGGGGATATACAGACAAAAATGAAGCAGTTCTTCCTCTCAAGGGTCTTACATTTTCCAGGGGAAAACAATACATAGATAAGCAAACACAAACATATACAAAATCAACTCATAATTTATACCAGTGCAAAATGGTTGATTGTTTCAAGTGTATTGTCCTTGTATCTCAAAGTCATCAAACCTACTGGTGTTTGAAAAGACTTCTTGATATTGTTCTTTGGTTGGTTATTTTAATCAGTTGAGTTTGTCAGTCAATAAACATTTACTAAGTACCTATTATATGCCAGTCACCATGCAAGAGTACTGGGGCTACATATAAGGACAAAAGACAGTTCCTGTTCCCAAAGAGCTCACAATCTAAACAACATGAAAGTAGCTATATACAATACAGGTAAAATGGAGATGATCAACAGATGAATGTTCTAGCATGTTGAGGTATCAGGAAAAGCTTCTTATAGAAGGTAGAATTTTAGGTAGGACCTGAAAGTAGTCAGGGAGGTCAAGAGGCAGAGATAAGGAGGAAGAGAATTCCAGGCATGGGGCACCACCAGTAAATATGCTTACAGAGTCAGGGGTGTCTTTTTTTTCAGGGGTGTCTTATTCAAGAAACAGCAAGAAGGTTAGAGTTGCTGGATCACAGAGTACATAAAGGTGTCGGGGTGGCAGGGGAGTATTTAAGGTGTAAGAAGACTGGAAAGGTAGGGGGAAGTTGGTTTTTTTTTTTTTTGGCAGGGCAATGAGGGTTAAGTGACTTGCCCAGGGTCACACAGCTAGGTAAGTGTCAAGTGTCCGAGGCTGGATTTGAACTCAGGTCCTCCTGAATCCAAGGCGGGTGCTTTATCCACTTCACCACCTAGCTGCCCCCCAGGGGGAAGTTTTGAAAGACTGAATGCCAGAGGATTTTATATTTGATTTTGGAGGTGATAGAGAGATATTGGAGTTTAGTGAAAAGAAAATGTTTAATTTATATTAGAATCTCTCAAGCCCAAGATTATGACTTAATAAGTATGGAAGTGAATAAGCTTTATTATAATAGTAACTTTTGTAGAAAAGACCATGAGAGAAAAAGATCTTAGAATAATAGACCTATGAATGAGCTATTTTCTCTTCCATATGGGAGTCTGATTACCGGCAAAATATATTTTTAAAAAGTTTCATTAGGAAGAATTTATCAAACAACAAGCATTTATTAAGCTCCTGTGAGGTGCCCTGAAATCACTGAACATTCGATAAAGAGAAATTTAAGTGTTTTCTCTAGAACTTCTATTTTAAGGCCTTTCACTTAAGAGATGAGAAAACGAATTTCTTGCCTTTCATCGAAGAGGTGGGAGACTATGGGTGTAGAAGGTTGCATGTACTATCAGTCTTAGTGTGTTGGTTGGTTTGGCTAGGCTGTTTTTTTAAAAAAAGACATTTTATAAGGGCTTTACTCAGTAAGGAAGTGGGAGGTAATGTTTATATTTAGGGGAAATGGGAAGAAGGAATGAGGGAAGATAATAAGCATTAATTACAATGTGCCAGGCACTGTTCTGAGTGCTTTACAAATACTATCTCATTTGATCCTACCTCACAAGGTAGGTGCATAATTATTATCATAGTTTTACAGGTGAAAAAACAGGTGAGGCAAATAGAGGATAAGTGATTTGACTGAGGTCACATAGCTAGTAAGTGCCTGAGGCTGGATTTGAACTCAGATCTTTCTGACTCTAGGCCCAGCACTTTGCTACGTAACCGCCTCATTCAGAATTAAATGTGATGTAAAAGTTATCAATAAAATGAACAAAAATGTATTTTAGGGTCTTTAAATCCTTACAATTCTCCTTATTCTTTTTTTTTTTTTTGGTGAGGCAATTGGAGTTAAGTGACTTACCCAGGGTCACACAGCTAGTAAGTGTTAAGTGTCTGAGACTGGATTTGAACTCAGGTCCTCCCGACTCCATGGTCGGTGCTCTATCCACTGTGCCACCTAGCTGCCCCCTTACATTCTCAAGGATAAACAAATGAAAAATTCTGCCCATTCCAAAAGATAGTTTGACTAGGCTCTTTTTTTTGGTCAAGTTCATGCAGACATTTGAGCAGGCTCCTCATCTCTTTTCAGTGCTGACCATCAACAAGGAGTGTCTTCTCCCAGAATAAACAGCTCTACTGTTCCTCAGGTCTTTTTAAAAAGGACTTTTTCTTTTTCATTCTGTCTCCTCATAAATATTTGTTAAACCTCTGAGGGAGTTTTTAATGCTTTCCAGCTCACCCCAGGACCCATATTTGAGTCTGTATATTTTAGTCATTCTATTCATTTGGCTTCTTTTCTTCTGTATATACAAGAGAAACGCTCTATCTCTCATCAGCAAGATGTTTTATTTCCACTGTGGAGCCAGTTCTGAGATGTCCATCATCTTTAATTGGGCATAGGGCTGGGGAGTGATTTGATAATGTGCATGGTGAAACCAGGGCCCTTGTTAGTCTGCAGGACTACCTTAGTGGCAGCCATAAATCTGAACATGATGAAAATTGGCTGAATTTATAAAGTAGAATGAGTTTGTATTCACCTTTTAAAGTAATCTGGTCACGTTCTGACTCTCTGCTTTTCTCTGTTCATGATTTGGATCAGCAGCAAACAGAACTCCTGGTTTGAATAGGCCAGAGATAGCTTAAAACTTTGAATGAGCAAAGGTGTAGGACAGACTGGGAAGCAGAGGCAGAACCAAAGACAGCAGCAGATCAACAAATAGCAACAGCCATAAGACAAAGGAAGGTTGATTAACAAGGGGAAAACTTATAGTATTCACCGGAAACAGCAATGGGTTTGGAGGACTTGGGTTTGAATTCTGGCTACCTTTGTAACGTTGAGCAAGTCACATAACCTCTCTGTGCCTCAGTTGACTCATCTGTTCAGTTTATTCATCTGAAAAGTAAAGGAATTGAAAAGGGTTCTTAACTTGGTTCTGTGAGCTTCTTAAAAATATTTTGACAAACTGTATTTTGATATTTGCAATCTTAGATATTTTATCTTATGTTCTTAAAAACATTTAGATATCCCACAGATATCTTAAACTCAACCTGTCCAAAACTGAACTCATTATCTTTCCCCCCAAATCCTCTTATTTTTCAAACTTCCCTCTTAACTGTCAAGGGCATCATTCTCCTAGTCACTCAGACTGATAGTGTAGGTGTCATTTTCCACTCTTCACACTCTCACATATCCAACACGTGGTCGAGTCCTTTTTTCCTACCTTTGAAACATACCTTGTATACCCCCCTTTTTTCTCTAACACTGCCACTACCCTGTTCACTGGCTGTCCCTCATTTCTGTACTTCTCTCCCTCCTCACCTCAGCTTCCTTCAAGTTTCTGCTAAAGCACTGCCTTCTGCAAAAAAACCTTTCTTAGTTCTTAATCTTAGTGAGTGCCTTCCCTTTGAGACTACACTCAGTTTATCATATTTATATGATATATAAATACATTTTAAAAAGATATATAAATATAAATTTGTATAGTTTGTCCATGTATTTTGCATGTTGTTTCCACCATTAGACGTTGAGGTCCTTGTGGGCAGGGACTGTCTTTTGCCTTTCTTTGTATCCACAGTATTTAGCACAGTGACTGGTATATTAAGAAATATATTTGGTGCTTAATAAATGCTGCTTGACTTGATTCATTCTGTAAAGGGTCTATAGACTTTTCCAGCCTGCCAAAGACACGCAAAAAAGTTTAAGAACCTCTGAGGTCCTTCCCAGATTTTGGGGTACATCTAATTTTATGTTTGGTTTATTGACTAATGCCCTTTAGATGGCCCATCACTGTTCAATAAAGCCAAGGATTATCAATGCACTATTCTTCACGTACAGCCTCCTCTTTCTTCTCCTCTCTATGCCTTTTCATGTCAGTCAATGAACATTTATTAAGTGCCTGCTACATGCCAGGCACTGTGATAAGCACAAAGAAAAGCCAGTCCCCTGTTCCCCAAGGAGCTGATGCTCAAGGAGAGTGTCAGGGAGGAGACAACATGCAAACAAATATATAGACACAAGCCCAAAACAGGATAAACTAGAAATGTCTTCCTCATAGTTGCCAAGTTGTAATTTCTTAAAAAGTCCTTCCTCAAACTTTGTGTAATTCAGAGAACCTTTGATGGTTGTTCCACCCAACTGTCATAATTTCCTTCTTTTGGATCCCCTCAACACTTAGGTAAGCTCCCTTTGAACTTGTTGGTAAGCATTTAACAAATGCTTGTTGATTGTTATTATTATTATTATTATTTTTGGTGAGGCAATTGGGGTTAAGTGACTTGCCCAGGGTCACACAGCTAGCATGTGTCAAGTGTCTGATGCCGAATTTGAACTCAGGTACTCCTGACTCTAGGGCCAGTGCTCTATCCATTGCGCCACCTAGCTGCCCCTGATTGTTATTCTTATTTATGTGTGTTACATCTCCTACTTAGATTTACTTGTCAACTGCCATCATTGCTCAAATCTTGTTTTTTTCCTGGGATATGTTTGTACTTAGTTCTGTACAATGGTCATTCGGTCAGCATTGTGGGTGCCTGGTTGTAAGAATGGCATTTGAATGAGTAAGACAATAGCTGTAGCTATAGTCTATAATCAGAGAGATGTGTAATTAGGTTCAGAAAACACAGGGAGGGGCAGCTAGGTGGCAGAGTGGATAGAGCACTAGCCCTGGAGTCAGGAGGACCTGAGTTCAAATTCGGCATCAGACACTTGACACTTACTAGCTGTGTGACCCTGGGCAAGTCACTTAACCCCCATTGCCCTGCAAAAAAACCAAACCAAACCCCAAAAAAGTATAATCATAAATAACAGTAAATACTACTTTACTAGGTTGTGAAGAAATAATTTTTTCACCTCTAAAGCACTATAGCACTGTGAGATATTAAAATATAAACATCATCAAAATTATTATGGAAAATGATTACTGATAATAGTAAAATAATTATCAATAATAATAGCTTACATTTTAGTAGTATTTTATAGTTTTCAAAAATGTTTTCCTCAACAATCCTGTGGGGTTATGCAATTCCCATATGTGAAATTTGTACTCTGGTATACTTCATGTACTATGACAATATATTATTAAACTACTATTGGCTCATAGCACCATCTAATAAAATTTCTGTCTATTAAAATTTTATTGAGGGAATTGCTCCAGTGGTTGGTGAAAGAAGTGTGAAGGGTTAAGAAATACCATAAAACTTCACTTTCTTCTGTTAATCTTTCTATTTCCCCATGAAATTCTATTTTTACTTGTTCTCCACAGGGGGGCAATACATGATCTAAAAAAAGGAGACAAAAAGTTGCTTTTTCCCACTTCTGTTACCTGCATTCACCTGGAAGCACTTACTGTCCAACAATGGGTGGTATCAACAAGCAGGGTACCCTTTTACTTTCACAGAGTCATTTGCTAAAGCCTATTTTTCTCTAATTCTTGTAGATTCACTTTCACTATCTTTTTATTCTGGTAAAGCTGAATGGTTGTAATATACATCTGTAAGAACAAGAAAGCTAGAGGGCAGCTAGGTGGCATAGTGGATAAAGCACCGGCCCCAGATTCAGGAGGACCTGAGTTCAAACCCGGTCTCAGACACTTGACACTTACTAGCTCTGGGCAGGTCACTTAACCTTCATTGCCCTGCAAGAAAAAAAGAAAGGAAAAAAAGAAAAGGAAAAAAAAAAAGAACAAGAAAGCTAGATTGATTCTTTGTTGGGAACTTCACTCAGTCTGGTTAGAGTCTTTGATGGACTAAGAAAAAAAAATGAACCAGAGAATCTTAGAGCTAGAAAGGATCTGAGAGATTATTTAATCTCATCCTTTCATTTTACAGATGAGAAAAACTTGAGACCCAGAGGAGGTATGCTACTTGCTTAAGGACATATGGTCAAGAGGTGTCAGAACCAGGCCTAGAAAACATGTCTTCAGACTCTTAAGCACTTTTATCTGTACCATGGTGCCTTATCCAGTGGTGTCTACCACCATCCTGAACATAGTAGGTGTTAGGTGCCAGGCTAATGTCAGGAAATCCACTCTGACTAGATGTATTGATCAACAAGCATTTATTAAATGCTTCCTATGTGAACAACACTATAACAGGCACTTGGAATACAAATACAAAGACGGAAACAATCTCTATTCTCAAGCTTCGCATTCAACCTCCTGAAACGTAAGACCTCCTTGTCTTACTCCTTTCTTATCTTGCTCTCTTCAGAAGTGGCTAACAGATTGTTGTTGTTCTTGTTCAGTCATAGTTGACTCTTCATGACTCCATTTGGAGTATTCTTGGCTAAGATACTAGAGTTTCCTTTTCCAGTTCCTTTTACAGATGGGGAAATTGAGGTAAACAGGGTTACATGATTTTCCCAGGGGCACAGAGCTAGTAATTGTATGAGTCCAGATTTGAACTCAGGAAGATGAGTCTTCCTGACTCCAGGCCTGGCACTTTATCTACTGTGCCACCTAGATGTCTGGCTAACAGCAGTATTGAATACCTTTTATAGGATCTTAAGTAAGCACTTAATAAATGCTTGTTGACTATTGGTGACTGATTATAGGATTTAGATACAGAAGATAGTTTAGGCATCTATTATCCACCCTCTCATTTTACAGATAAAGAAACAGAAGAGAAGATGAAAGAAGTTAAGGGACTTGTCCAGTATCACATAGGGAATAAATAGCAGAGCCAGGATTGGAACTCAAGTCTTCTGGCTATTGAGTCCAGCCCTTTTCCCATTATTTAACACTTGCTGCATCTTTTGGATTTATTATCTGGTGTTGACAAATACTTAAATGTTCCAGAAAAGCTGGTGGAGGGAGGAGAGCAGCAGCAGAAGGAAAGACTTGAACAATTCATAAGCTGCATGGTGCCTGGCATATAGTAGGTACTTAATAAATACTTGTTGACTGACTCACTGATCTCTCAGTGGATTGAAGGAAGGAAGTTGATGTGTTTGGAAATTTTTTCTGTTTCTGTCCCAATTTAAATGGAACCAGCCAGCTTATTTTTGGGAGGTGAGTTAATGCTGACTTGGATGGCAAAGCCATCATCTTGTGAATCACCTCTTTCCATTGATCAACTACCACTACATCCTGGTTTCCACAAATTTGAAGGTGGTTCATAAAGTAAGTAAAACACCGAAGTGTTGAAATGATTGGTTATAGACCGTATTTCATGAAGTGCACAGACAAGAGGCATTTATGCACCTTGTTAGGTAGTCAAGATTTAGAAAAACATAGTAGTCACAGAATGAGGCACTTGATATTGTAGAATTAAAGGCTCCAGAGCTAGAGGAGACCTCAGAGAGTAGAACTAATCAAGACCCATCAGCAAGTATTTAAGTGTTGCCTAGACTCTTGGGACTTGTGTTCGGTGTTGGGGGAGGCAGTGTGGTAGAGCTCAAAGAGCACTGTGCTTGGAATGAGGAGAGATCTACGCTTGCATTTCACTGCTGATCCTTACTAACTATATGACCCAGGGCAAATCTCCCCTGAAAAAATAGGGAAAAATTTTTAAAAAGCTATAAATGGATATGTAAAACAACATACATAAACAACAAACATATAATTAATATAAACACACAAATAATAAAATAATACAAACTACTAATATATGAATAATAAAATATAAAATAACATGTGAATCATGTATAATAATACATTAATTATTAAGTGCTTTCTATGTGACTAACACTATCCTAGGCACTGGGGCTTCAAATACAAAGAATTAAACAATCTCTATTCTCAAGCTTATATTCAACCTCCTAAAATGTAAGACCTAATTTTCTTTCTCCTCTCTTACCTTGCTCTTTTCAGAAGTGGCTAACAGATTGTTGTTGAGTCATGCCACTCTTCTAAGTCACACAAGGTTAAGTGGCTTGCCCAGGATCACATAGCTAGTAAGAAGTGTCTGAGGCCAGATTTGAACCCTGGAAGATGAGCTCTAGGCCTGGCGCTCTATCCACTGTACCACCTAGCTGCCCCACAGAATAATACAAGTGAGTATATAGTTAGGTCCACCAATGTCTCATTTATCCAGAGTTGCTGGGGATTGATGTGTTTGTTCTACATAAATTATCCAAGTAATTTAATTCAGTTTATTGCCTCAATTGCAAATACTTTAAATTAATGAAACAATTTTAAAAAGAAACATTTCTGTATTTTTTACATACTTCTCAGCTGTCTTAAACAGAGAACTGGTATAGAGTACAGGTAGCTAGGTGGCACAATGCATAGAGTGCTGGACTTCGAGTAAGAAAGACACGAGTGCAAATACTGCTTCAGACACTTATTAGCTATGTGACCCTGAGCAAGTCACCTTATCCTCTCAGCCTCACTTTCCTCATCTATAAACTAGAGATAATAATAGCACCTACTTCATAGAGTTGTCTTAAAGGATTGAATGAGATATTTGTAAATTGCTTAGCAAACCTTAAAGTGCTATATAAATGCTATTATTATTACTACTACTAATAATACAAATTAGCTTTTCCTTCTATTATTAAATATTTATTTTATACTCTCCTTTATTATACCCATTTGTGTATACTTTTTCTATTTTTTTTTCTTGCTGCCAGACTGTTCATTCTTCTGTGGCGTGTGTCTCTCTCAGCGCCCCCCTCCCCCAGCATGCTTTGAACCCGAGCTCTGCCCAGACCTCGAGCAACACAATTAACCTCTTTGAGCTTCATTTTTTTCCTCCTCTTTCCCCTGATACAGAGGCAACTCGTGTGCAACATATAATCTTAGCTGTTTGAGGGCACTGAAGTTAGTTGACTTGCCAATGGTCAGGCAGTCAACATGTGTTAGAGACCAGCCATACTCCCAGGCCAGTTCTCTCTCCACTGTACCAGACTGCCTCTCGCCCTCTTACAGATGAACGGAAATTGAATGAGGAAAGGAAAAGTTTGACTCGCTTGAGAAATGAAAGATTGTAAGAATTTCAGGATTTCTTACAGCTGTTTTAGTAGGTAGCGTTCTTCCATTTGGGGAATAGCACCCCCAGAAATTTTAATTTTTCCTAATGTTTGTTCCATTTTTATTATATATGGGTTTTCCCTCCATGAGATTTAAATACCAAATTGTTTTGATTACTTCATAGTTTCCACCTGGGGTTCAGTGCGTTTTCATACCGCCAGAAAAGCATCTGCGGTTCTCTCCCTCTTGCCACATCTCATAACCCATGTCTTCTTTTCATGCTGTTTATGTCATCATCACCTCACCATATCTCTGTGTGTTCCTGGCTGCGTTTTCCCATTTAATTCAGGCTGTAGCTTAAGGAGCAGTGTTGGCTCCCCAAGGCTAAAAGCCAGAGTTTTCCTGCAGGATTTGTGCATTGTAGAGCTTTTCAATTGATGACTTTTCTCTCAATCTCCTACCTCATCCCTTTTCTGTCTCTTGGCTTTTGTGGTTTTTTTTTTTTAATTGGCCAAGTTTTTATTTTATTTTATTTTTCTTAAGGACATTTTCCGGAAGCACCTGAGAAGGATTTTTTTGGTTCAGCTTTATCAATGTCTTTTTATTCCCTGTGAATGTGTGGAAGAAAACAGAGAAACCAAAGACACATTCAGCTCTGCCTGTGTTTTGACAAAAATGAAAAGGAAGGGTCTATATCTTGGGGAAAAAAAAGGTTGGCAGGCTTATATTATGGGAAAGTAAAAACCTTTGGTGGTGATGTACACAAAACAGCTTGACCAGTTTGGATTAAATTAATTGTTAAATGAACTAGTCATTTATACTCTGGGTTAAACTTGTTTTTTTTTTTTTTAAACAGAAACGCCTGATGACCATCATAGTTCCCACTAGGCTACAATAGATAGTAAGCTCCTGGGCATTTCTTATTTTTGTATCCCCCTAGTGCCTAGCATAAAATATGTCATACATTGGGCCAACAATAATAAATGTTTGTCAAATTATTAATTGTTGGTAAATGAACATCACAGAAATTACAGATGTCTGTAATTTTTGTTACCCTAGGCTCATCTCTTAGAAACAGTACTAAGTTGTTAATACATTTTTTTTTTCTTCACAGAACCAGCTCCCTGTAGCTGCAAAGATCTTACGGTTTGATCTCATCACTTTGGGTCCACAGATTTGTTGAATTTCTTTCCTTCCCATCTCACTCCCTGGATGAGAAAGGACCTTTCTTCTTGCTCTAGCTGCCAAAGATCCCTTCCTTGGTTTTCACGTTCTAGGTACTCACCTGGCAGTTGCACCTGGAGAGGTGGTGGGAAGAACACTGGTTTAGGGTCAGAAACCCTGAGTTAGACTTCTGCTTTTAACCCTCACTAACTGTGTTCAATAACATTTTGAAATTATTTTGGCAATTTCACCTACATTCTATTTCTCTGTTTTCCAAAAAGACCCAGGAAGACTTCAGAGAGGTAGGATTCTGCTATGTGGCAGGTTATAAGATCTGATGGGGTAGACTTTACCATCACTCTCTCCTTGATGGTATAATTACCATTGGTGTTGGGGAGTTGTTTGAGAAAGGAAAGCAGGGAAGGCACTAGGACCCAAAGATCATCTCCCTACCCCCATAAGCAATCTCCCAGTTAGGTACTTGGTGAACATCTGGAGGTTCCCTCCTCCACATTTTCCTTGGCGCTCAATCACATAGCCAAGTTCCTTCCCCAAAGCATTACTGTCAGATATTCTAAGCACCCTGTCTCCCATGTAATCCCTCCCCCAATCTCTTACTACCAACTCTGGCTCTTCCACTTTGCTGTCATCACTATGCATAGGATCATAGATATAGAGCTGGAAAGGGCCTTAGAGATCATCTAGTCCAAATCCCTCTCGTTTTTCATATGAGGAAACCGAGGCCCCAAGGGGTTATATGACTTACTCAAGGTCACATATAAAGTAAGCAAAAATATGTAGTTAGGTTCCTGGACTCCAAACCCCAGTGCCTCTTCTACTTCACCACAATTTCTCTACTAGCTCTCCAACCACTTATTCCATCAAACACCAGCCCTGAGTTATGTCTCAAAGTATTAAACTGGTCCTGGAATTGTAGATGCCTTCTTCCTTTAGAGCCTTAGGCAGGCAAGGACCTTTTCCTTTTTGGCCCTCAAGTGTCCCTAAGTTGCTAACCTTGTGTCATCCTGATTACTCATCCTGTTTCCTCATCTGTAAAATGGGGGGAATCATGCTTGTAATTGCTTTCCTTAAAGAGTCAATGTGCAGAAAGGACTTTATAATGGTAAATGTCATGCAAATGATGATGATAATTTCTCTGGCTATATCTTTTCTTTCCTTCATTCAGTGGTTCTAGCCCCTGGTATGGCTCCATACCCCTGTCCTTGAAATGTCCTTTCTGTACTGGTTGGTTTATCTCTGAAACAAATTCAGTTGGATCAGGCTCAAAGAATGAGAGAACTGCAAGCGATGTAGTCTGATAGGAAGAACATGGAATCTGAGGTCTGAACATTTAGGTTGGGATCCAGGCTGTGCTTAGTACTAACAGGATGACCCTGGGTTAATCACAATCTCTTTGGGCTAGAGTTTCCTACTCTACTAGATGATCCCTAAAGCCCCCTCTGGCCAGTGGTGTGCTGGTAAATGTTTAAGAACTAGTTCTTTGGGGGAAAAATGGACTTTTAAGTTTATTAACATTTTCTCCATTACTTTTCTAAGTCTAGACAATCAACAAAACAATAAATCAGGGCCTCATTTCTAGCATTAGCCAACTTCTGAGGTGTAAATGCTCCCATTGAAAATTTAAAAATCAGCTCCCTTGAGCTGGTTCTAGTACATCCATGCCTGGGGCTCTAAATCTGATGATGTATAATAACTAGCCATAATTAAGGCCCAGTCCTGGAAGCATGTGTGATTGGCTCTGACTGCTATTAACCCACATGCTTTTAAGACTTGGCTCTCATTGGCCACTTGTCTATTACACACATGAGTCTAGAGGCCATATTCTCATTAGGTTTCAAACAAAGCTGACCCAGCTTCCCTTGTCTGAAAGGAAATCCACAAGTAAGGGCAGTAGGCACCAGGCACATACTCAGGTTTTGGCTTTGTTGATTTTAAGCATCTTCTCCTTTGCAGTAGAAGGCATCACAGCCTTTATTGATGGACTAAAGGAAAAATCAGAATCGGGATCTACATGGGAATCTGACAAATAATTCTCTTTTGTAGGGGGGAGTAGATAGAAACAATGAACTTTTCTTCCCCCCCACTCCCCTTTTTGTTTAGTCCCTGAGGTTCCTGAGCTGGGGGAGGGGAGCTTTGGAAGGGGTGTCAGAGCAGCTCTCTGTTTCACAGTGGTGTGGCCAAAAAACTGGACAGAGAACTGGTGGACCCAGGACCTACTCTCAGCTATGTTGCTGAGGAAAGAGACAAAGAAGAAGACAAATAGAAATATTTTCAGACTATCTAGAGGATCAGCATTCTGTTTATGTCTAGGGTACTTTATTATTTTTAAAAAGTTTATATAGTACATTTATATTTAAAGTGTTCCACAAGGGATTGGATCTCTGAGTTCTCTTCCAACTCTGAGAGACTAAGATTCTGAGTTACTTTCATTCATGTTCTCTATTATAAGGAAAAATTGAGTATCTTGATCTTTTTGTTTTGTGTATTTTATTTTTGCATATTTCACAAGGGATGGACGAACATATTTACTTGTATTTTATCCTGTTTGTAATTAATGCTCTTAGTGCAGCATGCTGTAGTGGAAGGAATGTTGACCTTAGAGATGTGAGACTTGAAGTGAATGTTGGCTGTGATAATTTTACTGCCTGTGTGATTATGGGAAAAACACAATGTTCTTGGAGCCTTCATTTTCCTTATCTGGAAAGTGGGGATAGTAATTTTTTCACTATATACACCATTAGATTTTGTGAAAGAAGTTCTTTTTATAACTTAAAACCCTATATAAATATGACTACTACTACTACTTAAAATCCTATATAAATATGACTACTACTTATAGTGGTTGTTTTTGTTATTATTATAATTATTGAATTGCCCATGTTGAAAAGCAGTGTGGTATCCGGGGTTAGCATGTTGGACTTGGAGTCAGGAAGACCTAGATTTAATTCCTTTCTTATATATTTAGTAGTTGTGTGACCATGGACAAATAACTTAACTTCTTGGAGCCTCAGTTTCCTCATCTGTAAAATGAGGGGGTTTGCCCTGGATGACCTCTGGAGTCCCATCCAGCTTTATATCTGTGATCTTATAATCTATGATACCCCATAAGAAAGGGATATGTTGGATTTCTGTTTGATAAACTTTGGGGTGTTAGGAGTAACTGTGGGCAATGGAGGAAGGGAAGTAGAGAAATATCCTATTCCATTCCCTGAAATGAGCAAGAAAATGAGGCCATAGTTGTTATCACCTTGAGCCCTGGAGTCTTTTTTTGTTTTTGTTTTTGTTTTTGGTGAGGCAATTGGGGTTAAGTGACTTGCCCAGGGTCACACAGCTAGTAAGTGTCAAGTGTCTGAGGCCAGTTTTGAACTCAGGTACTCCTGACTCCAGGTCCGGTGCTCTATCCAATGCACCACCTAGCTGCCCCCGAGCCCTGGAGTCTTAAGGTTTAAAATGAAAAGTTGGTGGGGAAATGGGTATTTGGGGAGGATTGAGTCTGCTGCTATGAACTATGGGCTCTTAGTTGAAAGAGACCCTGTGGGTCAAGTCCAGCTCTTTACCCACTGTGTGAGTAGTCTCTACATTGTACCTGAGTGATTATTATCTGTTCCAGTAACTCCGATGACAGAGAAGTCCATCCAAGCCAAAAATCTACTTTCCAGGAACTTTCAGTTCCTGTCCTATGGTCCTAGTTCTGTCCTATAGATCCATGCAGGTTAAATCCATCCTCATTGATGCTTAAGTCTATGAGACAAGGAGTGATTTATATGCCTGAATTAGGTATATTTGAATGACCTTGGGCAAATCATTTTACTTATTTGAGGATTTAGTTTGTAAACTAAAGAACATAGTAATTTTATCCCATCAAATCCTAATTCATATGACACTTTATTCATAAAAATTTCTACTGTCAGTATGTACCCATATACACTCAGAATCCAACTGTGTAACAGGTTTTTTTTGTGTGTGAAATTAACAACTTTTCATTTTTGTTATTTTCTTTCCTACTTTGGCTGCAATAAGTTATCTTATTGTATTATAACTCTGATGACCAGGGTACATAGTTCTTTGAAGAAACCTTTACCACACCCAATCTCAGACAGGCATTTTAAACCATTTTGGTTTGTTAAATTCTAATCTCTGCTTGGTCATTACCTCACTATGGGACCCTGGAAATGTCATTACCTTTCTCTAAATTTCTGTTCTCTTATCTCTGAAAGGAAAGAATTGGGCTAGATTAGGGGCTCTAGACTTTTTGTGTCATGGGCCCCTTTGGCAAATCTGGTGAAGCCTATAGACCATTCTTAGAATAATGCTTTTATATGCATGAAATTCTTGGGGACTACCAAGGAAACCCAAGTCTATTAAAATACAGCTATCAGCATTTTAAAGTCTAAATTCATAGAGCCCAGGTTAAGTACCCCTGGTCTATAAGGGATATCTTTTCTTTCTAGCTCTATATCCTGTGATCTTTATGTTGTTAGTCATTTAAACCTCCTCATTTTCCAATTACTTTCTAGAAGAAAATCTTCAAATATTGACATAAAGAAATGAAAATATTGAATTTTACAGTTCCATTATGAATTTGTAAGTGATAAAAACTAAAACTAGAAACATGGTATAGTATAGAAGTACACAGCCTCTGGCATTATCTGATCTACTGAGATAACCTATATAATAAAATACATAGCATATATTTATAAGATATATATGCTGTTATTATTTTTATTATTATTAACAATTATATCTTCTGCTAGAAGTGTGCACCAAATTGCAGATAAAAAAAACCCAAACACCTTTACAATGCTACTTGCTGGTAGTAAGACCTGAAGGGGAATAGGCATTGGTCTAGCCCAAGTGGAGATATGGTTGAATGTAGAACATTAGAAATGGAAGGGAACCTGGAGATTATTTCATCCAACATGTTCATTTTTTTGCATGAGAAAACTGAGTTCTAAATGGAGAAGTGACATTTTTAGGGTCACAGGGAGATAATGGTAGACCTGAAACTAAGATTTAGATCTTCCAAAATGCCAGGATTATTAGGAGAGTTTTTAAGGAAGGCAGAATATGCTAAAGTAAATCTCAACTAGAAGGATCTGTAAAGTGAAACTGAATTCTCACTGACCCTAAAGCAAAATAGTCATAAAAGTGTTGTCTGGGATTGTGTGTGGGAAAGATTTGCTCAAGGAAATATGTACCCTGTTCAAAATAGCCACAATAAAATAAGATATCTTGCTGCAGCAAAGTAAAAGAAAATTACAAAGATGTAAAGTTGGTAGTTTTGCAAAACAGAAGTCACTCCACAGATGGATTGTGTGTGTCTTGTCATATGTTCTTAGAATACTAGAAAAAAAAATTTATAACAAAAATCTGCCATGTAAATTAGGGTTTGGTGGACTAATGTTACTGTTTTCTTAGGATCTGTCTGGATTTTGACATTCATGCATCAGTGCATTATCTGGAATGATTTAAGATTTTTGTTGTAAAATTATTTATTAGTTGTTATTTATATCCAAATGTTTATTGCTAGACCACCCAATGTATTAAGAAAAAAAAAACACCTCAGGTTCTATCTTTCCAAAAAAAGCAAGAAACTAAGGGTAGAGCTCATGGGAAAGGGCATCCTGTATTCTAAAGGTTGTATATTTTGCCAGGTCAGGTCCTAGATTAGACATTTAGGCAATAATCTACTACGTGGGAGAAGGGAAAACAGTTGTTGGCGAAATCCTAGACAAGTTTGTTCCCATTCCTCATCCTCTAGCCCCATCTTTCACCTCTCCACTCCCACCCCCCAGCCCTTTTTCTGTCACCTAAGTCATAAGCCTCTTATGGCTACTTGAACTTTTCTGTCTTATTTTTTTGAAATATAACAACATATTACCATACATTGTTAGCTATCATTTATCTTTTTCTCTGTGTGTATTGTTATAGTTGCTTAATTATTCTCCTTGTTTCTCCCTGTCCAAGCCATTCTTCTGCACTCACATAATTTTCCTCATGTACAAATCTGACCATGTTTGATCAAAAACATTCAGTGTTTTCTTATTAGCCATAACAGTGGCAGGCACATAGTTGGCATTTAATCAATGCTTGTTCATTGACTGATGTCTCCTTTTTAATCCCACTGCAGTCATCTTTGTTCATGGACTCATTGCTTCTCACCTACCATGAGAACCTTTTCACTGGTCTTCCTGACTCTAGTATGTCCCTTTTTGAGTTCATTGCTTACCTAAATAAACAAGCATTTATTAACCACCTTATTGTTGTTGTTGAGTTGTTTCAGTCATGACTGACTGTATAACCTCATTTGGGGTTTTCTTGGCAAGGATACTAGAGAGGTTTGCCATTTCCTTCTTCTTTTTTTTTTTTTTTAATTTTTTTTTTTAATGGGGCAATGGGGTTAAGTGACTTGCCCAGGGTCACACAGCTAGTAAGTGTTAAGTGTCTGAGGCCGGATTTGAACTCAGGTACTCCTGAATCCAGGGCCGGTGCTTTATCCACTGTGCCACCTAGCCGCCCCGCCATTTCCTTCTTGAGCTCATTTTACAGATGAGGAACTGAGGCCAACAGGATTAAGTGAACTCCTACAGTAACACAGCTAGTAAGTGTCTGAGGCCAGATTTGAACTCAGGAAGATGTCTTCCTGTCTCTAGGCACAGCACGTTTTCCACTGTGCCTTGCTATCTCCTTCTTGAGCTTATTTTACAGATGAGGAAACTGAGACAAACAGGGTTAAGTAACTTGCTAGTCACACAGCTAGTGTCTGAGGTCAGATTCAAATTTATGAAGATGAGTCTTCCTGATTCCAAACCCGGTGCTCTTTCCACTGTGCTACCTAGCTGGACATTAAGCACCTACTGTGTGTCAGATAATGTATGTACCACCTTGAGGGGGCAGCTAAGTGGTGCAGTGGATAAACCATGGGCCCTGGATTCAGGAGAACCTGAGTTCAAACCTGGCCTCAGGCACTTCACATTTACTAGCTGTGTGACTCTGGGCAAGTCATTTAACCCTCATTGCCCAGCAAAAAACAAACAAACAAAAACAAACAAAAAAAATCAAGTACCACCTTGATTATTCTATTTCTCTACTCAAAAAATCTTCAATGTTTTTTTTTTTCTTACTAAGTAAAATATAATCTCACCCTGGTATTCAAGGCCTTCCACGATATTGTTCTAACCTAACTTTCTGACCTTATACTACTTTTCTTCACATGTTTTACATTCTAGCCAAACTTTCTTCACAAACTTTACTATTTCATATTTCTCATTCTAGCCCCTTCCTTTCTCTGTACCTTTGCTCATATTATTCCCCCATGCCTGGAATGGATTTTTTCCTGGTTCTGTTAGAAGTCTTTCCTTTTAAGGACCAATTTAGAAGTTATCTCCTCTGTGAATTTTTTTTCCTCAAACTTTTATAATTTTGGGTTTATCAAGTATTAGTCTCTTTTACATATTTGGTTCTATTTCTGTATTCTTATATTCTGTTTATTTCTATTTAAAATTTTTTTCTAGTAACAGATAGGTTTTTCTTTTTTTGATGTGAATATTCTTTTATTTTATGGACCATAGTTACTTCAAAATGGTAATACCTGCTTATCTCTATAGAGAACCAGACACCACATATCTTTTGTGACAGAATCCCAATGGCTATTCTTCTAGTGATTATAATCTTATGCTTTGTCTATTTCTACCATGTTTAGAGTTATTCGTTTTCTTTTCTTTTTAATTTTTTTGGCAGGGAAATGAGGGTTAAGTGACTTGCCCAGGGTCATGCAGTGTCAAGTGTCTGAGGCCAGATTTAAACTCAGGTTCTCCTGAATCCAGGGCTGCTACTTTATCCACTGTGCCACCTAGCTGCCCCGAATTACTCATTTTCTAGACAAAAGTATAAATGTTGCTATGTCTCAGTTTCCTCATATGTCATATTAAGGGATTGGTTGTTTCCCACATTAAAATGTGAGCTCCTTGAGGGCAGGGACTATTTTTATCTTACTTTGTATTCTCTCCCCTTAGTATAGTGCCTAACACATAGTGCTTAATAAGTTATTTTTGATTGATTGATGATCTCTAAATTCCTTTGTATTCTAAGTTCAATGAGGCATGCAGAAAACTACTATATTTTTCTTTTTTCATTTTTTGGTGTTTTTATTTTCTGTTACAAATCCTCTCCCTCCCTTCTCCATCGATTGATTGAGATGGTAAGAAATATGATAGTAACAGGTTTCATAATTATTGTTTTTGAATATATTTTGAAATCCAGCAGGATAAGTTCCTATCATTTTTTCCCCAGAATTCCTCTTAATATCCTTGCCTGTCTCCCCATAATTTCTTCTTTCATCTAATTCTTTAAAGCAGTGAATTGGCATTTGATTGTTGTTGAATTTATAAGTTATTTTGGAAAGCATTAGCATTTTTGTTATATTGGATTGGTCTAATTCTATGCATGGAAAACCATCTAATTTTTCAGTTTTTTCCTTACTTTTGTTAAAATAATTTTATAGTTCTCTTAATGTAGTTATTAAAAGTGTCCTATGGTCAAATATGTTAAGTTTGTTGTCATTGTTGTAAATGGTTTCTCCTTTTAATTTTTTTTTCTATTTTCCCTTTGATATTTAACCAATCTATTGTTCTGAGTTCACTTGAATGTGCCCCCTTCTCTCCATTCGCTCTGGTGAAGGCCCTTATCCCCTTACATCTGGATTATTGTAACAGCTGGTTGGTAGGTCTACCTGCATCAAGTCTTTCCATACTCTAATCCATCCTCCATTTGTCCAGGAAAGTGATTTTCATAAAGTGCAGATCTGATCATATTAACCTCCCCTAATCCCTTACTCAGTAAACTCAATTGTCTTTCTGTTGTCTCCAGGATATACAGAATGGTCAGTTTGGCATTCGAAGCCCTTCATAACCTAGTTTCCTCCTACTTTTTCAGTCTTCCTACATTTTACTCCCCAACATGTACTCTTTGATACAGTGACACTAACTTCCTGGGTGTTCCATGAACAGGATACTCCATCTCTCTGCTCTGGGCATTTTCTCTGCTGTTCTCCATGCCTGGAATGCTTTCTCTTCACTCCCTACTGACCTCCCTGACTTCCTGTAAGTCTCAACTAAAATTCTACCTTCATAGGAAGCCTTCTCTAACCCCTCTTAATTTCAGTGCTTTTCCTCTTTTAATTATTTCCTATTTATCCTGTATATAGGTTGTTTGTATTTATTTGTTTGAAGGTTGTCTCCATGCTAGATTGTAAACTCCCGAAGGGCAGGGATTATCTTTTGCCTCTTTTGGTCACCCAGTGCTTAGAAACAGTGCCTGCCACATAGTAGGCCCTTAATAAATGTTTATTGATTGATTTTTGTTAATGGTATTTAAAAATTCAAGAGATTTTTTATTCTTATATTGATCAATACTTTGCTAAAGTAATTTATTATCTCAATGATAATTGCTGTGATTTTATTTTCTATTCTGCTGTTTTATGGAGATTAATTGATTCAGTTAATGTTAGGTTTTGGTATGTTGTCTCATTATTGTCATTCTCTTGGATGAAGTTATTGCTTATTTCTATGATTTGTTGTTTGAATTTCAGTTAATCTTAGTTGAATTATGTGAGAAAATGGTGGGTTTTGGGATGCCCAGAGGGCCCCTTCCCCCTCCCCCCCCACCAGGGGATTATATTAAGATTGAGAGGATTGACTTTGCTGATTGACTCATTTGGCATTAATTTGATTGGGACCACACCTACCTGAAGGCCTAGCCCTCAGGGGGTATGTTCTCTGAACTCTGACTTTAGCACTGTTCTGCTCATGGACCACCCTCAAGTCCAGTAAACCAATAGGCTTGAATGATGCTAGCCAATTAGCTTTGAGCAGTGTGGAAAGGCCACCTCTCCTCTGGACCCAGAGGAAGCTTCCACACTCAGGCTCTCAGACTTGCTGGTGGGGGAGCGCTTGGAGGAAGAAGCAGGCCAGGCGGAGCTTTAGGCTAGAAAGGACTTTTCTTAACTTTCTGAGCCAAGTGTTCTCTCTTTACTAATATTTGGTATGCTTTAATAAATGCTTATTGCCCCAAACTGGTGCTAAAGCATCTAATTTATAAGTAGCACTATATTAGGAACCCCAGCTAATTTTCCCTAAAATTGGGAGGGAAATAAGGCGACGACCACATATAATTTTAAATGCCACAATTACTAGTAAACCATCACATATGTGAAAACAATGATAACTGTTTCTTTTTAACCTATGATTATTCTCTCACTTTCTTTATCTTATTACAATAGCAAATATTTCTAGAATTATATCAATAATAGTAATGACAAATGATATCTTTACCCTGGAACTTATTGTAATGATGGAACAACTTTTGGCATATCTCCAGTACAGATAATGTTAGCTTTTGGTTCAGAAAGATACTGTTTACTGTAAAAAGGAAAGGTCCATTTATTCTTAAAATTTTTAGTGTTTCTTTAAACATAAAGGGATATTGTATTTTTGAAAGGCTTTTTCTGTATCTAGTTGACAGAATCATGTGATTTTTATTACTTTTGTTGTTAATATGGTCTATTATGTTTATGGTTTTCCTAATGTTTAACTAACTCTGCATTCTTGGTATAAATCCAACCTAGTCACAGAGGATAATTGTTTTACTATGTTTCTGTAGCCCCCTTTTTAATATTATATTCAATATTTTTGTATAGATATTCATTAGAGATATTGTCCTATGGTTTTAATTATTTGCTTTATTTCTCTCAGGTTTGGATATCAGGATCATATTCATCTCATAAAAAGAGTTCTTTATCTATTTTTGCAAGCTATGTAGTATCAGAGTAAATTTTTCTTTGAATTTTGATAGAGTCAGCTTGCAAACACATCTGGTCTTGTTTTTTTTCTTTTTCTTTTATGGCTTGCTCAATGTTTATTTCTATGATTTGAATTATTTAAATTCTATTCTTTGTCTAGTTAATCTGGATAAATTATTTTTTGTGAATATTCACCTATGTAATTTACATGATTAGTTTTGTTGCCATATAATAAGGAAAAATAGTTCTAATCATTCTCTTTATTTACCTTTAGTCTATTATGAATTTTTCTTTAAAATTTTGATAATTTGGATTTTCTTTCTTTTTTTGATCAAATAAAAAATAAGTTGATAATAGTTTGTCTATTTTTAAAGTCTCCCCCAAATAGATCTTGTTTATAAAATTTGTCAATTTAGTAGTATTTTTTGTTTCAATTTCATCTCTTATTTTAAAAAGTTAATTTTTGTGTTTAGTGTTAAAATTTGTTTTTGTAGGTATTTTTAAGTTGCAGGTCCAACTCATTGATTTCTTTCTTTTGTTGTTGTTGTTGCTAAAGTGTTTAGAGAGAAATTCTCCCCTTATATGTCTGCTTTTGGTGCTTTCCACAGTTTTGTTAGTTTGTCTCATTGTCTTTTTCTTTGTTGAAATTATCTATTATTCCTTTGATTTGTTCTTTGACAAAGACATTCATTCAGATGATATTTTTAGTCTCTTATGTTTGAATTCTTTCCCCAAATTACCTTTTTTGTTTTTGATTTTTAATTTTTATTGCATTGAGTTCAGTAAAAGATATGTTTAATACTTTTGCTTTTAAGTATTTGTTTCTGAGGTTTTTATGTTGTTTTAATGTTCTAGCACATCATCAGATCTAAAAGTAGCATGCAAAGATGAGAAATGTATATACTAATTTTTATTTATTATTTATTTATTATACCTTAGGTCCTTATCTTTTTTGTTGTTTATCATTTTGATGGATTTATCTTAGTCTGAAATGGAGTATATTGAAACTCCTATTACAGTTTTGCCCTTTCTTCTTATAGTTTGTTTAGATTTTCTTTTTAGCTCTTAGATGTTTTGTCATTTGGTGCAAATGTCTTCAATATTGAAGCTATTTTATGTTTTTAAGCATAATTCAGTTTATCTATTTTTTTAATCATGTCTGTTTTTTCTATTGTCTTGTTTGTGATCATGATTGCTACTCCTGTTTTTTTTTTTTTAGATTCAGCTAAAGCATAATAAATTCTGTTCCACCCCCTTATTGAAATTTGTTAAGGGCTAAAATTCTAGCTAAACTGTCTAAAATATCTAATGAGTGGTCACCAATAAATTATAAGCTTTAGCAAGAGTTAGACTTTTAAGCATTTATTAAGGAGAATAAGAATTTGGTAAAGAGAGAGAGAAAGGCCAATATTCATCTACCTATTAAAGGGAGAGCACATTTCTCGCTCCCTTCTCCACCAGCGTCCTCAGGAAAGAGAGCCAGTCAGAGTTCCAGGTTCCTCCTTCTTCCTCCCAAACGTCACTTCCTGACACCAAAGAAAAGACGCATGTTCTTGCCCTAAAAGACCTTCCTTTCATGGTGGAACTTTTCTACAGTAAGTCTCCAGCAGGTGGCGTCATTCCAATCATTACAAATTGAACAATGGTTTAAGAAGGATGTTGACAAGCTGGAGAGAGTCCAGAGGAAAGCAATCAGGATGATTAAGGGCTCTGAGTTCTTGCCATATGAAGATTGGTTGAAGGAACTGATGATGTTTAACATGTAGAAGAGAAGACACAGGGTTGACATTATAGCTGTCTCCAAGAATTTGAAGGGTTGTAAAGTGGAAGGAAAAATTAGATTTGCTCTGTTTGGCCCCAGAAGGAAGAAGTTGGGTGGAAATTGAAAAGATGTGAATTAAAGCTTAATATCAGGAAAAAACAAAACCAAAAAACTTTCTAACCATTAGAGTATCCAAAAGTAGAATGGGCTGTTTTGAGGGTTGGTGAGGTCACCCTCCATAAAGTTTTTCATGCAGAGTCCATATGACTACTTTTAAAATATGTGTCATGAAGGATTCTTTTTCATGTCTGGGTTGCTGAAGGAAATGGCTGTGGAGGTCCCTTTCAGCTCTCAAATTCTGTGATTCTGTGGCCTACTCTCAGTGCTCCATTCTCACCCTGGTTTTTCTTATCTCTGTTACTTTGCCCTGCACCATTCTCATCTTCTGGGAACAAATTTACCTTTTCTTCTGTCTGTATATTTTAAACTCTTTACCATCTATTATATCCCCAGATCAGTTGCTATGTCTTCTTCCTCACTCCCAGGTGAAAATGGCATCTCCATCTCCAGACCATTTCTGTACTTGGAATTCTCCTTTGCACTTAGCTCACCCTCCCTCTTAGTATAGTTATTTGTGTACTTATTTTTCTCTTTATTAGACTATAAACTCCTTGAGAAAACAGGCTCAGTGTTGTGTCTTCTATTCTGGGTGCAGAGCACAGTACCTTATTAAAAAAATCACTTAATAGATGTCTGTTTAATTGTATCGAATCAATGTGAATATCAGGGATTTTTCTTTTAGGAAATATTTCAAATTGTGTTTCATCCATTATTTATATTTTCTCTATAGTTTCTTATTGTCCCTATACGAAATTTTTCTGTTACTCTCAAAGGCATATGTTAAGATAAAAATTCTACTTCAAGGAAATGTGAGGGACTTCCTTCAAGTATCACAACTGAGATTCTGGAAAACTTAAGAAGGTATATTTGAAATGATTTCTTTTGCATTTGTTAGACTTCTTTAGGAGATGCTAATTAAGCCAGTTTCTTTTTCCTTTTGTCCATTTAAAATTTTTTTGGTGTTGATAGCTTGTTTGAAGAGGTCAGGTTGAAGCTATTGTCATTGAATGTGATGGTTTTCTCTCACCTTTATACTTTTATGATTTATCAGTATTCAGAACCAATGCTATGATGAATGAATGAAAAAAAATTAAATCTTTGTTATTTGCAAAGCACTATGCTAAATACTGGAAATATAAATAGAAAAGCAAGATAGTCCCTGCTTTTGAGGAGCTCACATTCTAATAGGAGGATAAGACACATATGCACACACATATAAAAAGAAATAAGTGAGATGGAAAGATCCTATGGTTTTTTGGTACATTGGAAAAGTAGATAGTAATATATTTACTTTAATGTCAGAAGTAATGTCATTTCTCCCTGATAAAACCATGGCCATTTCCAACATTGAACCATTTGACAGTGGTGCCAAGGACTGTGGTCAGAATTTTGTTTTCCGAGTCTTCCATTGCTTTAGCTGCTGGTCACATTTCCACAAGGGCTGTACCCTTTCGTGATGACTGTAAGGGTCAAAATGGAAGTGAGGTCAATGATCTGAGGGTTACTGTTATTCTAAGGTATCTTGGGCATAGGGTGATGGGCTGTCTCCATCAGTGTCCAAGGTGGGGGAGGTGGTGGTCAAGGTGGTAGCTGTGATTTGATCTGGTTGGTCTATGGGCCTCCTTTTCCCCTCCTCAGGATGCCTTGCTTCTTTATCTAGGCTGGCTTGCCTCATGTCTGAAATTCTGAAAGATTCAATGGAAGAATCAGTGTAGAATATTGCAAAACACACTATTTGTTATCACAGAGATGAGAGATCATAGGATTTAGAGCTGGAAATGGACAATTTACAGGTAATCTCTTCCAATGCATTCATTTTATAGATGAAAGGTAAGAAATATCCATAGCCAAGTAAAACAAATTCCCACATTGGCCATATCTAAAAAGGTATAGCATCTTGAATTCATTAAAGCCCAGTTAGGAATTTGGTAGCATGCTTCATCAACGAGCCTTCATAATTTTGGATTATTATGTTGATCAGAATTCTCAAGTCTTTCAAAGTTGTTTGTCTTTACAGTATTGTTGTTGTAGAAACTGTTCTCTGGGTTCTGTTCTCTTCAGTCAAGTGCCTGATCCACTACACCACACTGCCCCTTCCACATTGTTGCTCTTCACACACTGTACATTCTAGGCAAAGTGGATTACTAGCCTCTTTCCTAATCTTGACCTTCTATCTCCAATCTTGATGTTCATATAAGCCATCTGCTTTGTATGAACTGCACTATGATCTCATGGTTGTTAAAAATCTTTGTTTTCATTCCAGACCAAATTCAGATGCTATTATCTTTATTCAGCCTCCTCTTTCTCCCCTCCTTTTCCTTCTCCTCTTCCTTCTCTTTTTCCTCCTTTCTGCCTCTTCCTTCATGTGGATCATATTTTTGTTCCTGTTACACTCCACTTGGATTGTGTATATGACATGTCACCATAGTAGGATGTAACCTCTTTTCTGGGACAGGGATCATGTTGATTTTTATCTTCGTCTCTTCAGTGCTAAACACAGTGTCTAACAGGTAGGGCACCTGACACATGAGATAACAAGTCAGATTAGGTCAATAAGCATTAATTGAGCACTTACTATTTGCCTGGCACTGTTCTAAGCATTAGGAATACAAATACAAGCAAAAAGAAAGATAACCCTTACCTTCAAAGGGCTTACATTCTAATGAAGGAAGATAATATATGAAAGGGAGCTGAAAAGGCAGAGGAAGCAAGGAAAGATAGGTATCCTTGTGAATCATGAAGGAAAAATATGGAAATTAAGGATAAGAACTGGGAGAAAAGTGAAAGGGAAACATGTTTAACCTGGACACTGTCCAAAATAGAGGTTCAGGAGGAATTTGCCAATTGGAGAAGAGGGTCTAAGAGGGTGGAAACATGATTTAGTGTAAGAAGACTACTGGGAGATGGAGGGGAAGTCCATAGAATCAGGAGTAGAACCAGGAGAAGAGAACATACGTGTTAATATTAATATGTAAAGGACTTTACAAACCTTAAAGTAAAGTACATTATCATTACTGTTGCTGCTACTACTTCTACTACTACTACTACTACTACAACTACTACTGCTACTGTTAAATTGCAGAAGGTCACAAGGCTGCTATTGTCATAGGCAGGTCTAGTGCTTAGGTCTCTTGGCTACTATTTTAGTGCTTTATCCACTGGACCATGCTGATTATGCATGAGCTTTTGGAATATAGCCTGTATAGAAGTTATGGTGGAGAAGGAGGGTAAGACTGAACTATGCACTTTTGTAAAAAAGTGGTGCAAAACTATATGTGCTAAAATGGAGGGATCAATGAAGCATGAAATAAGGATAGTATTAAAAAAAATTCCAGAACAGGGTTAATTGTACTTTGATTACTGTCTCTAGGGGGTAATTCTTATTCCTCAGTAGGAAACCATGAGTAAGTCTGACCATTTGGCCTTGTGAAAATAAACCCCATTTAATTTATTGACACTTTAGACGTACCTGCCAAATTTTAGCATACTTTTTTGACATGTGTCTTGCCTGATGTAGTCACCATAGTGCAGTCTATATGTTTTTAAAGAAATTTTGTTTTGCTAAGGAATTTACTCAAATTGTTAAACCATATTGCACCTTGTTCTCATTAGCCCTTGGAACCCAGCCGCTGCCAGAGCAAGGGAGGGTGGCGTAGACAGCAGTAGCTGCTGTTTAATAATCTTACCTCTTCCCATCAGGACAGATGATGGCTCCTACTCGGGTCTTAGCCTTGTCATCATGGCAGCTCTGTGGGCTGCATGCAGTTAGTGGACTTTGCAGGCACAAGCCCATCAGTCAATTTAGCTGAAAGATAAATAATAGACTGTCATCTCTGCATATAACCCAGCTAATCATGGGTACCATAACATTGTTGTTCAAGAAACAATCACTTTTTCAGGATTTCATTTTCTGTTTGAAATATATGATAAAGTAAAGTTCAACTTGTTTTTACCTTACATTTCTGTCAAAATCTGAGGCTTACAAAGTGTTTTCTTCACAATAAGCTTTTCTCTGCATGAAGTTTCTTTCCCCATCGCACAATCACAAAAGTTCAGAGTTAGAAGGTCTCTCTGTAGCCATCTGATCCAAACCATACCCCCTGCATCAAATCCAGTAAGTGTTCATCCGGCCTTTGCTTGAAGACTTCAACAAGGGAAATCCATTAACTACTAGGGTGTTCCACTTTTGGACAGCTCTTGTAGGAAGTTAATCCTAAATTCACTCCTTTTCAACTTTTATCCACTTTCACTTTTGGATAGCTCTAATTGTTTAATTTTTTTCTTTAAATAAGCCTAAATTTGACACATTGCAGCTTCTTCCAACCATTGCACCTAGTTCTGTACTCTGGGTCAAACAGAACAAATTTAATCCCTTATCTAACCTGAAAATCTTTCAGGTACTTGAAGACAAGTTATCATATTTTGAGTTTTCTCTGGGCCAAATTTCCCCAGTTCCTTTTAGACCAATCCTCATATGACACAAATTTGAGACCATCCCAATTGCCCTATTCAGTAAATTCTCCAACTTACCTCAACTATGGTGACTCAGACTGAACACCTCCCTTCTGACTATGCCAGTAGCCCGTTGGTTGGCCTGTCTGCCTCAAGTCTTTGTCCACTCCAGTCCATTCTCTACTCAGCCATCCTCCTTAAGAGTAGGTCTGGGGCAGCTAGGTGGTGCAGTGGATAAAGCACTGGCCTTGGATTCAGGAGGACCTGAGTTCAAATCCAGCCTCAGACACTTGATACTTACTAGCTGTGGGACCCTGGGCAAGCCACTTAACCCTCATTGCCCTGCAAAAAATTAAAAAAAAAAAAAGAGTAGGTCTGACCATGTCATGTCACCCTCTCCTATGCAATAAACTCTGGTGGCTCTTCATTATCTCTAGAATCCAATAATGTTTGGCATGAAAAACCTTTCATAACTTGCACACTTCCTACCTTATCAGTCTTTTTACACCTTACTTCATTCTACAGTCTATAGTCCAATTGGGGCAGCTAGGTGGCAGGGTGGATAGAGCACTGGCCCTGAAGTTGGGGGGAACTGTGTTCAAATTTCGTCTCATATACTTACTACCTATGTGACCTTGGACAAGTCACTTAACCCCAAGTGCCTTAAACATCTGGGGCCATCTCCAGTTGTCCTGATGTGTATCTTGCCACTGGACCCAGATGGTTCTGGAGGAGAGAGTGAGGTTGGTGACCTTGCTCAGCCCTTTCTCACTTAAATCCAATTCAGTGTAAGTCATGACATCTTCCTGATGTCACAGTCCTCTTTGAGAATAAAGGACAAACAACAACAATAATACAATGACAGTGTTTTGACAAAGACATGCTCTATATTGCAATGGTAGCATTTGTTGTTGCTTATACAAAACACTTCATCTCCATACTGCTCATGTTTTATTGGCTGCACCCTATGCCTAGAATCAGCTTCTTTTTTTTTTTTTTGCTTCCCCGACTTCCATAAAATCTCACTTAAAAGCCTATCTTCTGTAAGAAGCCTTTTCCAGTCCCTCTTAATGCTTGCTAGTACCTTTTCTCTGAGATAATCTCTAACATACTATTTTTTGTTCGTACATAGTAGTTTGCATGTTGTCTTCTTGATTAAATTGTGAGCTTCTTGAGGCCAAGGACTATTTTTTGGGGGGTCTTTTTAATTTTATTTTACTCCCTCCTATTTAGCTCAGTACCTGGCACATAGTAGGTGTTTCATACATGCTTTTTTTTTTTCCAGGGCAATTGGGGTTAAGTGGCTTGCCCAGGGTCACACAGCTAGTAAGTATCAAGTGTCTGAGGCTGGATTTGGACTCAGGCCCTCCTGAATCCAGGGTCAGTGCTTTATCCACTGTGCCACCTAGCTGCTCCCTCATTCATACCTCTTGATTTGACTTGAGATGTAATTTGACCAAGGTAGAGTGCAGTGGCACTATGGCCTCTTTATTCTTGGAAGCTATGATGTATTATAGCTCACATCAACACAAATTAATACTGGGTACTGAAGTTTTTAAGAGTTATCCAGGTTTTGCTAGCTGAAGAATCCAAGACAGAACAAGGAGAGTATATTTTTTTGTTTTGTTTCTGAACAATTAGGTTAATGGAATCACTGACATACCAAGGATCACTTTGGTCCAGTGGAAATCCTCTGGATATTACTGTGAAAAGTGACCTTAGATAGCCTAAATCCTTTCAGTTGGATCTAGACTTTGGATGTCTTTGATGGAAGGTTGATTCTTATAGCCTTGGATTCAGAACATCTGGGTTTCAAATCTTCACCCTACCATAAACTACCTTCACAGCCTTATACAAATAACTTCATCTCTCACTCAGTTTCTTTAAAAAAAAGAAATGTTTTATTGATACTTTTTCTTTCCAACACCATTTTCACTTCCCAGTGACTCTTCCTCCTTCTTTTTAGAACCTTTCTTTAAAAGGGAGCATTACAGGTAAGCAAAGCAAAGCAAACCTATACATTGGCTGCCTAACTCTATAGCATGTCTCATATCTCAACAATAGTTCATTTCTCTGCCAAGAAAAAGGAGTCTTTGGGGAATCAAGATTGGCCCCTGTATTGATCAGAGTTCTGATTTCTTTCAATATTATCTTCCTTACATTGCTGTGGTCTTTGTATCAATTGCTCTCTTGATTCTATTTACTTTATTCCACACCACTTCACACAAGTCTTCTCTAGTTTCTATAAATTCTTAATTTTTGTTGTTTCTTTTGGAGTATATTTCATTACATGGAAAATATTCCATTACATTCATATATTATAATTTATTTAGCAGTCTCACAATTTTATTTCAAGTTCTTTGCTATTACAAAATTATTTGGATATATGAAATAGTTTTGTCTCAAATTTTGCATCTGTAAAAATGATCTGTTAAGAGTTTTAAGGATCAAATCAGATCGTGGATCTGAAAGCGCTTTTATTAACTCACGGTAAGATATATTTCTTTATAACTTCTCAGCATAAGTATCTTCTCAGACCACCCCTCTTTATTCCACTTAAGAATGGTCACTGAAACATTACAACAAATAAATAACCCAGATATTTGTTGTAGAAGTATTTTTGTTAAGCTGATAACCATAGACATATTCATGCCAAGAGCTAAGGGTTTCTTGGAAAAGTCTATGATTGGTGTATCACAACATTTCTTGTCTTTGTTGTTAATGTATTGGGGGAAGGAGAGAGTGTCAAGAAGCCAAAGTCCATTTTGTTTCCTAACTCTAGAGATTAAAACCCACTAGGATAAGACATTTTAAAAGCAAACCCACAGAAAGTCTAATTTAAAATAAATCAATAAGCTTTTGTTGAATTCCCATTACATGCTGGGCATTTTGTTTGAGACTGGGAAAAAAAGACAAAAAGAACTAGTCCCTACCCTCAAGGAATTTGCATTATAATGATTATAATTTCTTATTTTTAATAACATTTTACCAATTACATGTTTTTTCCCCCCTGGGGCAGTAGGGGTTAAGTGATTTGCCCAAGGTCACACAGCTAGTAAGTGTCAAGTGTCTGAGGCCAGATTTGAACTCAGGAACTTCTGAATCCAGGGCTGGTGCTTTATCCACTGCACCACCTAGCTGCGCCTCCAATTACATGTTAAAACAATTTAAAACTTTTTTTTTTGGTGGGGGTAATGGGGGTTAACTGACTTACCCAGGGTCACACAGCTAGTAAGTGTCAAGTGTCTGAGATCGGATTTGAACTCAGGTCCTCCTGAATCCAGGGCCAGTACTTTATCTACTATACCACCTAGCTGCCCCCGGTTTTAAACTTTTTTAAAAAAAGTTTTGAGTTTCAAATTCTATCCTTCCCTCCTACTCTTCCCTCCCCCCTCCCTGAGATGGTAAGCAATCTGATATAGGTTATACATGTGCAATCATGTAAAACGATGCTTATAATTTCAAAATAACAATAATCAAAAAGACCATGTCTCTTCAACACATTAAATGGAGCTGATGGTACATCGGAAAGATTGGTGGGTCTTAGAGTCATGGGATGATTGATTTCAGCTTGGGGTCAGTGGACATGGATTTAAATCTAAGTTTAGGTATTTGTTACCTGTTTGACCTTGGGAAAGTGACTTAAACTTTCCTAGGACTCAGTGTCCTCATCTGTAAAATAAGACAGTTTAATTAAATAAAAGAGAAGAATGTTAAATAATTAAAAAATAAATACAGAGGCAAGGTGTTTTTTTTTTTATAAACCAAGGTGGGAAAGATAAAATGCCTTACACCTCTAAGTTCTACAACCTTAGGAACATCACTTAGTCTTTCAGAACCTCAGTTTCCTCATCCATAAAATGGAGTTATAGAAACTTTGTAAATTTTATTTTACAAACTTTGTAAACTGAACATTATTCTAAAGGTAAATGCTAGGAAGTCGAGCACAGACAAACCCATATAGGGGATTTTCATTCCATGGCTAAACAAACGGTTGCTCCTCATTTAGACTCCACTTGCATAGGATTCAGAGGGGTTTGCACAAGTTAGTTCTTTCCTGTCTGTCAGGCCTTTCTCATACTCCATTTTTAGTGAACATCACAGGTGGGTTTCATGAGTTTGTAGGATTAATGAGCTGCTAAAACTCTACTTTTTTAATCTTTTGAAGCTCTTTTTGTAAGCTACAGATTGAAAAATATGACCTACCACAGCTATTTCCCCACACCCCACTTTATTTTTGATCTCTAGGCTTAAGCACAACACTCCCTAGAAGTTCCGCACTTCCTACTGTTATTCCAACAGAATTTAAGCCAAAAGATGCCAGAAATACATTTTGATGGATCAGTTCAGCAACCTCCCAGCATGAACATGTCATTTAAAATGATCCACCTGTCAGGCCAACAGCCAAATTAAGTCAAGGTTAATGATTCTAATTTTCTAATCCTCAACTATAAAAATTTAAGATACTTAAAATATTCCAAGCTGAAGTCATTATTTTCTCTCCTGAAACCAGTTCTCCTTTCCAGTGAACACCCTCTTTCTTCCAGGGACACCATCATTTATTTTCCTAGTTCCCCTGGTTTAGAAACCTTTACACACTATTGTTGACTTAACAGGTCTTCATCTCTGAATGTATGCAGTCTGTCTTTAGGTTCTAATGTTTCTTTGTTCCAAAAGTTTCTTACAGTGATTCCTCCCTTTCTGTTCCCACTATCTGTTATCTTAGTTCCTTCTCCTAGGTTATTGTAACAATCTTCTAGCTAGCCTCTCTGTTTCCAAGCTTGCCTCTTTTGATTTTTTTTGGGTAGGCTTCCTCCAGGATAATCTTCCCCAAATACTACTTTTCCCATGGTTATCTGAGGATCAGAGAATTTTGATCTGGGTGGGACTTATGGAGATCATCTAATTTACTTCATTCATTTTACAAATAGGAAAAATGAGACTGAGAAAAGTAACATGTAAACAGCCAGTAAGTAGCAGAGATCAGATTTGAAGCTAGGTCTACTGACTTCAAGTCCATTGTACCAAATCCATTCTACTCTATCCCCCTGCCATGCCATTTTTTTTTGTTCTGGCACCTACTCCCTGTTGCTGTATCCATCAGTTATGTTGTTGTTTTTCAGTCATTTCAGTTGTGTCATACTCTTTGTGACCCCATTTGGGGTTTTCTTGGCAAAGATAGCGGACTGGTTTGCTATTTTCTTCTCCAGCCCATTTTTGCAGAAAAGAAAACTGAGGCAAATATGGTTAAGTGACTTGCCCAGGGTCACACAGCTAGTAAGTGTCTGAGGCTGGATTTGAATGCAGGTCTTTCTGACTCCAGGCCTGTGGTCTTATTTACTGTGTGCCACTTAGCCGCTCCTTGATATACCCATCATGTATAAAGAGTTAGTATTTCTTCCTTGCTTTCAAGACTCTCTACAATCTGGTCTTACCTTAACTTAAATAATATTACAGTTATTTCCAGCTACTTCTAAACATATCTGCTCCACTGTGGTCAAACTGGAGTATTCTCATAACCTCCCTGCATACTCCATGCCCATTCTTAACTCCATGATGATTTTAGTATTTTCTCTGATTGGAATGTAGTTCTTTCCTTAAACAAACTTAAATCTGCCTGATCTTCAAGATCCATCACAAATTCCACCTCTTCCATGAAACTTTTTCTAATTCTTAGTACAAAGAATTGTACTAATTGTTCAGGAAAACAAAGAAAACAGAGCTGTCCAACAATGGAAGAGTAGTGAGCAGTCAATGAACAAGTATTTATAAATACTACTATGTGCTAGGCAGTTAGCAAGGATCTAAGGCACAAACGCAATGAATACAATAATCACAATTTGCTTTTATGTTCTAATGGGGGAGATGATAAGGCTATATTTATAATATATGTTTATATGTATATACAGAATAGATATAATGAGAATAAAGAACAAAGGAGTTAAATACAAGGTAGTTTAGGAGAAAGAGCACTAACAGTTGTGGCAATAAGGAAGGGCTTTTTGTAGATGTAGCTTGAGCTGCATCTTGAAGGAAGGGATTCTTTGAAGCAGAAGAAATAATTGAGTGCATTCATTTCTGGGGGACAGCTAATACAAAAACATGGAAGTCACAGATGAAATGTGTGAGGAACAGAGAGAAGGCCCATTTGGTTGGATCACAGGTGTGGGGTTGGGGATAAAAGAATAATATACTTTGAGTTTGGAAATAAGTTTGGGACTGGGTGGTAAAGGGCTTTAAAAGCAAAACAGAGGAGTTTATCTTTCATCTTAGAGGCAATAGAAAGCTATTGGAGCTAAGTAAGTAGGAGAATCACAGGTCAGTCTGTACTTAAGGAAAATCACTTTGGAAGCAATGGAAGATGAACGGAAATAAGGGAAGACCAATTGAGGATGATGAAGGTCTGAACTAAGGTGGTGACTGTGTGAATAGAGAGAAGGGTTCAAATGTCATGAAGGTAGAAACGACATAATTTTGGCAACTGATTTTGATGTGTGGAAGTGAGTGAGTGATGATGGCATAGTTACTAAGCTGAAAAGCTGTAACAATGGTGGTGTCTTTAACATTAAAGTGAAGTTTGAAAGACGGGTGAGTTGCAAATGGTCAGGCATTTCTGGCTGCTGGATAACCACCTGTGAGATGCAGGACAATTTCTCTTTTGACACGTAGTTGGATTAAATAGCTTCTAAAAGTGCTTTCTGACTTCAAGGGTCTATGAATTGATTTCCTTGCTTCTCTGTGTTCTTATATACTAGACATACAGTCAATAATCAGCACTTATTTTTTCTCGAATTGTTTCAGGCATATGAGCTTGCTCTCCTTACTGAGATTATAAACTCCCTAAGGGAAGTGATATGCCTTCCACTTCTTTTGTATACTCCATAGTCACTGACATTTTAGATCTAAAGCCAATGCTTCATAAATATCTATTGATTGATTTTAATGAAGCATTTAAACATATTTTTAAAGGTATCAGAAATATTAATAGTATCTTTCTTATCTTTTCATTTATAATAGGCCACACCAATACTGATAAAGGGTTACTTAGTATGGCCCATGACTCTGGGGCAACCCTTCTCACAAAGAGCTCTGTGTCTGCAGCCATCCCAAGGAGAGCCTGAAGAGCAAAACAGTGGGGTCAGGCTTCTCTCACTCTGTCTCTCTGTCTTGTTGCCTCTGCCCCAGAGTTCCAGGGAAAAATCCATTAAATTAAATCTTAGGTATGGCTCATGTCTAAGGTTTTCTCAAAAAAGGAATAATATGCTTGTTTCTAGGGGGAAAAGATGCTTAATGTCCAAAACAGACATTAGTTATAAGAAAAATATTTCTTCCATTACAAAAATGCTTAAAACACAAAAATCTCACAAAATGCATCAATAAATACTTAAACCTAAAACAATAACCCGTTACCATCATACTCTCCTTGAAAGAAAGAAGTCATTTTGTGGGCCCTCATTTTCATCTTGGATCTATAGTGGGTCGTTATAGAGCAACTCTCAACGTCCAGGTTTCTTGGCCAGCCAGGTATGGATCTTTAGTCTTTTGTTGATCAGGATGATCTTTTGGTGGTCGTCTTCTCCAAGAATAGGTGTAGTTTCAGGAATCATCTTCCATTAGGCAGATGACACTGAATCATAAACTCAGAAACTTGGATTCATGAAGCAGCAGCTAAGGCTGGAAACAATCATTCCTTAGGATCTACTGGCTGCTAGTCACAGATCTATGTTCATAGAAGAAAAAGACGGAAGGCAGTGACTTCTGTCTTCTAGGCTCTTGAAGTTATGCCTTCCCTTTTCTGAGGACCTCATCTTTTACTTTACTGTAAAATTTGAGGCTATTCATTGAGTTCTTTTTTTCTCCCCTTCTCTTCATCTTAAAATCCATTGATATAACCCTCCATTTTCTTCTCTTTTCTTCTAGTCTCTGATAATAACGCAACCCATCTCCAAGTTAAGGTCAACTTTGAACATATTCCTTTGATGCCCTCTACTCCCAAATTTGCCAACTGATCAATACCTTAACCATCCATTTCCCTCAGTCTTTAAACTCTACTGTTTCCTTCTCTATTCCCTTCATATATGAACAAATCTGTTCCATCCTTAAAGAACCTTCATTAGACTCCACCATCCAATCAAATTATTGTGCTATATTTCTCTCCTTTTCTTCACCAAATGCCCAGAAAAATCTATATAGACTCACATCCTTCACTCCTTGTCCTCTAGAGCACTTCTCAGTGTTTTCCAACCTGTTTTCTGTCCTCATCAGTCAACCAAAACTGTTCTTTCCAAAGTTACCAATGATATCTTAATTGCTAAATCTGATGGCCTTTTAAAAGGCATCTTCTCTTTTTGCAACATTTGACACTTTGATAATCCTCTCTTCTTTCATACACTCTCTAGCTTCTCATAACTTCTATCTCCTGATTCTTCTCCTACCTTCATGACTTTTCCTTTTTATTCTCTATTGATGGATCATTATCCATATCACACTTGCTAATCGTTTGGTTGTACCCCAAGGCTCTGTCCTGGGTATACCTTTGTTTTTCCTCTCTCTCCATTTTCAGTATTCTCATCAGCTTTCATGGATTTATTTGTTCATCTTAATGCAGGTAACTCCAAGGTGTGTGTATCTATATCTCTTACAGGAGTCTCTCTCCTGAGTTCTTGTCCCACATCACTAATTGCTTATTGGATATTTCTTAATTTTAATTTTAATTTTTTTTGGTGGGGCAATGAGGGTTAAACAACTTGCCTAGGGTCACACAGCTAGTAAGTGTCAAGTGTCTGAGGCCGGATTTGAACTCAGGTCCTCCTGAATCCAGGGCTGGTGCTTTATCCACTGCGCCACCTAGCTGCCCCACTTATTGAATATTTCAAAATGGATGTCCAGGAGATATCTCAAACTCATTATATTAAAATATGATCTCATCATTTTCCCTATCCTTACCAACCTACTCCTTTACTGAACTTCTCTATTTCTGTTGAGGACATCACCATTATTCTAGTCTTCAAGCTTCATAACCCTGTCTTTATCCTCAGGTCCTCTTCTTCAGTTTGTGTATCCAATCAGTTGACAAAACTTCTTTTTTCCTCCACATTATTTCTCTCTCTTTTAAAAAGTATTTTATTCTAAACTCAAATGAAACAAACATTTCAACAATATAGTAGAATAGTATTAGAGAATAATCCCTCCACTCACCCCTCCCCAAGGTGGCAAACAATCTGAAATGGACCATACTCTAATCACAGAGTTACCACTTTAATCAGACCCTTTTTGCTTGGAATATTGGAATAGCCTCCAATTAGGTTTTCCTGCTTCAAGTGTCTTCCCAATCCAATCAATCATCCACACACATGCCAAAGTGATTTTCCTTAAGTGCAGGCCTAACTATGTCCTCCCCCAACTCATTAAACTCTAGTGGCTCCCTATTAATAGCCTCTTGGATCAAGTAGAAACTCTTCTTTTAAAGCCCTTCAGAATCTGGCCTCAACCTATTGTTTGAGCCTGATTATACACTATTCCTTTTACCTCACTCAATAGTCCAGCCAAAGACTTCTGTGAAGAATGGGGATTCCTCTCACATGGTACTTCATTTCCCATCTCTGTGCCTTTCTCTGGGAATCTTCATTTCTTCCTCATAGAACCGTTTCCCTCCTTCAAAACACAGCTCAAGTATGACATTCTACACAATCCCTTTCCTGATCCCTGAAAATGCTAGTGCTCTCCCTTATATTTATTTTTATATACTCATGTATGCATATACAATTTCATGTTGTTTTCTCCAATTGAATGTACACTTCCTGAGAGCAAGGATCGTTTCTCTCTCTCTTTTTTGTTTTTTCCATCCCCTGTACCTAGCACAGTGCTTGTTGATTGATAGTCATGTAAATAAGTTTTCTGCCAGCCATGTGCTTGGAGCAGACATTGCCATTGGGGGTGGGAAGGGAAAAGAAAGCCTTTTCTCCTCTATCAAAGTCTGATGGAAAGAAAGTACTAGAAAGAGTCCCAAAGGAGAAGGTGGTAGGGCTGGTTCATCTCAGCACCTCTTATAGCCCACTGAGGTTGGCAGCTTCTCCTGATTCTGTGGCCAGTAATTTTTTGATGTAATCCCTATCAGTTGTGTCCAGTCATGTGTCCAATCATGCATCATTTCAACAAGGGACAATGTTGCTCAGTCAGACTTAGTGTGCATGCCTCACTCCAGGGATCACCCTCTGTTACAGTTAATTAAAATGAAGGACACTTCCTTTGAATTCTGTAGGCTTTAAAATCTTGACAATGTCTCTATTAAAAAACTTTACTAACCTGAAACCCTCTTCAGAAAGAAAGGTAGTAATTTTAGTCCTTTGACCTGTAAGTTCAGTTTTAACTTTAAAATCATTTTTGAAGTTAGTCTTTTATGGCCAACTTTCTTAATAATTTAACTTAGAAATTCTAAGTCCAGGGAAGAACATGTACTCTGTGATGGAAACTGTGCTGAAACCTACAAAGCAAAGCATTCATTGAGCGTTAAGAAATTGGAATGAGCTAGTGCAACTTCAAAACATGAATAGTTCAAAAAGTTTGTCTTCTTTTTGTACTAACTACAAAGTATACCCTCAAACAAACAAACGACCAAAGGTTGGGTGGGGAAAGTACTTCTTCTATGGCTACAGATTCCTGGAAAAGAGAACCATAACTTTACCTTATCATGGTTGGTAAGAAGATGAAACATAAAGCAGTGTTCCAGTGTGCACACCAGTCCTACAAGGATGTAAATGTGGACAAGATTCTGAGTTCCTAGTTGTTGACAGTGATTTGGAGGGCTGGAGAAAGTGCAAAGGAGTAAATGGTCCAGACTAATCAACTTTCCTAATTAAGCCAAGATATTTAGAAAAATGAAAATTCACAAGGATTGAGTGTTTTTTTTTCACCAGAGGCCAGAAGTAGAAGTGTGTGTGTGTGTGTGTGTGTGTGTGTTGTGCATACAAGCAAGCTCATTGGCTGTCAGACAAATAGACTCTCTCTTTACCAGCTTCCATTTAAGTGTGATTTCAGAACCATATTTCTTTTTCAACATTTTGCATGTTGAAGAAGAAAAATTTATCATGCAGGGTGTAAGATTGTAACTACAACATTCAGAAAGGGACTTTTGAACCTGATAGGAGTTGCAATTAACCTTGTAAAAATTGCACATGAAAGTCTTTTTGTGTAGCTACAGTCAAACACACTTAGACTTCTCTTTTCCCAGAGGAATAGTTGCTTTTATGGCACATTTTAAAGCTTTACTTAAAAAACATCCAATATCTTAAAACAAAATGTTATACATTCCACAAGGCTTCACCTACAATGTGTTTTCATTTTTCTCAATCTTATTACCAAATTTCTGGATATGATACATGTCGATATACTGCATATGGAAGGTTTTATCCCACTATGACTGCTTAACATGTACAGCCTGATCTTTCCCTATCATTTTCTGTGATCTTTGATTGTACCCTGGCTTCTGAGTGTGTGTGGGGGGGAGGTTTAGAATCTTAGAATGTCAGAAGTGGCAGGGACTTTAGAACATAGGCAGAGAATGTCAGAACTGGTAGAGATATTAGAACATGCAGCATAAAATATGCAGAGAAAGAAAAGCCCTTTAGAACCTAGAAATCAAACCTGGAAGGGACAGTAGGACATAGAATGTCAGAGCTGGAATGGATTTTAGGAAATAATTCAGTCCAAAACTGTCCATATTAGAGAGAGGAGGCAACTGAGGATGAGAGAGGAGAAGGCCTTATTCAAGGTCATACCACCCATTAGGAGCAGAACTGGATCTGGAACCTCAATAGCTTGGCCACACCAGTCCTATTTTCTTTCCATATTACCATATTGCTTCTGCAAAGTTATGAGATGGGTTTTTTATGCAGGTTTCTATTTTTTTGAATGACCCCTGGTTGTCATTCTTTTACTAGATGTTATTTTACTAAATGTTATTTATTAGTGATTATGTCCATTTTCCTGATATGTGGAAACTCTGCCTGATTAATATTTAGGGAGAAGATCACAGAAGATTCATTTAAAAGCTTCAGTGAAGGTGAAATCATTATTACAGTGCCATTGTTGAAACTCAACAAATGCTTTTGCTAGGATTTATGGGGTCAGAGAAAGCTTTGTGCGTTTGTTCACGGCTTTCTTTGTCTGTGGATCCCACTCTTGCCCCTGAGTCTGCTCAAATGCCACACTCTCAGCCCAGAACTTCCACATTCTCTCAATTCCCTTATTCAAAGAATTTTTAAAATTTCCTCTCCCCCATAATGCCCTTTGCCAATAACTCAAAGCTAAGCAGTGATTTACTTTGAATACTGGTCCTTCTAAACCTCTGTCTCTCTTTTCTATTAGGGTTCTGAGCAGATTATCTTTCATGAGAGTAGGGGATAATTTTGGTCAATACATGTCTCTTTTTTATGCCTTCCTTGTTAATGCTAATCAAGGGATCAAAAGATTGTTGATGCTATATATCTGTGAGTTATGAAACAATATAATCTCTGAATAGTCAAAAACTTTGGTGACCCAAAATATAATAGAGATACTATAATAGCTAAAGTTCATGTAGTGCCTGCTATGTGCCAGGCACTGTGCTAAGAACTTTACCATTATTATCTCATTTGATCCTCACAACAACCCTGGGAGGTAGGTGCTATTATCCTCATTTTACAAATGAGAAAACTGAGGCAAACAGAGGTTAAGCGATTTGCCTAACGGTCGTACAGCTTGTAAATGCCTCATCCCAGGTTTGAATTTTGATCTTTCTCACTCCAGGCCTGGCAATCTATCCACTTCGACATTTAGCTGCCCCACCATGTGGTGTTGGGCATGAAGGGACATTACTGATGATGACTTGTATTGGAAGAAGTGGCATATGGTATATTTTTCAGGAAATATAGGTTCATAAAAGGAAATGAGCTGATTATGGAATGATAGGGAAAAGTAGCAAATGCATAGTCTAAGTACTTCACTGGTACCATGGAATGTTGAATTAGCTAGAGGAAGGACTCTAGACCTCTGAGTAGGTGTTGTGTAGAGGATGGAAGGGAGGACATGAACAAAAATTACATAGAATGTGAAGGTGTAGTTGTGTTGTTGTGATATACCCTGTTGGGAGGTGTACCTATGTGTGTGAGATCATGGGGCAGTATAGTACTGTGGAAGAGCACTGAATTGGGAATCAGAGAACCTTGCTTCATATCCTGCTACTTTTTGCCCCAAGGATCTTGGGCAAGGTCATGTAGCTTTTTTGTGACCTGAATTCCCTATCTGTAAAATAATTGGTTTCCACTTGATAGATGGTCCCTTCCAGTTCTAAATCTATGATACTCTAAAATATTGGAGTATTTAAATTATGAAAGCAAATGGAAGGCACACTTAAAACTCTTGCTGTTCCCTTTTAAGTTTCTTTTTTTCCACTTTTTTTTCTTTTTGTAGAAGGAAATGAGCAGGGGGAGACAGCAGAGAGATGGAAAAAGCACTTAACTTTGGGTCAGAGGCACTGGGTTTTAATACTGGTTTCACCACTTGCTGTGTGGCCTTGGGCAAGTTACTTTAACCTCATGAGCCTCAATTTTCTCATACTATAAAAATAGAGATAATTATATTTGTACTACTTGGATTCCAGGGATTCTAAGAATCCCTAGTGGTTAAAAGAGAGAGAAAGAGCCTTCTAGGAATGGAGGAAATCCAGTGAAAAGGCACAAAGATGATGAGTGAGTGAGACAGTATCATGTGTGAAGAATAGGCCAGTTGGCTAGATTGTAGTGTGTGTGGATGGGGAGAAATGTGTGAGAAGACTAGAAAGATAGGAAGGAGTCACATGGTGAAGGGTGCTAAGTGGCATGCATATTTGATACTAGAGGTAATAGGGAACCACTGGAGTTTATTATGTGGGGGTGACATGGTCAGGTCTCTGCTTTAGGAAAAGCACTTTGGCAGCTAGCTGGAGGCTAGATTGGAGTAGGGAAAGACTTGAGGCAGAGAGACCAGTCAGGAGGCTTTTGCAATGGCCCGGGTAAGAGGGGATAAAGGCCTGAACTTACATGGTGGATATGTAGGTGAAGAGAAGAGGACATTAGGACATATGGCAGAGATGTGGAAAATGATTGAACTGTTAGAAGTACGGAAGAGTCTACCCTAGGCTATAAGTGCCTATGATATCAGAGGGTCAGTACTAGTGACCAATGTATATGGAAGAGGAAATTTCCTCATTATAAGATCATAGATTTAGTTTTGGAAGGGACCTCACAGCTCATATGATCTGGCCCCCTCATTTTACAGAAGGAATGAAAGAATATAAAAAAGAACAAGAAGAAAGGAAAGAGGGTCATACTTAGAAAGCAGTTGACTAAGGGGCTACTCAGTAACACCACAGCCTCTCTCCCTAACCCCTTCTCCTGTCACCTATTTCCCACATGCTTGCCTGTCATATGATCTGTCCTATTACTTGTCACTCATCTCTTTTGTTGGTGCTCTCTTCTTCCTATGTATTAGTTGCAAGTTCAGAAGAGGCAGGACCAAGAATGTTTCATTTAAGAAGGTCGCAGACTATTGAGGCCCATGCGGGCAAAGACTGGATCACGCATCTCTGCCAGCACTCAGTACAGTGCTTAGACCATTAGAATCAGTGCTTAAGGGGGGCAGCTAAGTGGCACAGTAGATAGAGCACCGGCCCTGGATTCAGAAGGACCTGAGTTCAAATCCGGCCTCAGACACTTGACACTTACTAGCTGTGTGACCCTGGGCAAGTCACTTAACCCTCATTACCCCGCCCCAAAAAACAAACAAACAAAAAAACCAAAAAAACCCCAACCAAACAAACAAAAAGAATCAGTGCTTAAGAATGTGTTTGTTGCATTGAATAGCATTGAATTGATGCTGAGGCAGTGGCCATCATTATGTTCTACATTTCTGTGGTCCTAACATCTGAGACATCCATTTAAACATTTGACTGATTCCTTAAATCCCAGGCTTTTGGCATGGGGTCAGAATTGGAGGAGAGAAGAGACCACACTCATTTTGATTTACATATTTAGACTTCCCAGTTTCCGAAACATCTTTTTCCTTCTTTATTTGTAACAGAACACAAATTGTATTTTTCTTAGTGGAATGATCCAACAAACCATCAATTTATGAACCCTTAAATCTCCATTGAGACCCACATCATCAAGTTCATCAGCGTCTGAGAACAATTTCCTACTATTCATGGGAATAGTAGAAGATCTAAAGTGAGAGACAAACAAACAAAAATCCCAGAGTCAGACTGGGAGAAAGAAAGCAGAGAGAGCAGGGTATTATTTTAGTGCATCTTTCTTTTCACAGAGAAAAGTTTACTTTTCTCTCTTACATGATGTGAAAATCAAAATGTGAATTCATACCAATGCCTGTCTATTCTCCCCTAACACCTCTTTGAGCCCTAGTATTTTTGCCAGCATCTGGGAGGTCTAATAAGAAACTTTAAATTCTGTGCATTCTTCCAGAAACCCAAAGGGTTTAACAAGTTCTGATTTCAACTGAAAAATCCTCCCTTACCACCCTCTCTCTACCCTCGAAATCAGCACTGGTATAGAATACCGTTCTTTGAACAAAAAATTCTAAACGTGTTTTTCAAGTAATGAAACCAAATCTGTAATTTAATTTTTAGTTAATTTTACAATTAATGGAGCTTAATATCTTTTCAAGGAAACAAATTAGCGTATACTATTTAAGGATGTCTTCTAATGCTATATTTAATGGAGTAGGTTTAACAGTATCTGTAAAAGATAGCGCTGGGCAAAAAGTAGAAAAAAAGGAAAAGTAGATAGTTGAGAAAGGCTTTTTAAAAAACTATTTCTTTTAAGAAAGCCAAACTCACATTAATTGCATTGATCAAACTCTGTCCCTGAGAACAGATGTTGAAACACACTTCTCACCTCTTGATTTAAAGGTTGGGGACAGTATATGCTACCAGTTATTGTAATTTTCTACCTTTCCTTTGTAACAAGGGAGGATTTAACGGCAGGGGATATATTGAGAATGACCGGTGAAACAGAAGGCACTTATACAACTTATTTGAAAATTCCACTAAGATTGAATGGCAAATGTCTAAGGAAAAATCTAGGAAATCATTGAGGAGCCCTAAGCACAATTTGACATGTTGAATACAACAAAGCAATGAGGTCATCTCCTTTTTTTCTCTTCAGCTGTAGTGACTGTTAAAACTCAGAAACCAGCTTTCTGCCTTTCGGGGGGGGGTGTCTCATAACAGTGACATCAACATCTAAGAATCAAGCGCTTATTTAAAACTATTTATGGCACATGGAGGAATAAAATTGAGTTAAATAAAACTTTTGCTCTAATGTTGTTTCATTGTTTTACAGATTTTTCATTTTGAAGGACAGTGTAATAAGCATGGTTTTGGGGTTGAGAGTAGGGGAAGCTCTCTCTCTGAAGGCAGAGGGAAAATCCTTGATTTATCAGAGTACCACACAAATCTTTTTTCTGTGGGTGACGTAGCAGGTGTTGGACTTTTGGAACAAATTGGAATTGTTAAGGCATCAAGATGGAACATGCAAAGATGAGAAGACAACAGGTACAATTTATATCAGTAAAGTCAACGGACACAGAAGTAAAGGGAGACTCACTGTTTGAATCAGGAATCAGATCCGATCCTTCTCCTGAATTCCTATAGCTTTTTGTCAGGGAGCCCCACTTGGTATCTTTTCACAGCAGCCAAGTCTTGTTAGAGAAAAGTGACCATATTTCATATAGGGATGGGGCTCAACTTAGGGGCAGGACCAAAGGTGGATGGTATAGAGGAGGAGAAGATGAGAAGAACTGATTCTGAGACAGGGTCTCAGGCTGTGGTGGTAGGGCAAGAGCCTTGGGGAAACTTTACTTAGGGGAACTTAGACAAGGAATGTTATTTGGCTGAAAGCCCAAAGCTGCAAAGTGTCTTTCCCTGGGCTGCCTCCAAGTTTCTCCCACTTAACAACATAGCAATATTCTAAACACCACCTTGTGCCTTTCATATAGAAAATAACTAATATATGTTGGTTGAGTGAATAAGTGAGGACCTTGTTGAACTAATATATTGTTATGCATGAATATACAACTTAGGATAATTAGCAAAGTGGTTCATAGCTTATCACAAAAACAAGCCTACATACTTAACTTGACACATGAAAGAGTCCCTGAAGAACCAGTTTAAGAGGTTTCTGATGGTCATCCATTTGAAAGGAGGTGGGCAGCAGTGATGTCCTGTTTCTCGATCCTTGGGCTTTCTAGACCTTATTAAGAAAGCTTCTGCAAGTCAGACAAGAAATCGCTTGTACAATTTTTCAGGATGATTACAGGAACAAAGAAGCAGTGGCGCATGCTACCAGTTAGTGGATGATCTGGTATTTTTCTCTTTCTGGACTCAGTCCAAACTTAATTCACCAACTAAGCTTAGAGCCAAGTTGATATGAGGAGTTTTTATGGAGCCATGTTAGGGATAACCTGACCCCACAAATTCCAGCTTGGGACCATTCTGATCAGTCTCTCTTTGTACACAGAGGGGCATTATTGATTCATGCCACCGCCGCCGCATTCCTGACTTCATGCACATGCACAGCCAATGAAGTCCTCCTCTATTGTGGAGCTCAAATTGAGCTTTGAAGCAGAAGGTAGGGGGTCCAAGAGGCAAGTGGTATGTGATGTCAGTCAGTCAATAAATGTTTATTAAGTGCATTTTGTGGAAGAGTTTGTTTTTGAGGATTGGACTATCATGATAAGATCTATGTATAAAATTAATTATCCTGGAAGTGGTTTGAAGTCCAGATTAGGGCTGAGAAGAGAGGCAGAAAGGCATATTAAGAGTCTGTGGTGAGTGGTAAATATAACAAAAATGGAAAATATTGGATGTTGGAGGGGATGTGGGAAAGCTGGGATGCTAATCCACTGTTGGTGGAGTTGTGAAAAGATCCAACCATTCTGGAGAGCAATTTGGAACTATGCCTAAAGGGCTATAGAACTGTGCATACCCTTTGATCTAGCAATATGATCAATAGATTTATATCTCAAAGGCATCCCCAAAAAGAGAAAAGGACCTATTTGTGCAAAAATATTTATAGCAGCTCTCTTTGTGGTGGCTAAGAATTGGAAATCAAAGAAATGTCCATCAATTGGGGAATGGCTAAACAAGCTGTGGTATGTGATGGTGATGGAATATTGTGTTATAAGAAATGACAAGCAGGATGATTTCAGAAAAGCCTGGAAAGACATGTATGAAATGATGTATAGTGAAGTGAGTAGAACAAAGAGAACATTGTGCACACTCTGTGCACAGCAATATTGTTTGATGAAGAACTGTGAATGACTTAACTATTCATAATAATACAATGATCCAAGGCAATCCCGAAGGACTATTGATAAAACATACTATCCCCCTCCAAAGGAAAAAAAAACTGATATTGATGGAAGACTGAAGCATGCTATTTTTCACTTTTTCATTTTTTTGTCTTTTAATCAAGTTTTCTTGTATAAAATGACAAATATGGTAATGTTTCACACAATCAGACATGTATAACCCGTTATCTGACCATTTGCTGCCTTGGGGTGGGGGGAGAGGGAGGGAGAGAGGGATAAAAATTGGAACCCAAAACTATAAACAAAAATATTTATTATTAAAAAAAAGAGGTTGTGGCAATATTCAAGACAAATAGCAATGAGTTCTTGGACAGTGACAAGGGAAATTAAAAAAACATCAAATGTATTTCTTAAACACCTACTGTGTGTCAGACACTGTGCTAGATACTGGAGATACCAACACAAAAATGACAGGCCTTGCTCTCCAGGAGTTTCTGTTCTATGAGAGGATCTTACAAATATGAGAGATGTGGAGGTCCTTTCAACAGGATGTGGATTTTGATGTGAAAGATGATCGTTTTCTTTTCCTGCTTCCCACATGTAAGCTTCTTCTCACTATGTCCCTCTGGGAAATAACTTAGGGGCCCCAGGTCCAGAAGTCTTTTTTTCATAGAGAATAGATGTCATCATTGTAGAGTCAAAAAGTGACAAACATGGAGTTCCGAGCAACCTCAGTTCAAATTCCATCTCTGGTACTTACTGATTGTTTGACCTTGAGTAAACCATTTAGCTTCTGAGTCTCTGTTTACTCCTCTGTAAATGGGGGTGATAACACATGATTCCCATTTAGAATTGTGAGGAAAGCACTTTACAAACCTTAGAATACTCTGTAAATTTGAGTTGTTATCATCATCACTACTACATGTCATACCTTGTTTATGCGGCTGGTCCAGCCTAAATCACAAGACTTCTGATTAAGTTTAGAACAATAGGTTTTTATTCCCAAACAGAAGAGGCTCGGAGAGATTTGTGAAGCGTCGTCGTCTGGTTTCACTTGAAGTTCAGCATACCAGATTTCTTAAAAAGAGAACAAGCAGTTCATGAGATCCCTGGTTTCTGGAGGATACCAGAAGGTCATGGTTAGATCAAGCATATTGTAGTTGACACAAATTTCAGAGTGCCAGAAAGGAAAATTCCTGCTGCTATTCCTTCTACACATGGTGTCAACATAGATTGTGATCATGTTCCATCCCCGGTGGTTCAATACTTCATTTCATCTGGGCAGCTATTCCCTTCACTGATTCAGATGGAAACCTCCTCTACTGTTGAGTAAATGGTTTTTGAGAGTGGCCAACCTAGCTCCCCTCCCCAACACAAACCTCCACCCCCCCAAAAACCCCCAACCACCCTCATTATGTCACCAACCTGGTGATGAGTCTATTTGAACTTATCTAGTTCAGAGTATAAGAAACTAGAGTGCATCATGGCACCCATTCTTTGAAACCTTTCTAGTGTATGTAACCCATGGCATGGTTGATAAACTCCCTACAAGGCAAATATACTTTGAGACTTCTAAACAAGCAATCTCCTTCCCATTAGGAGATTACTATTATTCTTGTTATTGTTGTTCAGTCTTCTTCAGTTGTGTCCTACTCTTTATGACCACGTAGGGGATTTTCTTGGCAAAGATATTGGACAGGTTTGCCATTGTCTTCTCCAGCTCATTCTACAGATGAGGAGCTGAGGAAAATAGGGTTAAGGGACTTGCTGAGGGTGACTCTGCTAATGAGCATCTGAGGCCAAATTTGAACTCAGGAAGATGAGTTTTCTTGACTCCCAGGACCGGCACTCTATCTACTGTGCCACTTAGCTGACCTTGATTCCCATTATGCATTGTCTAAATGACAACCTTTAACTTTGTTTTCCAATTAGAAGGCTATGTAGGTACCATTTGCACTATTATCTTCTTTCTCCAAGGAGCATGTAGCACCAGGAATTTTTTTTTCTTTGGGACAGGGCTTCTTAATTTTGTGTGTGTGTGTGTGTGTGTCACATATTCCTTTGGTATTATAGGAAAGCCTAACAACCTCTTTTTAGAACAGTTTAAAAAATACAGAAGTGAAATACATAGGGTTACAAAAGAAACCAATTATACTGAAATATAATTAAGAAAATAGTTTTTAAAAGCAAGTTAACTGACCCCAAGCTAAGGGCTCCTGCTCTAGAAAGTTTGATCCCCACATTCTTGAATTTGAGAACTCTTCAATAGGGGGTTACCCAGAAAGCAACTCACAAAACTGGTGCTGCTTAGGAAATTATTCTGGGTAGGAGGCTAGATTCCAATATTATACTGTCTAGGGAATTTAAAATCCCTTTCCTCTACAGAGGAGTTATGTTTCATGAACACTGTCCATGTAAACACGAGTCTACCCTCTTACCTGTGTATCTGCCTCAAATTTCCATTAATTTTGCTTCTTCCACACCTCACTTTTATACTAAAGAGATGGCTTCTCCAATTGGGTGATGGGTCTAAGAGGCCATCTTTTAGAGTTCATCTATGCCTCTGAGTCTCTGACTTGACAGCAAGGCACTGATGGGCATGCCCATATTATATGGGGTGGGGATCTTAAAGCAATAATAGTAATAACAGTAATTATTATAGCTAGCATTTACATATCACTTTAAACTTAACAAAGAACTATACATTTTATCTCATTTGATCCTCACAACAACCTTAGAAGGTAGGTGCTATTATTAACCCCATTTTACAGATGAAGAAACCGAGTCTGAGAGAGGTTAAGTGACTTGTCCAGGGTCACATAGCTAGTAAGTGTCTGAAGCAAGATTCACACTCAAGCCTTTCCTGATTCTCAATTCTAACATTCTATTTTTAGACGCCTATGTAAGGTCATCAAGTTGACTGGGGAGCTCATCAAATTGGCAAATGCCACAATTCTACCAAGCATTAAATTAGCCTGGTAGAACTTGCCTTAACTAATGCTCCACAGACATAGTCTTCAAGAACCATGTTACCTCAATACCAAGACGAGGCATCAGAGTGCAGGGTGATTAAACTAAAGCCTTATTAATTCAATATAATTCAACATTTAATTAGTAGCTACTGTGAAACAGCCATATAACAGCATGAGGAAACATTGATATTAAAAAGAGCCTTTTCAGCAGTGAACAATTTGAGATAATTGAAATTGTATTTTAGTAATTTCTGTATATTTCCCGTGGCTTAGTGGATAGAATATTGGAAATGGAGTTAAAAGGTCCTGAGTTCAAATCTACCCTTAGACACTTACAGGCTGTGTGAACCTGGTCAATTCATTTAACCTCTCTCTGCTTTTTTTGTTTGTTGGTTTGGTTTTTTTTAGTGAGGCAATTGGGGTTAAGTGACTTGCCCAGGGTCACACAGCTAGCAATTGTTAAGTGTCTGAGGCCGGATTTGAACTCAGGTACTCCTGACTCCAGGGCCGGTGCTCTATCCACTGCGCCACCTAGCTGCCCCTGCTTTGTTTTTTAATCTGTAAAATGAGGATAATAACAATACTTACCTCCAAGGGTTATTTTGAGGATAACATGAGATAATATTTGTAAAATGCTTAGTAAATTGAAAAGCACTAGTCGACATATAGTCACTGCTTGGAGACTTCAGTGATGTATTCACCATTTCATGATTCATACCCTTACATATTTTGGCAGTCCTAATAGGAAATTTTTCTTCTACTTGAATAAAACTACTTATAACTTTTACCCATTGGTCCTAGTCCTGCTCTTTAGAGTAGCACATGCCTAACTTGTCTTTTATAAGACAGCCTTCCCTCCAGGTAAGGATCATCTTCCCAGCTCCCCCCAAGTCCTTCAAATACTTGAAGCCAGAAGTCATATCTTCTCAACACCTTCTGCCCTCCGGCCCTCTCCATTGTACCCCAAGTCTTCTTTAGGTTGGTTAAACATCCCTAGTTATTTAAGCCATTCCTTTCATGACATAGTTTTAAGTCTTTCTGTCATTTTTGTTGCCCTTCTCTATAAACATTTACCAATGTAAAATGTGGTCTCCAAAACTGAATGCAGCATTTTAGGTATGTTCCGATCAGCCTAGAGTAGAGTGGATTTATTACTCCACAACCTCCATTAATACAGCTTAAGGTTTCATCAGTTTGTTGATAGATAAATCATACTATTGTCTCAGGTTGAACTAACGGTTCATGCAAATCTGTTTTTTTAAAATGTGAACAGTTGTTTTGATGATTTTTTTTAGAAGAATTTTTTTTTTGGTGAGGCAATTGGGGTTAAGTGACTTGCCCAGGGTCACACAGCTAGTAAGTGTCAAATGTCTGAGGCCAGATTTGAACTCAGGTCCTCCTGAATCCAGGGCCGGTGCTCTATCCACTGTGCCACCTAGCTACCCTGTTTTGATGATTTTTAAGAGCAGAATTTAACATGTATCTCTATTAGGTTTCATCTTGTTTGATGTTGTCAATTGTTCTAGTTTGTCAAGAACTTTTGGATAATGATTCTGTCATCTAATCTATTAGCTATTGTTAATACTTTTCTGTTGCCCACAGACATGTCAAACACAGCATTTATCTTTTCATTCAAGTCAACAAGAATATCTTGATAAAATTATGCTGAAGAGGCTTTCCTCCAAGTTGATACAGATTAATGAAATACTCGGGGGACTTATTGCTGAACGCAGTCATAAATATATTCCACATTTTTCCATCTCTTTCTCAAATATTAGGAGATATTTTGTTAAATTCTTTGCCCAATTACAGATATACAATTAGCAATAGAACAAGGGAGTAATGACTGTATGGAGTACATGTGAATTGCCTTGGAATCATTCCAGAGTTGATAGTACCTGCCAAGAAGTCACATGCAATCAGGCAAAGAAAGAGATGATTTTCTAAGGGCAGAGGTGGACAGTGCTTGCTATTTCTCATGCCCCATCTCATAAGATTAGTCAGCCCTCAGATCCCACTTTATTAGTTGCTTCTCAGAGCAGAGGCATTAGGGTAGGAAACCCAAGGAAGGCAATCAGTACGTCTAAAATGATGCCCAGTTTGTTCAGTGGCAACTTTAGTGTACTTGTTATTAGGATGATAGAAGTATCTGCTGACAAAATTAAAAAGATTTCTACCCTCTACAACAAGGACATCCTGTCAACTAGCCCATGATCTTATACATTCATTAACAAGGCTGTTGATGCCCCCTGAGAATGGAGTAATTCTATCATGGGAGATCTTTAGGGGATAATTACGAATGGAATATCAGATTTTGGTACAAGGGACTCAATCAGTTAGCAATCAGACAAAAAGTATTAAGGACCTGCTATGTGTCAGGCACTGTGCCTTCTGGGGATACAAGTAACAGTAATAATAAAAACATTATAACTAGCATTTATATAGTGCTTTAAGGTTTGCAGAGCACTTTATAATATTATGTTATTTTATTCTTGTAACTACCCTGGGAGGTAGGTGCTATTATTATCATTTTAAGATGAGTAAACTGAGGCACACAAAAGTAAAGTGATTTGCTAAGGGTCACAGCTAACAAATGTCTCAGGGGAAGATTTGAACTTAGGTCTTCCTGACTTCAAGTGAGTGTTCTACTCACTGTGCTATTTAGCTGTAAGGTGATGATCCCTTCTTTCAGTGAGCTTACATTCTATTAAGGGAGATAAGTACATAATAAATTACAAATATACACATTAGTTAAGTACAGGGTAATTTGGGAGGGAGGACACCAGTAGTTGGGGAGGGGGATAAGAAAGGCTTCATACAGAAGATGATATTTCAGCTTTATTTTGAAGAAAGAGAGCTACTACATAAGGCAGAGATAAGGATAGGGTGAATTCCAGGTATGAGAATGACAAAGCCAGGGAGATGGGAGAATGGAGTGTTGTATATGAGGTACATAGAAAAAGGTTAGTTTGGCTAGATCACACCCTACACACAGGAGAGTAATGTCCAGTGAAACTTGAAAGATAAATCGAGTCCATATTGTTTAGGGATTTCCAAGATAAACAGAAGAGTTGATTCTGGAGGCACTAAGAAGTCATTGTTGCTTGAGTAGGTAGGGAAGTCACATGGTCAGATCTGCCTTAAAAATTACTTTGGTATGAGGCAGCTAGGTGGTGCAGTGGATAGAGCACTGGCCCTGGATTCAGGAAGACATGAATTCAAATCCAGCCTCAGACACTTAACAATTACTAGCTGTGTGACCCTGGACAAGTCACTTAACTCCAATTGCCTCACCAAAAAAAAATTACTTTGGTAGCAGTGTGTAATATGGATTGGAAGGGGGGTAGGGATGAGTCAGGGAGAACACATAAGAGGATCTTGGAATAATCTTGCTGAGAAGTGATGGTAGTTATGAATAGAGATGAAGGGTCAGGTGCATAAAACATGAAAGATAGAGATGGCAAGATATGGAAACTGAATGATTGGGACAAGTGAGGTGGAATGAGCATTCCAGGATAAAACTGAGATGATAGACCTGAGAACATGAGAAGAAAGATGGTACCTTTAACAGAAATAGGGAGTGTTGGAAAAGGGGAGGATTTAGGAGGAAAGATGAGACTAATTTTAAGGTGTTGAATTTATAAGATGTCCCCGGGATGTGCTTTTTTTTTTTTTAGGGCAATGGGGATTAAGTGACTTGCCCAGGGTCACACAGCTAGTAAGTGTCAAGTGTCTGAGGCCGGATTTGAACTCAGTTACTCCTGAATCCAGGGCCGGTGCTTTATCCACTGCACCACCTAGCCGCCCCTGGGATATGCTTTTTGAATGTCCAATATGCAATTGGTGATGAGAGACTGAAGTTTAGGGGAGAAACCAAGTTGAATATATAGATGGGGATTGATCTGCACAGACCCAATGGGAGCTGATGAAGTAACTGTGAGAGTATAATAGAGGGAGAAGAAAAGAGGGGAATATTCATAGTTAGGGGACATGGTATGAATGATGATTCAGCAAAAGAGACTGAGAAGGACTGATCAGACAAGTGATTCAGGAGAGAATAATGTCATGAAAATCGAGAGAGGAGAGAGAATATCCAGGAGAATGGTGGCTACCAATGTCAAATGCAACAAGATAGGTTGAGATGGATTGACTGAGAAAATATTCTCAGATTGGGCAGTTAGGTTATTGGTAACATTGAGTGAGGTCAGAAACCAGGCTGCAAAGGGTTAAAGAGTAAGTGAAAGAGGAGAGGAAGTGGAGGCAGTTTCCTAATGTATAAAATGAGTGAGTTGGACTCAACAACTTCCAAGGCCCCTTTAAACTCTAAACCCATGATTCTACTATCCTGGTGCAAATATAGGTCATTCTTTCCTTGAAAATCTGATTTTCATAAAACCTCAGTGTAACCTATATTTATTGTCATTTTTCAGTGTATAACTATGTCTTTTTTTCTTTTAAAGGAATTTTCATTTTAGTAGTGGGGCCTATATACAGACCAAAAGGGCAAGGTAATTCAAATAACTAGTAATTTCATAGCAGATTAAGGAAGGGGAGGGAAAAATAAAATCAAGTCCACAAGTCAATTTCTCTTTTCTGTTCTTCCTATAGTAGTGATTGTAAATGGGAGAACTGCAATCTGGAGGTTTTCTAGTTTCTTTCACATGGAAGCCATATAATAGAGGAAGAAGAAAAGAAAGCCCGGGACAACCTTGGGGAATTTTTAGGTAGGCTGTTCATTCCTGCCTCTTGGAGGGATATTTCCAGCAGCTTTTTCCTAGCTCCTTTGGTGAAAAGGAGATAAGAAGAGCAGACAAGAGAGCAGACAGAGGGGTGTCAAGCTTTAGAATTCTTTCTACTTGTCTTTGTAGTTTTGACTTATCTCTATAAGGGAATTTCTGATGGCACCTGCTTGTTCCCAAGTCTCCTAAGCATTTGCCTTCTCAGGTTATCTTCCCTCTTCCCTCAAAGAAGAACATAAGCTTCTTGAGGGCAGGGCCTTTTTTTGTCCTTGTATACCTATTGCCTAGCACTATGGCTACTGTATGTAGTGCATTTATTTCTTTATTTGTTTGTTTATTCATTCATTCACTCGTCCATTAATTAATTAATTAATTAATTAATCCATTCATCCATTTATTCATTCATTTATTTATTCATCCACTTATTTATTTATCTATTTATTTGTTTATTTATTTGTTCATTCATTCATTTAGTGGAACATTTGTTTAACATTTTATACATTTGAACATGTAACACATGTTTCTTGAATTAAAATGAATTTCTAGCATTCCTTTGAATTATTAGTCTAGTAATATGCTAAAAAACTAACTTTTAAATTAAAATATATCATTTCTCTGAACTTTTTGAAATGTCTCTAAAATATAAGATACGTTCAGATTATTCCCAATATTCCCCACTTTGATTATTAGAGTGAACATTAAGATATTATAGTTGAGGGGGCAGCTAGGTGGCACAGTGGATAGAGCACTGGCCCTGGATTCAGGAGGACCTGAGTTCAGATCGGGCCTCAGACACTTGACACTTACTAGCTATGTGACCCTGGGCAAGTCACTTAACCCTCATTGCCCCACCAAAAAAAAAAAAAGTAATTTATAGTTGATTTCTCACCAGCCATGGAAATGTTAGGGCAGAATTTCTTAACATTTTTTGTGTCATGGACTCCTTTTGCAGTCTGATTAAGCCTATGCATACCTCCTCAGTACAATGTTTTTAACTGAATAAAAGAAATAGAAAAGAAACCAATTATCTTTAAATATATTATCAAAATGATATTTTTTTTAAAGTTCACAGACCATAGGTTAAGAATCTCTACGTTAGGGCTGCTAGGTGGCACAGTGGATAAAGCACTGGCCCTGGATTCAGGAGAACCTGAGTTCAAATCTGCCTTCAGACCCTTGACACTTACTAGCTGTGTGACCCTGGGCAAGTCACTTAACCCTCATTGCCCTGCAAACAAAACAAAACAAAGAATCTCTATGTTAGGGGACCACTGTTACAGGTAAGACTTGCCTTTCTTCCTGCTCTTAGGTGAGGAAGGTCCTAGTCCTCAGATTAGGGAAAGAGGAAATCATGGGGATTGTGGAGTTATTATTACCATGATGATGATTCTGTTGTCTCAGATTTATCTGAAAAATCCGTAGGTCTAAGAAGGGACCTGAGTGATTATGACTCGTCTTTCACAATTAAACTCATCTTCTATCCTTGGGGAAGATTACCCAAGGATAATAGTCTCCACAATAGACCATGACAGAACTTGAATCACAGGATTTAAAGCTAGAAGGAATTTTAGAAACATTATTTAAAGACAAGGAAAATGGAGTGGATAATAGATTCCTGATGCAGATCACAAAACTGGCATGGAGGCAAACTATAGTAGTGATAGAGAAAGTTCAATTCTTTGAATGTTTGTTCAGTTCTTTGAATGTTTGCTAGTAATCTCATTCCACTAAAGGGGGAAATGCAGATAACCACAGTGGAGCCCACTGAAGCTTCTTGGAGTCTCAACAAGATAACAAAAGGTCCTGCTTGCTTCCCCTGTCCTTCTAAGTGCCTTTTCTTCTGTGAATTTTTTTTTCTGAATTTGTTGCTATTTATATCATTGTTATTGTCCTGTAGGTGTGGTGAGAGGTTGAATATTGTTATTCTTTTTTATTTTCTTCATTCTGCATCACCTCATATGTCTTCCCGTTTCCCTTTTTTTCATACTTGGCATTAATTATGCTGCAGTAATATTCTATTATATTTGTAGATACCATTTTGTTCAGCCAACTCCCAAGTGTTGGACATGTGGGTTGTTTCAAAACTTTTGCTGTTATGAAAAATGGTACTATGAATATTTTCGTACAAATAGGTTTTATTTTTTCCTTTAATAACATCCTTAGGGTATAGGTCTAATAATGGAATTTCTATTTAAAGTTATGAAGAATTTCAGAATGTTTATTGTATATATCATTCAATGGCCATTGGTACATAAAAGTATCAATTCACACTTCAAGCAGCAGGATGATATAGTGTACTAGTTTCTCCATTGCACTGCCAACTTCGAATTTTATCATTTAAAACTCTTTGTTATTAAATTGGGTATAAAGCGATATTTCAAAGTTCTGAATACATATTTCTCTAGTCAAGAATTTTAAGGTTTTTAGACAGTTACTGATAATTTCTATTGTTTTCTTTTGAAAATTGCCTATTTATTTGATTTGATTATTCTTTGGGGGAATAGAGTTTACTTTTGTAAAGCTGCAGGTTGTTTTTTTTTTTTACAGATCTTGGATATCAGAGTTTTAGTCTAAAATAGTTTTTTAAATTTATTCTGGATATATTAATTTTTCGTGGAGAATAATGTTATTTTTGTACAACAAAATCTTCTGTTTTCTGTAATTTCTTCTTTTGTTAAATAGATGAATTTTCTACTTGCCATAAATGCAGACAGCTATGATTGTATTTTTCCAGTTTTTATTATTTTAAAAATATGTGATTATTCATCCATTTTAAGTTCATTATAGGATATGGTATAAATTATGGTTCTAATCCATTTTTCCATATTGTTATATAATTTGACCAACAGTATGGATTAATATTTCCTTTCCTCCTTGTTTTATGGACTTGGGAATATCAAATACATGTTTACTGGATGCCATTCCAATTAAATTACCAAAAATAAAAAAATTTAAAAAGCTAGTAAGAATAATAACAAAATTCATTCATTCAGAAGAAAAGATCAAGAATATTAAAGGAATTCATGAAAAAATGGAAAGGAAAAAAATTTAGTAGTACCACATCTTAAACTGTATTATAAGATGGCAATGATCAAAACTATCTGGTACTAGCTAAGAAATGGATGGGTGGATCAATGTGACAAAGTAGACATACAATGCACAGTATTAATTTTGTGTTCGACAAATGTAAAGCTTTAAGCTTTGGGGATAAGAATTCACTATTTGGTAAAAATTTTGGGGAAAACTGAAAAGCAGTATGGCAGAAACTAGGAATAGGCTAATATTTTATTCCAAAATAATATTTTATTCAAAATGGATTTATGACCTCAACATAAAGGGAGAAAATAAGTAAATTAAAAGAACATAGATCATATTAGATATTAGACTTATGGATAGGAGAAGAATTTATGAATAAACATGAGAGAATATTGTAAAATTGATAGTCTTGATTATATTTAATTTTAAAAATTATACACATTGTAGTCAAGATAAGAAAGAAAGCAGAAAATTAGGAAGAAATCTTATGGACAGTTTCTCAGATAAAGGTCTCATATCTCAAATACATAGAGAACTTTGTCAAATTTATAAGAATATGAGTCATTCCCTAATTGATAAATGGTCAAAGGATATGAACAGGCAGTTTTTGGAGGAAGAAATCAAAGCTATATATAGTCAGATAAAAAAATGCTCTAAATTACTATTGATTAGAGAAATATAAATAAAAAACAACTTTGGGATAATATCTTAACATATATCAGATTGGCTGAAATGATAAAAGGGGTGAAAGCTTTTATCTGCCTCGTCAGTCTGTAAACTTCTTCCTGGCTGGAGCTTCCAATCTGTAAGGGGGTTTTAAAAAAATCCCCCAGGTTCGTTAATCTGTAAGGGCCTGCCCAATCCCCAACTGCTTCTCCCAGGCTATAAGAAATGAGATTAAAAAGCCTCCTTTCAATTTAACAACAAAAACAGGGTTTATTTATGAGAACCAATTTAGAGATAAGGACAAAGAAAAGTAGGATATATGACCTGTTAGCTTGATACACCGACTCAGCTGCTTCGCCTTTAACTTTCTCTCCTGCCGCCATGAACTTTTCTCTCTCTCTCCTTCTCTACTGGTCTCCTCAGTCACTTGCTCCCCCTCAGTTGCTCCCTCTGTGGATATGGCTGGCTGCTGCTGCCGCCTGCACTTCCCCTCTACCGGTCACTCCCCTCTTGTCTACCATCTCCTTTCTCCATAGCATCTCCATAGCTCCTTCTCTCTGTCTCCTCCACATCCCCTTCACTCGGTCATGCCCTGCCCTCTGCTCTACATCTTCCCCTTAAAAAAACCCCTTCTCTCACAGGAATCTCAGGCCAACCACCCACGCCCCCTAAACCAATTCTCTGGCACCCCAGGGCTGCACCCAAGGCCAGCCGGGGCATGGGGACTCCATGTACACCCCCGCCTGGTGGAGTGAACTGGCGCTTGGGGCCTCTGTGCAGGGCATGGCGTGCCCAAGGTTTGCATGCCAGGGTGGGGTGGGGGAGGCAGAGGGAGCCGTGGCATGCCTAAGGTTTTCTAATTTTAGCCAAAGATAGGGGTCCTCAAATCACAATAAATTATTATTTATTTATTTTTTTTTTTGGTAAGGCAATTGGGGTTAAGTGATTTGCCCAGGGTCACACAGCTAGTAAGTGTCATGGGTCCGAGACCGGATTTGAACTCAGGTCCTCTTGGATCCAGGGCCGGTGCTCTATCCATTGCGCCACCTAGCTGCCCCCATCACAATAAATTCTTACAGGGGATAGTGACAAATGTTGGAGGGGATGTGAAAAAACTGGACACCAATACTGTGAACTGATCCAACCAATTTGGAAAACAATCTGGAATTATGCCCAAATAGTTATTAAACCACCTATACCCTTTGACCCAGCAATACCATAACTAGATGATTCACAAAATGATCAGGGGAAAAGGAAAAGAACCTGTATATTCTTCACAATTTGACAAAAGCTCCTGGGGAAACTAGAAAATAGTATGGCAGAAACTAGGCATAGACCAACATTTTATACCATACACCAAAGTAAAGTCGAAATGGGTACAAGATCTAGACATAAATGGTGATACCATAGGCAAATTAGAAAAGGAAGGAATAGTTTACTTGTCAGAACTGTGGAGAGGGGAAGAATGAGCTAGAGAACATTATGAAATGCAGAGTGGATCATTTTGACTACATTAAACTAAAAAGTTTTTGCACAAACAAAACAAATGCCAACAAGATTAGAAGGAAATCAGAAAGCTAGGAAAAATTTTTATAGTCAGTATTTCTGATAAAGGCCTCATATCTAAGATATGTAGAGAACTGAATCAAATATACAAGAATACAAGTCATTCCCTGATTGAAAAATGGTCAAAGGATATGAACAGGCAGTTTTCAGATGACAAAATTAAAACTATCTACAGCCATATGAAAAAAATGTTCCCAATCACTAGTTATTAGAGAAATGCAAAATAAAACTACTCTGAGGTACCACCTCACACCTATCCAATTGGCTAATATGACAAAAAAAGGAAAATTATAAATGTTGGAGAAGATGTCGGAAAATTGGAACACTAATGCACTGTTGGTGGAGCTGTGAACTGATACAACCATTCTGGAGAGCAATTTGGAACCATACCCAAAAGGCTTTAAAACTGTGCATACCCTTTGACCACTACTAGGTCTATATCCCCAAAAGATCATAAAAAGGGAAAAGGACCCACATGTACAAAAATATTTATAGCTGCTCTTTTTGTGGTGGCAAAGAATTGGAAATTAAGGGGATGCCCATCAGTTGGGGAATGGCTAAACAATTGTGGTATATGAATGTAATAGAATACTATTGTGCTATAAGAAATGATACACAGATGGATTTCAGAAAAACATGGAAAGACTTACATGAATTGATGCAGAGTGAAATAAGCAGAACCAAGAGAACATTGTACACAGTTTCAACAACATTTTGTGATGATCAACGGTAATAGACTTAACTCTTTTCAGCAATACAATGATCCAAGACAATGCCAAAAGACTTATGGTGGAAAATGCTATCCATATTCAGAAAAAGAACTATGGAGTCAGAATGCAGAATGAAGCATACTATTTTCACTTTTGTTGTTCTTATTCTTGTTTATTCTTGTTTGCAATTTTTTCCTTTTGTTCTGATTAATGTGGAAATATGTTTAACATGATAGTAATGTATAACCTGTATCAAATTGTTTTCTGGGGGGGAACTAGACAGTGGATAAAACAGTGGCCCTGGATTTAGGAGGACCTGAGTTCAAATCCGGTATCAGACACTTGATACTTACTAGCTATGTGACCCTGGACAAGTCTCTTAACCGTCATTGCCCCACACAAAAAAATTGTTTGCTGGCCTTGGGAGGGGGGAAGGAAGGGAGGGTGGGAGAAAAATTTGGAACTCAAAATATCTTTACATGTAATTGAGAAAAATTAAAATAAAAATTTTATTTTACAAAAGAACCTATAAGTTCTAAAATATTTATAGCAGCTCTCTTTGTGGTGGCAAGGAACTGGAAATTGAGGGAATGCTCATCAATTGGGGGATGGCTAAACAAGTTGTGATATATGATTGAGATGCAATACTACTGAGGTGTAAGAAATAATGAGTAGATTGATTTTAGAGAAAATATGAAAAAACTTGCATGAAATAATGAAGAATGAGCAGAACCAAGAGAATGTATTATAAAGCAAGAACAATATTGTTTGAAGAATAACTGTAAACAATTAAACTATTCTGAGTATTATAAATATTCAAATCAACTACAAAAGACTTATGAAGGCATATGCTATTCACCTCCAGAGAAATAACTGATAAAAGTATGCACAGTATGGTTTTACATATATATGCATATATACATAAATAAATATTTGTATATATATGTCTGTGTCAAACAGTAGTCTTCTCTAGTGTGATGTGGGGAGGGAGAGGGAGATAGTTGGGAACTTGAAATGCAACAAAAATAAATTTAAAAATTCAATTATCTTCTCCATGATAATTTTCAGATCAGTGTATCCAGTTTTAACCTCTATTAACCTAACCTCTATTCTTGAATCTCCAGTTGCCTATTAGACATCTCAAACTGGATGGTCCTATAGGTATCATATACTCAAGATGTCCAAAACTGACTCATCTTTCTCCCCAAACACTCCTTTCATACTTCCCTATTACTGCCCTCCCAGTCACCCAGGTTCACATCCCGAGTGTCATTCCTGACTCTTTTTTTTTTGTGAGGCAATTGGGGTTAACTGACTTGCCCAAGGTCACACAGCTAGTAAGTGTCAAGTGTCTGAGGCCAGATTTGAACTCAGGTCCTCCTGAATCCAGGGCCAGTGCTCTATCCACTGCACCACCTAGCTGTCCCCATCCTTGACTCTTGACTCTCCCTAACCCCCCAACCCCAAATATCCAATTTGTTAACACGGCCTGTCGATTTCAACTGCAACATCTAATATGCCTCCTTCTCTCCTGATACCACCCTGACTTAGACTCTCTTCTCCTCACTCCTGGATTATTGCAATAGACCACAGGTACGTCTTCCTGCTACAAGTTTCTCCCCACTCCAGTTCCTCCTCCACTCAGATGCCAAAGTGATTTTCCTAAAACACAGATCTTATCATATATCCCTGATCTCATCTTCTGAGACATCCTCTTTTTTCTGGGTCAGAGATCATGGACCCATTTGAAGCCTGTATCAGAGAGCCCTTATCTTTGGCATTTACCTCCCTCTTTGACCACACTTCTAACTCTTAATTTCCCCGACTTTCTCCAAAACTCAGGTCTCATCTTCTGCAGGAGGCCTTTTCCAGCTCTCTTTCTCTCCTCCAACCTATTATCTTTCCCTTTCAGATTACCTTCTGTCTTCTTTATATTTAGGTACATAATAAAGCCCTTGAGAACAAAATGGTTTTGGCTCTTTGTACCCCAGCATTTAGACTTGTAGTGTGCACCTAAATACTTGTTGACTGACTGACAGCATGGCATGTGTTTTTCCTTTCTTTTACAGTAGCTAGCACAAATTCCTAGTCACAGGGAAGAAAGAAAAAATGGGCTTCAGAGTCCTTAAAGGAATGAGCCTTGTGGTTTTAAATTACAATTGCATTGCAAATATAAGTCAATTATACAATGTGTTGACCCAGCTGCTAGTGATATTAACTCCTTGTAATGATACCCACTTTACAATAGAAACATGAATATCCAGATGTATTTTTCCCTGTCTTGACTGGAAATACTTTGCTAGAAAAGAAATTTCTATGAAATAAATGTTTTTTATTTAGATGTGTATATTAAAATATTTGTTAGGGTTTTTTTAGTTACCAGTATGGTTTTGGGGGATGGATTATTGGTAGGTATCAGCATGGTTTGGAGGAGTAGACAAAGTTGGAACAAGAAATCAAGGCAATGAGTTGGTGTTCTGTCTTTAGTCCTGCTAAATGTAGGTTATAGGGATGTTAAGATGTAAATGTCAAAGGCCTGACTAAGTAAGGCTTTCTAGACTCCCAGAAAACTCTGGGTTGTAATGATGGATGTCCTAGTAATATTATCCTCATTGATTTCTAAGTACAGGAGGGCCTTATGAAATACAACTCTTTGGGTCACTTTGAATCATGAAAAACTTCTTAAAATTCTGCTTTTCATCATCCTTGAGGAGTCATTCTCATTCTACCAAGTGAGGCAGGCATGAAGTTTGATATTAGCTAACGAAATACTGTCAGCAGGGACCGTTGACTCATATGTCTCTTTTGTAATCTTGTTCTCAGGGCTTGATGGTTTAAAAAAACTCAGAGGGAGGTTCAGAATACCAACAGTCCTCTACAAGGAAACATGAAGTTCCCAACAAAGATAGTAAAGCTAGCCAGTTGACAGAAGATACAGAACAAACTGCAATCAAGGAGAATGATGGAAACAGATGCAGGGGGGGATTGGGCATCCTTGTTAGGGTTTCAGAGGGAACCAGTAAGGTTTGAAGGGATTTTATAGGGTTCTTATCTGGGTCCAGCAAGACCAGGCATTGAGTGCAGAGGACAACGAGCCTGGGAACTGATTCTTATTGATGCTGTTCTGGAGGAGGAAAGATTCCTAGGGGCTACTTGACATTCAAACTTCCCACTGGTGGGAAAAGTGGGGTTGGGCTACTATTGCTGGTTTTACTTTAAGAGGGTAACTCTTGTCAGGGGTTTGTGAGCTTCTCTGGGGAGGGTGTCAGTATTCTGTATGTTTGAAGGCCATAAGGTACCTTTCTTTTCCAAAACTTGCACTATGACATTCTAAAGTTACTGGCATAACCTTCTTTTCCTCAGTGGTCTTACAAATCATGGGTAGTATGATTCAAGCAGAGAAGTCATTTTGGAATTAGTTGCATCCGATCCACATGGTTTAGAAGAAAGAGCCCTGGCCAGTGGTTTTAGGATGCTTGGTCCTTGCTCTGGTTCTGCTGTAACTTAAGTTGACCAAGTTACTTCTAATCCCTTGGGACTCTCATCATATGTAAAATGAGGAGGTTGGACCTCTGAGGTCCTTTTTAGCTCTAACATGCTCAGATTCTAGTACAGATTCAGTTTTTACATTTGAATACTGTTGAATTTTTCAAGATGTCATTCCTTAAAAATTTTCTCCTATTACTCCAGACATTTTTCTTCTCTCTCTCCACTTGATAGCTTTAAGAAGGAAAAATCTAAAAACGATTAACCCAATATTCCTCCCATGAAGCACTTTTTGCTTTTTTTCTTTGAGTCCTGGAACTATCAGAGTTGTGGGACTTGTCTGTAAGTCCCTACCATCATCAGCATTATTAGCAGTGTCAAGAAATCTTTTGATTGCTCACATGACCCATATTCCAGACAATTAAATAATTCAAGAGAGGGGAAATAATAGTATAGGTCATAGAGCCAGAAGAGATCCTGAAAGGACATGATAGCAAGAACTCTCATTTACTTGGTACTTTTGGGGGTTTGCCAAAGTGTTTTCTGCAAAGCCTTGTGAGATAAATAGTACAAATACTATTATCCCCATTTTACAGGAGACTGAGGATCAAAGAGGTTATATGACTTGCCTAGGATCACACAGGTAGGAAGTATCAGAACTGGTGTTGAGCTTAGCTCTCCTGATGCTGGGTCCAGAGCTCTTTCCACTTTGTCTATAGTTATTGTAAAGGATCTATAGCACCCTTAGAGGAAAATATTTTACAATGGAGATTAATCAATTAGTGGACCCAGGAATCCACAAATCTATTTTTATGCCAAGAATTATCATCCATATATTCTTCTTTTTCCAGTGGACATAGATATTTAACAAAATACAAATTCATTTTTATAGTTAATACTGAATTCATAGTAGTTTTTTAACATCCTATATTCCCCCCCCCAATATGAATAGTACAGTTATTTCACAGTGTGATGGGAGTCTGTAAAAATCTTTTTTTTACATTAAAAAGAACTGAAAGGGGGCAGCTAGGTGGCGCAGTGGATAAAGCACCGGCCCTGGATTCAGGAGGACCTGAGTTCAAATCTGGTCTCAGTCACTTGACACTTACTAGCTGTGTGACCCCGGGCAAGTCACTTAACCCCAATTGCTTCACTGAAAAAAAAAAAGTGAAAGGTTGGGAACAATTGCACTGTTCAGTGTTGCCAATAGAAGGGCATCTGGTTCAATGCAGTTCCACTAAAGAGAGCAGGTTGTCAACCCCATTTGAAATACCTTAAGGATAAATTTTTATGAAATTTTCTTTGTATGATGATAATCTATTTCTGGGCTGGATCGCCTCTAAAGACAAGAAACGAACTCCTTTCCTTTTGTTCTGTTACTGTCCTCAGGGATACTTCTCTCTCCTTGAAGACTTTCAAATATCTTATTGTTAGATACAGTGTGATATGGTAGAAACAGCCCTGGTCTTGGAGTTCTGACTCTGACACTTCCTGGCTTTGTGACACCAGGGAAGTCACTGATGCTCTTGAAGCCTCAATTTCCTGATCTGTAAAATGGGGTTAATAATTCTTCCCACCTCAGAGGATTGTTATGAGGGAAATCTGCTGTAAACTTGAAATTACTATTTTATGTATCAGTTATTAATTTAGCAATTAGTTTCACAAAGATATGCAGATTTCCATTTTATGAATCAGAACTTAACTGCCCAATTGTATTAAAATATAATGAAAATGTATTCAAATATAATGAAATCCACATTTGTTGTATTTGAATATAATTAGAATAAAATAACATGACCTTTCAGAATAGAATAACGTGACCCATACCCTAATTTGCATGTGTGATTAACAAACTAAAGATATTACAGAGTTGAAGAACCATATCTCTACCATCTCCCTGCAAAGAGGGAAGTATAGTTTAGTGAGTAGAGGTCGGGACTTGGAGTCAGGAAGAAAGACCCATTGGGTTCAAATACTATCTTAGACCATTTTTAGCTGTAGGTACCTAGCCAAATCACTTAAACTCTCAGTCACTCAGTTTTCTCAAGTGGCTCCACAACCACCAAGTTCCCTTTTAGTTTCTAATTTAGGATTCTTTGAATTAATAAAAGTAGATTGTGACATTGCCCCCTATTTAGTGCTAACATTTTCAAAATCTTTTTTATTTGCGTTGTTTTACCCATTTTAGGATCTAAGTGATTTTTAAAAATCGATTTTTCCTTCTATCATTAATACTAGCCACTTCAGATATATTTTCAGAGAAGATGGGTAATTGTTCATATTCTTCTTTGTTTTAGGATTTAGAACTGGCAGGGACCTCAGAGATTGTTTAGGGTCTAGACCAACCCTCCCATTTTGAAATGAGTTGCCCAAGGTAGCACAGTGGCATAGCTGGCATCAAACCTGAGTCCAGACCCCCAATCTCATGCATTTTTTTCATGACACTATGTAGTCTCCTTTTGAGGGTCACACTTTTCATTGATGTACTTGAGTTCATAGCCTTCAGTAACAGTTTGAGTGAATTTAATTTATTGGTACCCCTTGTGAAACCTTGTCCTCTAATGAGTAACTGCTTCAATACTATGTGAACAGGCCACCCGACACAGAGTAGGGAAGACCTAGGTCACTTAGCTCTATCATCCTGGGCAAGTTACTTTTTCTTTCTATGCCTCAGTTTCCTTATTTATAAATTGAGGGAGTTAGACTCAATGACCCTTAAGGTCTTCTTTTTACCTTAGTAAATTGTCTTCCCAGTAGATCAATTGCCATGGCTAAAAAAGTTCAGTACCCTTTTATTAACCTTCTCTTGCTGCTGACCCTCCCTGAATAGAGTTAAGTTGGTCTATGGTTTGTTAATACAGAGTCTGTTCCTCCCTTCCAAAAATTTAATCTTTCCTGCTTAGTAGAATCTTCCAGAGCTTGAAGCCTTCAAGCACCCACAGTTGGGCATCTGAGGAGAACATTAATGGAGTAATTAATTTCTTTTTCTTTCTTTTTAGGCGCCATCGTTGTCCACATATTCCTACCAAGATTTATGAACAATCAGAGAACAAATGCCTTCTTTCAGAGTACACAGAGAATTATGGTATCCATCAACATTATCAACCAAGAGAATCCTTCAAGCCCAAGAAAGAATACCAGAAAGGGTCTGTACCAATGGAAGGCATCTCTACATCAAAGTAAGACAATGGAAATATTTTTTTGGGGGGGAATAATAATGAAAACTAGGATTATTATTTAAAATGTCCTTATGGTATTCTAGGGGACCCTAGGATATTACTATCTACCATCTTTTAAGATGAGTAGGATATTGGTCAGGCCTCCTAGTTGACTTTAGCTATACTTATATCTCCCAGGAGAAGTAAGCTAAAAAAATGAGCAATATACTTTGAAGGTTTGTGGAGATTCTAATAATAATCTACTAATAAAGATACCTCACAGATAATTTAAAGTTTTCATGTGGTCTGGGAAGCTAAGGACCAGATTTCCTGCTTAGGCAGAATAGTCCTGAGCTGGACTTCCTATTTTTACTTGGAGGAGTGTCCTGAAAATGTCCTGTGTCAAAGTCTGCTTATTTTATAGTTCGGAAGTATAGCACAATTTCTAAGAGAATTCTGGTTAAAAACAAACAAACAAACAAACAACCTGTTGCTTCTGCAACAGGTTTTCCATGTGTAGATTCTAAAGTTGAAGGTCAGACAAATGAGGCAGGAGGAAACAAAGGCCTGATGAAGCCATGCAGTGTGATGTGATGGTTGAGGTATTCCATTGAGAGCTGAAAGACCTGGATTCCAATCTTTGCTCTGATTCTTTTTTTTTTTTTTAGATAGGCAATTGGGGTTAAGTGACTTGCCCAGGGTCACACAGCTAGTAAGTGTTAAGTGTCTGAGGTCGGATTTGAACTCAGGTACTCCTGACTCCAGGGCTGGTGCTCTATCCACTGCGCCACCTAGCTGCCCCCTTTGCTCTGATTCTTAACTAGCTGTATGACTCTGGGCAATTTTCTGAATCTCAGTTTCCTCAGTGAAGTTATTACCTACCTCACAGAGTGGTTATGAGCAAAGCACATTGTAAAATTTAAAGTGTTATATGTGCCTTGTTTTGGTGATAATTCTGGAATGAGAGAAAGATATCAAAATTGTAGGACATTTGGGGGATGGGGAGAGAGAAGAGTTCCCCAGTCCGAGCAGCTACAGGGGTTAGGAAGGAAATGAAAGCGGCTTACCCTGCTTAAGATACGTTTGACTTGGATTGCTTTAAAATTTTCTCATAAATTATTTGAGCATTGGATTGACAATATTCAGATCTGTGTGTGGAAATATTTAGTGATAACTAATTTTAGTGGCCCCTCTTTTGACCTTAGACCAATTGATAGAATAATTAGGAGAGGCAGAACTCTATTTTTCTTTTTTTCTTCTTTGGTGAGGCAAATTGGGGTTAAGTGACTTGCACAGGGTCACACAGCAGAACTCTATTTTTCAAGGATGCCATAATTAATTCAGTCCCCAAAAAACAAATGATTAAGCACAAGGCATGGGAGATAGGCAAAAATGAAGCATGGTTGCTGTTTTCAGGGAGATTATTGAAAGATATTGTATACAAGCAGCTGGGTAACCGATATTTATGGACAGCTAGATGGCTCAGTGGATAGAGTGCCAGGCCTGAAGTCAGTATGACCTGAGTTTAAATCTGGCCTCAGATACTTAGTATCTGTGTGACTCTGGACAGGTTACTTAACCCTGTTTGCCTCAGTTTCCTCATCTGTAAAATGAGCTGGAGAAGGAAATGGCAAACCACTTCAGTATCTTTGTCAAGAAAACTCTACAGGGTCACAAAGAGTTGGACACGACTGAAATGACTGGAACAGCAACAAGTGATTTCTTGAGAAGGGAGAGAATACTAACAATGTTATTTCTGGAGGAATAAAGTCTTTCTGTAGTAGAGAGCATTTGAGTTGAACCTTGAAGATAAACATTCTAAGAAGTGAAAGGGAGAAAGGAGAACATTGTAGGGATGGGGAATCATTTATAAAAGGTAGGCGATGGAATCCTGAATTGGGGGACCTCCAAGTAGGCCAATTTGGTTAGACTAAATCTAGGAAGTTTGGCTGGAATCTTGATTGTGTAGGACTTTAAGTGCCAAGCTGAGGAATTAGTATTTTGTCTTAGAGTCATTGGGTAGCCATAGAAGTTTCTTTAAAGTCATTGTGGTTTAGTTGGTAGAGTGGTTAGACCACATGTACTCAACTGTGTTCAGTTATGGGAACCGCATTTAGGGAGGACATTGATTGAGTTAGACAGCATTCAGAGGGCCAGCCACTAGGAAGGTGAACAGTCTCGAGAGTGTGTCATATGAAGACCAGGGGATGTTGAGCCAAATGTGATAAGATTCAGGGCAGATGTGTGGCTCTCATCCTATCTTTGAAGGACTTTCACCTGGAAGTGGGATTAGATTTGTTTCGCTTGGTTTAAGAGCCAAGAACCAGTAACCATGCATAGAAGTTGCAAAAAGGTAAATTTAGGCTTGACTTAAAGAAAATCTTCTTAACAACTAGAACTATCCAGAAATGGAATTTATTACTTTGTAGATAAGGAAACAGAGGCTCAGAGAGCTTAAGTGATTTGCCTGGGTTCATAGAACTAGTGAGTATTGGAGGCAAGATTTGAATCCAGATCTCCCTCCCTCCAAGCCTATGACTCATAGGACCACAGGTTCATAGAATTGCAGAATTTAAGGGCTAAAAAGGGACCTCAGTAGCCAACTAGTCCAACCCATGTTAAAAGGGGTGACTTCTACAATACTACGTACAAGTGGTCTGGGGCAGCTAAGTGGCACAGTGGATAAAGCACTGACCCTGGATTTAGGAGGACCTGTGTTCAAATCTGGATTCAGACACTTGACACTTAGTAGCTGTGTGACCCTGGGCAAGTCACTTAACCCTCATTGTGCTGAAAAAAGCAAAACAAAACAAACAAACAAACCAAAACAACCACGTGGTCATCTAGTCTTTACCTGACAGACCTTCAATGAGGAAGAGCCTCCAAAGCAGCCTGTTCCATTTTGGGGAGGAAGACCAATTCAGAGCCTATTTGCAATAGTTCAGATGAGACTATGAAGGCCCAAAGTACAATTTTGGCCGTATTCAAGTAAAGTAGGAGATGAATAAGGATGTTCCACAACTAGCTAACAATAGGGCTAAGGCTGTGAAGAACATTTGGCATAGGTGTTGTCTTCTGCTGGACCAGAGTCCCAGACCTTTGGTCCTTAAGACATTGCAGCTAGTCTGGCTATAATAGCCTCCCTGGGACTTCCAGATCCCTTGGATCCTGGCCCAGACTGGAAATTCCACTCTGTTCCTAGAATGGAAGAGAATGAATGAAAAGGCCCAAGACCCCAGGCCTATTTCTTTGAGGCCATCTGTTCTCAGGTTGGGGGGAGGAGGGAAGGAGGTCCTAAGCCTTTCCCTCCTTACCTACCACATGGTCTTACTAGATAAAATGAATGAATAAAGAATTTATTAAGCACTTACAGTATGCAAAGCACCGTGTTAAGTGCTAGGGATACAAAGAGAAAAGCAAGACAGTTCCTGCTTGACAGGAACCCCACACTAAAGGGAACACTTTAGCTACAAGTCAAATGGAGAGGTCCCAAGGTCCTTAGGGTGCAGTAGCAAAGCAGATGGTAACTTGAGTCACCTTACTCCCCTAGACATGAATGCAGCAAAGCCTCTGCTGGTTCTGAGTCAGGACACTTTGAAGACTCCAAAAGTTCTAGCTATGGAACCAATGGAAAGTCTCCTTCCAACTACTTGGTAGGTCAACACAGAATGACCTTATATGTTCCAGTCCTCATGATTCTCCCAGAAGCCGTTCACAACCTCTTCACAATGCTATCTTAGATGGTTGGGACATGTACCAAGATCCCATTACATAGAAACTGAGGGTGAATTAAAGATATCTCTGAGGCTATATAGGAACAGATATATAGACTTGAGAATCACCTGTCTATAGATGATCACTGAACATGATGCAAGCTGATGAGATCACTGAGGCCGAAGTATAAAGAAAGAAGCAAGTCCAAGAGAGAGCTTTAGGAAGCACCTGTGGTTAGAGTGATGAGAAGGGAGATGGATGATGATACAGCAGAGGAAACTCAGAGGTGTTTAGACTGATAAGAAGGCAGGAGAAGTGTCCTGAAAACTGAGGGAAGAGAAATTATCTGGGTGGAAGTTATGATTAGTGCTTTGGGGAATGTGATGGTGGAGCAATCAGGAATATAATAAGCTTACCATGTAGCAGAGAGGATACAGCTGGTATTAAATAATATAAATCTATAGTGGACCATCTGATTATGTGACTTCTTCTGGAGCAGGGGGTTCATAAATATATATGTAGGGACAGAAAAAGTAGATGGTATGGCATAATCATCCTAGGTTGGGTACTGGTAAGGGTAGAACAGTTGATAGAATGCTGAGCCTCGTGTCAGGAAGAGCTGAGTTCAAATCTGGCTCCAGATACTTACTAATATGATACTTAGTATGTCTGACTCTGGGCAAGTTACTTAACTCCTTGCCTCAGCTTCCTCACCCGTAAAATGGGGATAATAATAGCATCTACCTCCCAGAGTGGTGTTGTGAAGATTGAATAAGAATCGTAAAGCATTTAGCACATTGCCTGGCACATAGTAAGTACTATATAAATGTTAGGGATGATGATGATGAAGAAGAAGAGTGGTGGTAGGACAAGAGTTCAAGAGATTCAAAGGAAGAAGTCAGTATATGGTTGAAATAATTCAAGAGTCAGGACTATGGAGGAAGGAAAAGGAGAGCAGAGCATATGTGATAGATTAGGGAGGGGAGGAAGTACGGGGTGGAGTTATTGGGAAGGATGAAGAATAGGTTTAGGAGGAGTGAGTCAGAAGGAAAGGAGAGGTGGGGCAGCTAGGTGGCGCAGTAGATAGAGCACCGGCCCTGGAGTCAGGAGGAGCTGAGTTCAAATCCGGCCTCAGACACTTAACCCTTACTAGCTGTGTGACCCTGGGCAAGTCACTTAACCCCAATTGCCTCACACACACACACACACACACACACACACACACACACACACAAATAAAAAATAAAAAAAAGAAGGAAAGGAAAGGAAATTGTGATCAGGGAGGGGAATTTAAGAGTTCTATATCATGGAAGAACAGTTAAGTGTGAGGGGTAGATCAAGGGTATGTGACTGAGGTGCTGTGAATTAAAAGGTCATGGGAGTTAAGGAGGCTGATGGGAGATTGGTGTTTGAGGGATATCTGTCAGTGTGATTATGTGAGTCTCCATGGAGGAGGGCAATGGCAGGGGTATGAGTGGAAGTCTCTGACACTAAATGGCTTCCTGATGGTTGTAGGCATGATGTTTGAGTGTTCAATGGTCATGGAAGGTTGAGGAGTTGGTACTTTTCTCATGCAGTTTCAGAGAAGTAGAATGGAGTAGATTATATGCATGTGGAAGTGGGTTCAGGTTCCCAGTTTTATTTTCTGTTGGGTGCTTGGTGGTGATAAAGGGCTGAGGTATATAGGTGGTATAGGGCAGAGTAGATGGAGCCTCCGCATGGTTCTGGAATATTGTTTTTTTGTTTTTTTGTTGGTGAGGCAATTAGGTTAAGTGACTTGCCCAGGGTCACACAGCCAGTAAGTGTTAAGTGTCTGAGGTCAGATTTGAACTCAGGCCCTCCTGAATCCAGGGCCAGTGCTCTATCCACTGTGCCACCTAGCTGCTCCTGGAATGTTCTTTAGAAGGGTGGGAATAGTAGTCTCACTCTCTCACGGCAGTTGATAGAGAAGGGAAGAGAAGGTGCTTGTGGAATGTACGTTGGCATTAATAGAGCTCCTCAAATGCCTGGGCCTGGACTTTCTGTGCATCAGGACTTCTGCCATCAGGAACCCATCCAGGACCAGAGCCTTTTCATTTTTTTTTTTTTGGGCAGGGCAGTGAGGGTTAAGTGACTTGCCCAGGGTCACACAGCTAATAAGTGTCAAGTGTCTGAGGTCAGATTTGAACTCAGGCCCTCCTGAATCCAGGGCTGGTGCTTTATCCGCTGCACTATTTAGCTGCCCTTGACCAGAGCCTTTTCACCTTTTACTTTCCTAATTGTAAGCTTCAACATGCAAATTTACATCTTTTTTTTGAATACAGATAGTTTTCAACATTCATTTTTAATAAGATTTTGAGTTCCAAATCTTTCTCCCTCCCTCCCATTCCCCTTCCCCAAGACAGAAAGCAATGTGATATAGGTTATACATGTACAATCATGTTAAACATATTTCCACATTAGTCATGTTGTGAAAGAAGAATACCATGAAAAACAAAAAAAAACCCCAAACAATGTGAAAATAGTATGCTCTGATCTGCGTTCAGATTCCTTAGTTCTTTCTCTGGATGGGCAGAGAGTTTTCTGACATGAGTCTTGTGGAATTGTCTTGGATCATTATATTGCTGAGAAAAGCTAAGTCAATCACAGTTGATCACTGCACAACATGGATGTTACTGTGCACAATGTTCTACTGGTTCTGCTTACTTCACTCAGCATCAGTTCGACATCATTTCAGATACCTGATCTTCTAGTTCATCAGTCTCCTTAACTCCCATGACTTGTTTCTTCCCCTCACCTCAGTTACACACAGTAATGATCATGCCTTTGACCTTATTAAACCTTTAGGAAGGAGGGCAGTGGCTATTGCTCTAGCCACCCAGGGGCAGAGTAAGAGGAGCATGCCTTTGACATTTTCCCATTCAGAAACCTTGTTAGCATATAAGACTAGTTAGGTGTTCAATACATACAGAATCACAACCCATTATAACAAGAAGTAGATAATTTAGAGCTATCAGGTTGTAGATGAGGAAACTGAGACCCAAAAGGGGAAGTGAGTTGTGTTGCTACACACTCACAGCTGAGACCCAAAAGGGGAAGTGAGTTGTGATGCTACACACTCACAGCTGGTTAGTGGCAAAGCTGGGACTAGAATTATTGATCCTCAGGGCAAGGCAATATCCACCTTGCAGTAAAGTAATTGTTCCAACCAGGGTAGTCTGGAAAACTAAGGCAGATGTAGACTTGCTTATTAAAATTTTAAAAATATAGATTTTCAGTACATTTATTTTCTTTCCCTCCCACCTTTTCCTCTTCATTGGGGAAAAAAGGAAAAAAATATGCATTTCTAGTCAAGTAAAACATCTCCATGTTGGCTATATCCAAAAATGTATGTTTCATTTTGCATCTCTGTCGGGAGATATGGGTAGCATGATTTAGTCTTGAACTTCTTTCGGAAAAGATTTCTCTCAGTGTATCTGGCATCCAATCTGGGTTGTGGAGATTGATGACCCTGCAAGAATTTCCACCATCTTATTCACTCCTCACTCCTGTGCCCCAATACACACAAGTACTTACTACTTATGGATAAGTCACTTAATTCTTCTGGGTCTTATGCTCCTGTGATCTAGGTCTTATCATTCCTAAAATCAAACCCAGCCCTCGGGCCTAAAACCATGGGCTCCTTAAACCCAGCAAGGTCAGAAGCCATGACCTTTATCCTCAAAAGAAGGGGTTTGTAAGAGAGAGGAAGAGAAAAGAAAGTTTTATGTATCGGTTGGAAGGGGTCATGTAGCTTGCTCCTTCATATTCTTTTTTCTTCTGGTTCTTGTGATTACTTTCCTTTGTTTACTTAGTATCTTCCTTCTCTTATCCCCCTGGATGAAGAAACTTCTCTGAGGGAGAAGTTTCACCAGTCAAACCAAGTTCCCCGCCCCCCAACAACAACAACCTTTTCCCAGAGATGTATCCACTGGGACATGTACTGAAGTTTAACATTTGAACAGAAGTCATTCTAAATAGTTTAGGGAGTCCTGGGGGTGTTGGTTGGGAGGAGAATCTTTTCTTTGGAATGTTAGAGGAGGCAGATGTTATCAATCATGTGGCATCTCAGAGTTCACTAAAAAATGAGAGTTCTGATTCTATTTAAAATTTCAGCCAAAAGATGAACTATGCAAGTATCAATTGGAAGCACACAGCCCAGAATTCCATAATGCCTGCCCTGGAAATTCACCCACCCCAAAAAATCAGAGAGGTCTTTGTAGTGGCCTATAAACAGAAATGAAAGGGAAAACCCCTACATTTTGGGAAGAAGAAATGCTCAACCTGCCTCACTCTTTGGGATCAAAATCTCCCTCTCCTGTCTACCTATAAAATGAAATTTACCCAGTAGATGATATTGAACTATTTGTTACCCATGTTATTTATGCTAATAAATATTCTTTACAGTTACGAATTAAAACAAAGCCTAAAAAATTTCCACAGACACAAAAATATCAGTCAAATTAACATTTGGCCAAAAGGAAAGAAGAGACATTGAAGCATTTTCAAAACTAAACCTTAAATGATCATAAGGACTATATATAAGGACTGTATATAGTGGAAAGGCCGGTGGATTTGGTGTCTGAAGAGCTATTCTAATATTGGATTATTCATTTACTTGCTGTAACATCTTGGGCAAATCACTTTTTGAATCAATGAGTAATTTAGCATTAATTAAGCACCACTTTGCTGACTAAGGTCCTTATAGTCAAAGCTCTGACTTTTTTAGTAGCAATGTGTGGTTGTGAGAGTTGGACTATAAATAAGGAAATCTACTCTTTCAAATTGTGGTGTTGGAGAAGACTTTTGAAAGCCCTTTGTAAAACAAGGAGATCAAATCAGTAAATACTTGAAGAAATTAATCCAAGCTATTCACTGGAAGGTCAACTGTTGAAACTCAGCTTAAATATTTTGGTCATATAATGAGAAGACTGGACTCATTGGGAAAGACCCAGATGTTGGGAAAGATTGAAGGAAAAGGAAAAGGGGATGGGAGAGGATGAGATAGATGGATAATGTCATGGAAACAATGAACATGAACTTGGATAGACTTCAAGAGACAGCAGGGGATAGAAGAGCCTGGCATGCTTTGGTCCGTGGGGTTACAAAGACAAGAATAAATGACTGAACAACCACAACAAAGACATTAGGTGTTTAGCATTATTCTAGGTGCTGAGAATACAAAGACAAAGAGAGAGTCCCTGCCCTGAGGGAGCTTACCAGAGAAACAACACTCTAGAAGATAAGAGACTAGACCTGTGATTTCACAGATAAAAGGGAACTCTTCAGTGAGGAAACTTTCTCTGTCAAGGAAGTTCAATACATGCTATGCAATTTATGCTATTAGAAAATCACCCAGATCACTGGGAGGTTAGATGACTTACCTAGGATCACACAACCAGTATGTGTCAGCAGTGAGATTTCAATTCAGGTCTTTCAGGATCCATGGCCCATTCTCCATCCTCTGCACTGTACTGACTTAATATACAGGTATAACACTTGACTACTGTGGCCTTCACTGCCTGAAGATCAGGTAGGTTACATATCTCTTCTCCCCCTGGGTTCTTTAATATTCTCAAAGGGACTGGTGGAGTATTTATTGTTTTCTGTAAATGTTTCCAGCTCCCTCCCATGGTGCTCCCCCGAGTATAGGGAGGGTCTCCTGCACCACAGTTTCATTTAGTCACAAACAGTTGATTATCTTTTACAAAGAAATATTTAATTCAAAAGTTTAAAATCACAAATATGCAGACTTACTCCCCAAACATGTGGAAGGCACACTCCTCCCCTTTTGTACCACCTTAGTCTCTGGGGAGGGGAAGAGGATTAAGTTCATGGTTTAGCTCTATTCCTATAGAGTCCCAGTTCCATCTCCAAAACTCCTTTTGGGGTCATGTCTCAGGCATCTTGACTTTTCTGGGCTTCTCTGCACTTCTCTGTCAGGCAGGTTGGCTGCACCAACCCACCTGCAATCCTGGTTTCATGGATGCCATAGTTTGAACTCTCAGGTGTGGCCTGAATCATCTCTTGCACCCAAAACTGAGATGGATGTACAAAACAAAACATAACCAAGTACTCCTAGGTCCATTTCTCTGAGCTATGATAAAAGAGGGAGTAGGGGAAGGAAACCTGTCCTTTCTCACCGGTTCAATTCATGGTGTCCTCACTTGTGATCTTCACCCTCTGTATGAAGGAGGAAAGAAGCCGAAGGAAAGAGCTTGAGGCAGAAAAGTGGCAGAAAAAGATTCTCATTCTCACTAGTTTTAAAGACTTCAACTGTCCTATATATGGAGCCAATCAAAGCAGGCTACCTCCACCCACTTGATATAATATAGAGTACCTCCAACTTAGGAGATCTGGGTGTGCCCAGGTGAGCCCCTATTGGGATACCTTCATTTTGGGAGAACTGGGCATACTGCAAAGACCCTACAAAAGAGATACCAGGTGATTTTGTGGGGAAGGTAAAAGCTGATGGGGTGGGGGGAGAGGGAGGTCAAGAGAGGCTAAATGGAAGAGGTAGCACTTGATCTGGATCTTGAATAGTCTACGAGGTAGAGGTGAGAAGAGAATGAATTCCAGCATGGAGGACAGTGCAAAACCAAAGTGGAGTGCTTGTGTATGAAGAGCAATAAGAAGGCCACTTTATTTCAAAGGTAGAATAAATAAAAGGGGGACTAATATATTCGATGAAACCAGGTTGAAATGTATAATATAAACAAAGAATTTATATTTTATTCTAGAAATAACAGGGAGCAACTGGAATTTATGGAGTAGGGGAGTGACATAGTCTGGCCTGAACTTTAGAAGGAAGATCACTTTGGCAGTTGTGTGGAGGATGATTTGGACTTTGAACAAAGGAGAACAATTAGGAAGTTCTTTTTCTTTGTTTCCTTCAAGATTCAGGTCAAGCACCACTTTTCTTTCTTTTTTTTCTTTCTTTTGTATGTGTAGAGGCAATTGGGGTTAAGTGATTTACACAGGGTCACATAGCTAGTAAGTGTCTGAGATTGAATTTGAACTCAGGTCTTCCTGACTTCAGTGTGGGTGCTCTATCTACTGCACCACTAGCTGCCCCTCATCACTTTTCTGTATGAGGTGTTTCCTGATATTCCCTACTTCCTAGTGCCTATCTTCCCCAAATTATCTTATTTATTTTGTAGGTAATTATATGTGTATATATATATATATATACATATATATATATATACACACACGTTTATTTACAAATTATCTCCTTCAGAAGAATGTAAACTTCATTCAGAAGAATTGAAGGTAGTGACTATTTCCATTTTTTTTCTTTGTATCCTAGCATCTACTATAGTGCCTGGAACATGGTAGATACTCAATAATACTTATTGACTGATTGGTGGCTATGTGAGTGGAAAAAGGTGATGGATGAGAGACAGATTGTGGAAGTAGAAAACACAAAATTTGTCAATTACATATGTGGGGGTGAGAAAGAGTGAGGAGTCAGGGATAAATCCAAATTCTTGAACCTGGACAACTGGTACCCTTGGTAGAAATTGGGAAATATAGAAGAGGTCTAAGTTTTTTGGGTATGATGGACATATTGAGTTTGAGAAAACTATGGGATATATTGTTAGAAATGGAGTTTAGGAGTGAGATTAGGTCTGGGTGTTATCAATTTAGAGATAATAATTAAGCAATTGTGAGCTGATGATAGAGAGGGAAGAGAGTCTAGGACATATTGCAAGGCCAACGGTTTTATTTATTTGTTTATTTATTTATTTGCAGGGCAATGAGGGTTAAATGACTTGCCCAGGGTCACATAGCTAGTAAGGGTCAAGTGTTTGAGGCTGGATTTGAACTCAGGTCCTCCTGAATCCAGGGCCAGTGCTTTATCCACTGTGCCAACTAGCTACCCCCCTAGGACATATTGCAAAGTTTAACAAAGTATAACAGCATTGGTGATAGCCTGTGAAAGGAATGAAGCGAGAAAGGCATTGGAGGTTAGAGTTAGGACAAAGAATTGGTAGGGATGAAGAATAAGTTTAGGAGAGGAGTAAAGCCTAAGGAGAGATCTAATAATAGTAAATTACAACTGGATAAAATAATTTCAGAATTCTTGATCGTGGCAGTAGAATGCCTGTGGAGATAAACTAATCAAAAGGTGTGAACATTTCTTTGCGTGGCTGAGATGGAATGAAGAAGCAGATCACAGGGATTAAACAGATTAGGGGTTATTATTAAGATTAAGGATTAGATTAGAGTGTTTCCTTATTTGTAAAATTGAGGGAATTAATTTAGAAGTCCTTTAAGGTAGCTTCTAGGTACTCTCCTGTGATCTTGGGATTTGGGATTGACAGTAAACTAAGGAAAGGTGGTAGGAACATGACACCCACATGCAGTGCCTTAAAGTGGGGGCAAAAGGGGGAGTGAAACAAAATAGCTCTCTCTCTCTCCACCAGTGATCTCAGAAGGAAAAAAATAAAGGGAAAAGAAGTCAAGGGAATCTCATAATGGTTTTTATTATACCCTTAGAAATCATGGAATTCTGCTTAGGCACTGGAAGGGATAAGATTACCAATCATTCAATTAAATTCAATAACCATTTATTAAGCACCTACTATGTGCCAGGCATTGTGCTAAGTGCTGGGGATACAAATAAGAAAAAGAGAGACAGTCTTTGCCTTCAGAGATCTTACAATCTAATGGGGGCAAAACAATACACAAAAAGAAGCTGAAAAGGGGGGAAGTGGTGGCAGGGACCAGGGGGTAGGGACCAGGAACTACCTTGGGCATGTGAGGTTGAAGCCTAACAGAGCAGCTGATGGAAATTGGAATTACCCAGAAGGTTTTGAGTCCTTTACAAAGAAAGGCTTTGGGAAAAGTTTAATTCTCTACCCTCCTGCCTTTAGCCCTCTAATCATAACAGAGAGGCAACTGAAGGTGAGTTGAGAAGGTATTATCAAAACCTGAGTTGATCTGAGTCAGTCTTGAAATCATATCTCCAGCCCTTTTCCTTCCATAGTAGAGCACTAGTTCATGGATCTTGAAAAGAGCATGTGACCTGGGCAATTACTGATAACCAGAGAATATGGGGTGTATCTGTCACAGAACTGGGCTATAGCTGGGTATTTCCAATCTCTGTGGCCCTGAAACAATGTTCTATGTCTTGTTTGGTGAGTGTTTGCCATCACCTCTAGGATGGTGAATATGTAAGAAAGAACTCTCACTATCCAAAGATTGGCCTGGCTCAGTTTTTGAGGTTGGTGCCCAAGGCAGCTTGGCAGCCTGCTTCTGGGCAGTGGTATAACGCAGTGGTTGGTTGCTTGGCTTGATGGTTAACCCAAACACAAAAAACACCTGGCTTCTGGAAAGGTTATCATCACAGCATGGGATACCATTAGAATAGCACACTACTCTTACTGCTCATAAATCTTAAAAAGCTTGCAATTTACAGCACATGCCACTTGAGGGAAATGGTTGTTATTTTCAGCTATTTCTACCAACCTTTGGATGCTCTCTTAAAAAGGATCTGCCTTTAGCTAGATTGACTTTTAAATTTATGGGTAAGACTAAGAGTTATACTCCATGCTTCCTTTTCATTAGTAAAATTTTGTCATGTGAAATACTGTTTATGAGCAGCAGTTTTGGTGTAGTGGAAAGGGTACTAGAATGAGATTTTTAATCTTAATTTTCACCCTAGTTAGCTATATGCCCTTGAATAATTCACTTCTCTTAGGAGTGAATAGCTTCTGAATTGCAACTCATTGTTGAACCAGATGCTTTCTAAGATCTCTTTCAGTTCTGATACTCCATAATTAGGTGGGACTAAGACACAAATGTCCTGAGAGATCACTCTGGTCCAGTTTGGTCATCTGTGCCTGATTCAAATATGGCTCCTGCTCATCTCTATCTCATAGGATCCCTCCCTTTTTTCCCTTCAAGACATTTTTAAAGCACATCCTTCTCCTTGGTCTTCCAACTACTAATGGCATCCTGATCTATCTTATAATTAACTACCCCCCTATTTACAGTTTTAATAGCTATTTATACTTACACAAGCCCTTGGTGTTCCCTCATTAGACTGTACTTTGCTAGTAGGGATTATTTTACTTTTTTTTCATTAGTGTATCCAGTACCTAGTACAGTGCCTAGAATATGTAGACACTTAATAAATGCTTGTTGATTGATTGATTTGGTAATTATGTTTCTACTAGTTACAAATTAATTCCACAGGTGAGAAAAGTTAATTTCTTTGAAGAAACCTAGCTCATACTGGAAAGGTGAGACTCTACTGCTTTACTAGTGCAGCCCTATAATGAGTTTGACAACAAGTGGGGTAAAATTAAGAGGGAAAAAAAGACCCTGCCAGAAATGACTAGAAGGTCTTCCACCTCTGATCTTTTTTAAATTAAATTTTATTTTCATCAATGGACAGGATTCTATCTTGTTTCCCTCTTGCCTTTCCCTGCATTGAAAAAGAAAGAAAAATGAAACCCATACAACAAATATGCATAGTCAAGCAAAACAAATTCCTGCATTGGCTATATCCCAAAAATATTTGTCTCAGTCTGAACCCTGAGTCCATCACCTTTCCATCATTAGGTAGGTAGCCTAATGTTTTATCATAAATACTCTGGAGAAAGGCAAATTAAAACAACCCCACACCTATCAGAGCAGCAAATATAACAAAAAAGGAAAATATTGGATATTGGAGGGAATATGGGAAAACTGAGGCACTAATCCACTGTTGGTGGAGTTGTGAAAAGATCCAACCATTCTGGAGAGCAGTTTGGAACTAACTATTCCCAAAGGGCTATAGAACTGTGCATACCCTTTGATCCAGCAGGTTTATTTCCCAAAGACATCCCAAAAAAGAGAAAAAGACCTATTTTTACAAAAATATTTCTAGCAGCTCTTTTTGTGGTGGCTAAGAATTGGAAATCAAAGGAATGCCCATCAATTGGGGAATGGCTAAACAAGCTGCGATATATGATGGTGATGGAATATTATTGTGCTATAAGAAATGACAAGCAGGATGATTTCAGAAAGGCCTGGAAAGACTTGTATGAACTGATATATAGTGAAGTGAGCAGAACCAAGAGAACATTGTGTACAAGAGACAGCAATATTGTTTGATGAAGAACTGTGAATCACTTAACTATTCTTTGCAACACAAGGATCCAAGAAAATCCCAAAGGACTAATGCTAAAGCATACTATCCACCTCCAAAGAAAGAACTGATATTGACTGAACATGGACTGAAGTATTTTTCCCTTTTTTTCTTATTTTCTTTTATTCAAGTTTTCTTATATAAAATGACTAATATGGCAATGTTTTACATAATTGCACATGTATAACCTATATCAGATTGCTTACCACCTTTGAGAGGCAGGAAGGGAGGGAGGAAAGGAGGGATAAAATTTGGAACTCAAAACTTTGAATAAAAATGTTTATTATTTTTAAACAAAAGTCCTCTGAAATTGTGGTTAGTCATTGCATTGGTCAGTTTATAAGCCTTTCAAAGTTGTCTTTATAATGTTGTTATTGCATAAGATCTTCTATTTCTGCTCACTTCCTACAAGTCTCCCCAGGTTTCTCTGAAACCATCTCCCTCATCATTTAAAAATATAACATAATAGTATAACATTGCAGTCATATCCATGAATAATATGAGTTCCCCTTGCATTGTGGGTAGGGGGCATCTTGAGGTGGTTTGGAGGGATGGGAATCAGGAAAAGGTTGTGTAGGGTGGGAAGATGGGGTTAGATAAGATTTGTAACCTTGAATATTTGCTTGGGCTTTCTCCTTTGGATTTAGTTTCTGTCTCAGATGCTGCTATTCTGTGGTTTTGCCAGCATGGTAAAGCCAATCAGTTGCTCAGTGAATTTTGTGAGGATAATCAATAAATTTCTTGGTTGTCTTTGGTAGTCTACCCTCCATCTCAGTAGCTGTGGTACTCTTGGCCACGGGACTGGCCAGTTTTAATTCAAAGTAGTGTTAACATGAACAGGATGATTATTTTGCCTGAGCGTCAGTCAGTGGAAGGTTGTGGTCCTTCTGTCACCTTCATGCTCCAGTATGGCTCTCAATCCTTCAAGTGAGGAAGCAGTAGGGAAATTTTAAAAGGGACATGTGACTCTGTCTGTCCTGGGACCCAAAATTATTCCCCACTAGCTAAACTAAAAGATCCAGGATAGGTAAAAACTTCTTTGGTTATTAGAATAGTAGCTAACATTTATATTAATGCTTACTATGGTGCCAAATCCTCACAACAGGTACTGTTATTATCCCCATTTTAAAGATGAGGAAACAGAGGTTAAGTGACTTGCCCAAGGTCACACAACTTTAGAGAAGTGGGTTGCAAAACAAAGTCTTTCTGACTTACCTCTCCTCATGCTTGATGAGCTGAAGGGAGAAGAGAAGCAGAAGAGAGGAGACATGCAATAAGGAAATACATCTGACATCAACCTGAGGCCTTCTCTTTCTGTTGTCTTAGATGTTAAAAAAAAAAAAAGAATAGCCTGGTAATCCTATCAGTGGGAGGGTATGACCCAGGGAAACCCTTTTACTCTTCACTTATTATGTTTACATATTGCTGAAAACCTCACCTGGTTGGGTGAGCTCTAGGAATGTCTTATATCGTTAATCATGTCAAGAAGCTATGGTTTCATTAGTGTATTCCCTCCTATCATGTAGATCACAGCTATCCTACTATACCTCAGTTAGGTGGTTATCATGAATCTCTGTGACCAAAAAAATCAATTCGCTTTCTAGTGACAGGACAGGCCTTTCTCTCCAGACTTAGGAATGTTGCTTATTGGATGAGAGATATATTTGGTTTACCCCTAGGCTTGTATTTGAAGACTTTCCATAGTTGTAGGACCCAATGGAGTTTACACTTCTACACCATATTGAGACATCAGAGTCGGATTTTAATGGAGGATATGGCTACTTATTGGGGGTTGGGAGTGGGAAACACCCTGCTCCTTTTAGCAATTACTTTAAGAAGTGAGATTTCATAAAGGTTTCTATTAGATCATAAAACCATAGATTTACAGCTAGAAGGGACTTTCTGAACTCATGTAATCTAGCCACCCTAATTACACAGAAAAAGAAACTGATGCCCCGACAGCAAAGTGATTTGCCAAAGGTGTTAGTCTAGCTAGTAAATAGCAGAGCTGATATTTGAACCTGGGTTTTCTGACTCTAAATCCTGCACACCCTGCTGCACCCTGAAACAAGAGTGCTTGATTTTAGGGGTCAAATCATTTTTCTTTCCTTTTCTTTTTTTTCTCAAGTCATATGTATTTTCAAGTAGTCAAATGGGTCAATAAATCATTGATTTGAGTGGTCCCTCAATAAATGATCTACATCATATGGATCAAAACTCATCCAATGTATTCTTCTATTCTTATTGCATTCAAGATAGTCATCTCTTTTTTTCTCTGCCAAGGCCTGGTACCTTTGTTTTTCCAGATCCAAAATATAATCTAAAATATTTAAATCTCACCATCTCCTAATGTTACTAAGTTCTAAATCTCTCTCCTTTCATCCCCTCAGGCCAGAGTTAAATCTAATGTTTTTAATGGATATAATTACAGTTTATTAATTTCACTTATTTGAGCATAACAAATGGATGCATTCTTTCCTCCTGCAGTCACTAACATACATATGATGAAAATTACTTAAACCATCAGAACATTACTGGGCCAGAAGAGGATTCTTGGGTAGCTAAACCAAGGTGGAGATGACACTAGTGTGGGAAAGGATTTCTTGGCCACTTTGAAGACCCTTAGTCATCATATCCAATGTCTCTGTAGTCGACTTTCTCCATTACTCCTTTCTGCAGTATGTTCCTTTCCTAAAGACTCCCCCTGCCCCCCCCCCCAATCTATCCTTGTTACATCATAGCAGCATTGGATCTTAGATTTATATCTGGATGCCCTTCGAGGCCATAGGTCAAGTACTCCTCATTTAACAGATGAGAAGACTGAGCTTGGCACAGAGATCTTAAATGCCTTGCCCCAAGATCACACAGCTAGTAGTTGTCTTATATGAGGATTTGACTCAGATCTTCCAGACTCCACACACCAGGACTCTATAGACCACCTGGCTAAATTGTTATAGTCTTCTTCCTTAGCAAGCTTTCTTTAACCTTTGCTTAATTTTTATCTTAGCTTTTGGCCTCCTATACTGGGAAACTTTTGTAACTACATAAATATAGTATATTTAATTAAAACTTAATAGCTGAGCTCTATCTAGCACTTTAGTAATACAAAGGTTTTCCTCATATCATCTCATTTGATCCTCTCTCAAATCCAATATTATTGTCTCCATTTTACAGATGAGGAAATTGAGGCTGAGAAGCTAAGAGACCTTCCCTTGGCCATATAGCTAGTGAGTGGCAGAGTGAATTCAATGTTTCTGATTCCAAATCTAGTGGTGTTTTTTTTTGTTTTTTGTTTTTTGTTTTTTGCGGGGCAGTGAGGGTTAAGTGACTTGCCCAGGGTCACACAGTTAGTGAGTGTCAAGTGTCTGAGGCCAGATTTGAACTCGGGTCCTCCTGAATCCAGGGCCAGTGCTTTATCCACTGCACTACCTAGCTGCCCCCTCTGTGTTCTTTCTGCTACATCATATCTTCAACCATGTCCTTTATTAGGTCATAACTTATAGTGAGTACTTGGGAAGGAGTGGCTGAAAATTGGATTTGAGGCATACAAGGTAGATAGTACAACCACACTAGCAAGTAGGCAGCAGGAACCTTGTACAATGGAAAGAGCCCTAGATTTGGAATAAAAGGACCTAGATAGTTCCAATCCCAATTCTGCTACTACTCATTATCTGTGTTATTTTTATTTTTAAAATTTTTTTCTTTTTTCTTTTTTGGCGAGGCAATTGGGGTTAAGTGACTTGCCCAGGGTCACACAGCTAGTAAATGTTAAGTGTCTGAGGCCGGATTTGAACTCAGGTCCTCCTGACTGCAGGGTCGGTGCTCTATCCTCTGCGCCACCTAGCAGCCCCTATGTTATCTGTGTTATTGTGGCAAGTCTGGATCTCAGTTTGCTCATATGTAAAATTAGGGGGTTAGATTAAATGATCTCTAAAATCCCTTTAACTTTGAATCTATTGCCTTATGAACTAAAGATCTGAGTGACAACTGAGAAAACAGAAACATTTTTGTTTTATGTTGTCTACAGGATATATTTTATATGTCAATGAGAATATGTAGTTATAACTATATATTTACACATATATATGTATATGTGTGTATATACATACACACATGCACATATATATATATAAGCTAATATCTTTGAAAGGGAAGAATTTGAATACTTTGGAATTGTGCTTAATCTGGTATTGTTCAGAGGTATTTTGTTTTTGTTAAAGAGATGAAGCTTTTTTGCTTTGGTAAATTAAAAATGTTTGTATTTCATTGAAGATACTTGCATCTTATACTTCTTGCTTTTCACTTCAGGAGACAAGATTTGGTTAAAACTTCCCTTTACCAAGGACAGAAGGCCTTTTTTTGATAAACAACTTTGGAAAGAGAATAGTACTTAAAGCACAATCGATAAATTTGCTAATTGTTATTTCTTGTTTCAGCAATTACCCTGTTAGAAAGCACATTGGTCCTGGGCTTTAAGACCAGGCTTCAAATCCTGCCTCTTGACATTTGTTGTTGTACAGCGGTTTCGGTCATGGCTGACTCTTCTTGACCCCATTGGGAGTTTTTTGTCAAAGATACAAGAGTGTTTTGCATTTTCTTCTCCAGCTTATTTTACAGATGAGCAAACTGAGGCAAACGGGGTTAAGTAACTCGCCCTGGATCACAGCGCTAGTAAATATCTGAGGCTGGATTTGAATTCAGGTTTTCCGACTCCAGGCCCAGTGCCCTATCCACTGCAAGAGTGAATCTGCTGACTTTTCACAGCCCTTCCTCATTTAAATCCAATTTATTGCAAGTTATGACATCACCTCTTCAATGTCATAGTTCCCTTTGAGAATGAAGGACAAACAACAACCTAATTGTTAACTACTTAAAAGGCAACTTTATGAGAGAACAGAAGTACTAAAGAATTTTATAGTTGTCATGTTTTACCTTTGACAGATAATTCTGAGTTATAATGAATACATTGACTCTGAATCCAATGTACTATACCATAGGCTTATTATGTATTTGAAGCCATCCATGCTTAGGGCACCTGGGTGGCACAGTTTATAGAATGCTGCCCTGGAGTCAGGAGGACTCATCTTTGTGAGTTCAAACCCAGCCTAAGATAGTTAACTAGCTGTGTGACCCTGGGTAGGTCACTCAACCCTGTTTTCCTCAGTTTCCTTATCTGTAAAATGAGCTGAAGAAGGAAATGATGAACCACTGCAGCAGTATCTTTGCCAAGAAAACCCCAAATGGTGTCATGAAGAGTCAGATGTGACTGAAATGAAAGAACAACAAAAATGCCTAGAAAACATATAACAGAGAATATCCCCAGGCTATCTGGGGAATAAACTAATTATATAATTTTGTAGGAAGCTTTATAAGAGAAGATAAATGAATACTAGAGGATTTTTACGGTTGTCAGCATTCTTTACAACCATTTGTTGGGGAATTCTGGATTAGAATGAATGCCTCAACTTTTTTTTTGAATGCCTCAACTCTCAGTCCTATTTTCTAAACCACAGAGTTGTTACATATTTGAGGCCACCCATAGCCAGGAAATGTATAACAGAGAATAGCCCTGTTCTATCTGGGGAGTGAATGATACAATGAGATTGTTTTTCCCCCCTTTCATTTCTTTCCTTTAGGATCCTTTGATATTCCCTCCCTTGAATGTGAAATGGAACAGAGCGGTTACTCTGACTTAGTTGAATGATATGTTTATACAGGGATGTATGATCCAATGCTGCCTTCAAACTCAACCCAATGGCTTCTTAAAATGGAGATCCCACTTCCTCCTCACTTCTCCTCCTTCTAGTGTTGACATTTTTGACAGACAACAGCCTTTCCTCTTGAATTTAAGCTGAAATGCAGTTTTATTTGTGTTCTCCAAATAGGACTATATTATAGAAAGTCTCGGTACTTGGTAGTTGCTCTCAAGGCTACATCAAGGGTATTTTCACTGCTGTATCTAATTACAATGTTGAATTGATGCCAGTGGAAGATACTTGTATACAAAGTAGTGCTGTATGGGTTTTTCTACCCATTTGGGGACCCATTTCCCTCCCTCAAAGATTTATACAGAAAGCCATTTTCCAGATGCTACAAGTCACATAGCTGCCCGTTTTGTATTTTACTGACAATACAGAAGCACCAGACATCGTACTGTAGAAATTGGAGGCATTTTTGATGGTCATAGTATAAGTTTTAAATACTAGCTTGGGGTTGTACACGTTAAATGAAAGTGTCTAATGGCTCTTTCCCCTGTTTGCTCAGCCCCTGGAAAGATTAATTTTCTCTCTGCCTCATCTTTCCTTTTTCCCACCCTCCAATATTTACAAGATTTGGTTTTGGTTTATTGACAAGTGTGTGTGTAAATTCGTGCAAGACAGATTACAGTGGAGCATGTTAACTTTGCTAGTCAAGCATGGTTTAGGGGAATGCTGCTCCAGATTTTGTCCAGGAAATACATTTTATTGGTGTTTGGTCCTAATGTTTTCCTGTCCGGAAACCTTCCCCTTTGGCTGAGCTGCTGTGGAATGTGCTGTCAAGGGGAATCTGCTTTCCCCCGGCCCAGTTGGATGTATGTGCTCCTGTTGATATATGCTCGACAGCAAGGTAGAATTAGTGTGTGTTTGTGTGTGCACATGTGCATGCATTTTTGTATTTTTTTTAAAAGTTTTAATGTAACAGGAAGGGGATTTGATGGCCACCACTTGAGCCAGGCCAGGTATGTTTGGGTGCTGGTGGGTCACATATCCCTGTCCTCTCAGGTTGCCAGGATAATCACTGAATTGTTAATCTTAATTTATTCTTCTAAATTTTGTGATGGTTTTTCGTGAAGGGGGTGGGGAAGTTGACATTGTTTAGATGAGAATTGCACATATTTTCCTCTCCACTGACCTCCCTGAAATAACACTTGATTTAGAATCAGAAGACCTGGCTTCAGATAGAAGTTGGTTCTGCTAAGTCAAAACTTCTCTGTGCTTCACTTTCCCTATCTCCAAAATGAAAAATTTGTACTAGATAATCTTTTATATTCCTTCCAGCTCTAAGTCTTAGGCTTTTATGATCCCCTGTGCCCTAAAATGTGGATATTGCTTGAGACTTACAGCTACAGAAATGAAGGCTTAGTTCCTTGATTTATTGCATCACTAATTTCACCCTGATTTTGAAAAAGAAAAAAAAAAAGAAGAAATGTCAACTTGCTGAGTACATATGGAACTTGCTGAGTATATATGGATTCCAGAAACACCCGTGCCATTTCCTCTCTCTGGAATGAACTATTCCTCTTCTTCACCTATCCACCTGTCTGTCCTTCAAGATGCAGCTTCAGTCCTACCTCTTCCATATAGTCCTACTCAACAACTCTCAATGCTCTCTGGCTGCTCTGACTCACCTTGAGCTCTCGCTTTTCAGAGTTCCTATAGCACTTATTTCCTCTACTTTCATTTGGGGTCTTGGTTGTATACTGGGTTGCATAACATCTTCCATGAATTCACTATCCCAACTCCCCACTCTCACTGACAGGATGGGTCCCCAGAGAATGGTTAGCTATTTCTCCCTTCAGGATTCTAGGGGTAACCAACAAGAGCTTGTATCTTCTGAAACTGATGCTTTCCATTAACCAGTTGACATCAATTACCTTTTCTAAAGGGATATTTATTGAGAAGACATTGCAAGGACAGAAGTACAAAAATATCCCCCCACCCCAAGACAGGGGAGCAAACTCTTCCTGGGAAGAGTGAGCTCAAACTTGAAGCACAAAGTTACTGAGGTACATGTAGGGAGTATGTTGAGGTGAGAGAGATATCTTAGGTCTTCTGGCCCTGAGAAACCTTTTCTACTTTCTCAGAGTCTCCATCATTGTGGCAGTAGCTAAATTTAGTGAGGAGTCAGTCCTGAGGAGTGATCTGCTTAACCCAGTCCTGTAATGACTAGTCTGGCAGAGCAGGTTATTCCTCAGGTCTGGCTCTTCACCACATTCAGATATTGTTGCTACTGGCTCCAGTGATCTCTGCTACTGACTTTGGTTACTAAAGGAAACTCTGATGTCTCTTCTGACTTTTAGAAGTTCATTGAATCATAGCCTGGTGGCTTCTCTCTCCAGATACTCTTTTATTTATGAGAAAGCTCTTCATGACTATAGTTCCTAAGTTATTCGTGACCAAAAGCCTCACCAAATTGCTACATATTGGACTGAAACCAAGTACTATATAAATATGAAGTGCTAGGCTCTCACATATTACATTTGTTTCTGTTTCTTTCTACATGCTACATACATGGAGAAACCATGTATATCAACAATTGTTTTAAATTGGAAAAACAAGTCTTCCCAATTAAATTTTGAATTTCTTACAGGCAAGTTTTATATCCTTATAATTCTTTGGTACTTCTAAAGTGACTAGCATAATCCTATACACACAGTAAGCATCCTTGTAAAACATTAGCCTGTTAAGGGCAGAAAATGTTAATTTTTAAAAATCCCCTATTTCTAGCACAGTACACATAGTAGGCACTTAAAATGCATGTTAAATTGAATCGAATAAATAACTGTTGAATTTTACATAGGAGAAAGCACTGACTAAGCCTTAGCTTTAAGCCAACTATTAAAGTAACATGTTGATTTTATTTATAGGAGAGATTATGGCCCTCACAGAGTATTACCAGTGAAGTTAAAGCCACCTGAACAGTTCATTCCAAATGAAGAGAACATGGATTTGGTCACAACATATAAACAGGATTACAATCCCTTCCCTGTCTGTCGAGTAGATCCTGTCAGACCACGTGAAAACAGGCATCCATGTAAAGACAAGATGGAATCTCTGGCCACATATAAAGGTATGATCATGCCCTCATTGTTTTCTTTCTTTTTTCTTTTCTTTTCTTTCTTTTTTTTTTTTTGGTGAGGCAATTGGGATTAAGTGACTTTCCTAGGGCCAAACAGCTAGTAAGTGTTAAGTGCCTGAGGCTGGATTTGAACTCAGGTCCTCCTGACTCCATGGCCAGTGTGCCACCTAGCTGCCCACCCCCATTGTTTTCTTTGGGGAGTTCTCTCACCAGGCCATCCTACTTAGGTCAGAAAAAAATTATTGACATACTTGGCTGCTCTGTAGAGGCAGTAGTGTGAACAGTGAGTGAGGAAGACCTGGGTTCAATCCTGCTTTTGACAAATATTGGTTGTGTGACACTTGGCAAGTCAGTAAGGACTTGCAGAGAAGTCATTGTTCTGTGTTGATAGGGATTTCCGTATAAGGAGTTTCTTATATCAAAAAAATACATATCCAGACAGCCCCCCAAAAAGATTGTCTTTAATTTGCTTCATCTTCAAGATATTTCAGCTTCAAGTTAACATTAGTTATAACTTATTATCTACCCAGCATAATGACTTCTAATGATGTCAGATCTTTAGAATTGTTACCTTTATTGGGTTTAAGTTTGGAGCAGACAAGCATGCTGTGGCAATAACATACTCTAAATACTGAGCACCCATGAACAGGGTATATTAATCATTATTAAACAAATCTTATAGCCATGTTACCTTGATAATATATGTAATGATGTGAATAATCATTTTTGTGTTACATAAGGAAATGGGCACAAATGATAAGCAGTTCAGTAATGTCTATGATTAGTAGTTTAAAAAAATAAGCAAACTAAGCCTGGTGGAGTGTGGGGAGTGGGATGGAATCGAGTCCTGTGTCATCACAGCTTGTGTGACTATTCATACCTCAACACTGGGAGCAGAAATATTCCTTGGATTTAGAAGCAATGTGATAGAATGAATAGAGTACTGGACTTGAAATCAGGAACATCTGGATTTGAGCCCCACCCCACTTCATATATTTACTAGCTTTGTGATCCTGGGAAACTCTTTTTAATCTTCCTGGGACCAGTTCATCTCATCTGTAAAATGAAGAGTCTAACTCAATGACCTCTAAGATCCCTTCCCTTTCTCTGCCTGTTATCCTTTTTGGTTCCTATCACTCAAAGCAGACTAAATTAAAAAAGGAAATGTGGATCTGTCTGGAGTCTCATCTCATGTTCTCTGCCTCACAGATATTATCTGTCAAGGCTCAACCTCTAGCACTAGTAGCATCAAAGGTCCAAATTCAAATTCTTGCCGTTCTTCGTCTCTAGCAATGTGGTCTTGGGAAAGTCACTTTCTAAGTCCTTTTGCACTTTAGTTTCTTGGGGGGTTAGCTTAGATGCTCTATAAAGTCCCTTGCATCCATAAATCATATGATCCAATGATCTTCCCTATGCAGCTGTTAGGTCCCTAAAGTTTAGCTCCTTGTTTGTTAAGGAAAATTTATAAAAATCTTATTTATTTTGTTATTTCTTAATGCACTAACTAGAAGAGCATGCAAATTCCTTTTTTTAAAAAATGGGAATGGGTTAAGTGACTCCCCAGGGTTACACAGCTAGTAAGTGTCTGAAGCTGGATTTGAACTCAGATCCTCCTGACTCCAAGGAACAATACTCTTATCTACTATGTCACCCTAACTGCCCTTAAAATCTTTTTAAAAATGCATATTGGGGCAGCTAGGTGGCACAGTGGATAGAGCACTGGTCCTGGAGTCAGGAGTACCTGAGTTCAAATCCGGCCTCAGACACTTGACACTTACTAGCCGTGTGACCCTGGGCAAGTCACTTAATCCCAATTGCCTCACCAAAAAAAAAGAAAAAAGAAAAATGCATATTAACAGTTTCCAAAAACCCCACAATATATCAAGATACTTTCAAAGCAGATACACAAATAGCTGAGAGAGCAAAGCTCTATTTCAGATAATCTGTGTGAAAAAGTTGTTATGGGATCCCTAACTTGGAAAATTTGCAAGGGGGTAGAGGGGTGATCTTTAAAAAATGATCCATAGCTGTATAACTTAGCCATATATTACTTTCTCTCCCCTTCTACCTCCCTCCCACCTTGGAGAGTTTTCTTTTTGGCCCTTTTCTTTTAGTTTTGTCTAAAGTCTAGCTTAGCTTGTTTGTGAAGAATGTGATAACACTCTAAACAATACCCTTGCATATATGAGCCAGTTAGCTTAGCACAGAAACTCCACACCATGATCTTCTTCCTAGCCTTTGCCCCCTAGAGGTTCAGGTGAGAGAGGATGGATAAAATCAAAGTAGTCCCCAAGGCTACTGAGCACAGAAGGCTATAGTTTAGGCACTGGGAAAGTGTTCAGGTTGACATTCAAGGGTTAGTTTTCCTCTCCTTTATGTGAGAGCTCACATGTGGTTAGAACTATAACAGAAATTTTAGAAGGTGTTCAGGGACCATTCTTACCTTATCTTATTATTTTATCACTAGGTCAGGTGACTTTTTTTTTCTGTTACAATTCATTTGCTGCATTAGTAATTTCCCTTGCAACTTCACTATTTTATGGCACAACTTCTTCCTCCTTCCAAATGGGGATTAAAAAAAAGCAGGGGAGGGAGAAAGACAAAGATCATTAAAAGCCTCATTTCTTATAGGCAATATGTACGGAAGTTCTGCCTACATATTCACTCCCCTTACATTTACTCCATAGGAACCATATGTAAATCTTTCCCTTTATCACTGTTAGGGTCAGCACCTCTCCTACAGCACAGGAACGCCAGTAAAATATTCTGGAACAGCATTTGGTTGTAATTTGTGGTATTTCCAAAACAATGTGCAATTGGAAGGATGTAGAGTATAATTATTCAGTGCCCTAGGTGCCCTGCATTGAGCTTTTTGTTCAGTCATTTTTCAGTAGTGTCCAACACTTCATGATCCTCTTTTGGGGCGTTTTCTTGGGAAAGATACTGGATGGGTTTGCAGTTTTCTTCTCTGGCTCATTTTGCAGATGAAGAAACTGAGCCAAACAAAGTTAAGTGACTTGCCCAGGGTCACACAGCTAGTAAGTGTTTGAGACAAGATTTGAACTCAGGTTTTCCCTGAGGCCCAGTGCTCTATCCATTGTCCTACCTAGTTGCCCTTCCATTGAGCTACATTATTTTCAAAAAGTCTATAGTGTAGAAAACAAAGTTCCTGTTCTGTGCTACACCTTTGCTACCCACTTTGGAAAGGATATTTTTTTCCTGAATACCTGTTCAGTGCCCTCATTTTGTACCTTTTCAGTGCCCTGGCTTTACTAAACTCTTTTTGGTGAATTGTTTATACTGCAAAATTGTGTAGACTTTCAGGATCTCAATGCCAGGGTCCATCACAAATGTTTTGCATATGAAATGGTGAGCAGGAGAACAGTATAAGAAGTAGCTCAGAGTTTGGGAGCTTGCCTTCTTAACACACCATCTGTCACGTGGGGAGGTCTGTAAAGTTCCCCATCTCCTTCCTGTTACATCTAGCAAGCATGTAGGGATCCACAAGCACAGCACCCCATTTGACTGTCATCTTAGTTGACTGTGTTGAAGTCTGCCTATGGAACATGTGGTTTGGATTCCAGAGAAGGTCTCCTCTCAATTCACCCTAATGCTTTCAAGATGCTGATGTAACCATTAATTTCTCTGGGAAAAGGATTAGGCTTTCAATTAAAATGTAGCCTATTTTGAATACATGGTAGTCTCGTTGGCCTAAAATAAACTTACAGTGTGTCAAGGGGGACTGCACACGTGCAGCTGGATAAAACTGAAGTTCCCATCCCAGGCCTTTTTCTCTCTTCTTAAGTAAGGCAGTAAGCTCAATAAATTCCCAATACAGTCACATACAGTGATGTCAGAACCTTGGAGTTTCAGGGAGTTCACTGGGGTTCAGATGAGTTATTTCAAACCTGATAATTTATGAGAAGTTTATCTGAAATTCTGACACCTTATATGGTCCTCTGGCTCTCTATAGCTATGTACTCATTCAGGAACCTTAGGGGACTGATCCACCATCTTTCTCTCCTCCACATTTCCTTACAGGCTATCTGTGTTCAGTATTTCCAAACATATTTCCTCCTTTTGGGGCTCTTTTATTAGAAAGTCTGTGTGAGGGCCTAGGAAAAAAAATCTTCCCAACATAGCTATTTGAACTCTTTTTTGTATGTTAGGAAACTTCACTAGTAGGATGTCTTAAAATATGACCCTGGGTAAGTCGTCAAACCTTCCTTTGCCTGAGTTTCCTTATCTGTACAATGGTATTACCTAGATGGTACAGAAGGCCCCTTCAGCTCTCACAATCTATAATTCTATGATTTTTCACACTTTGGACTTTCAGGAATCTTATAACCTTCTGATTTACAACTTAGTGGGAGTCCCTGGAGACTTTGCTCTAAGGGAAGGGTGTAGGTGGGGGTCTTTTATCACACACAGTATGCTAGTGATGAAGTTAAGTTGTTATTTTGCTTCTTCTGAAGTCCTATTTCTTGGTCACCTTGAGAACTGTATATGCTTCTAGGAGGAATTCCTGCTGGCCTAGGACCTTGCAAATAGAGGGAGGGACCTCAGTGAATGTCTTTTGGATGACTGGCTGAGTTAGTCAGTGACATTTTGCATATAAAGTCTGCACAGCTCAGGGCTCTGATTGTCTTCTCTGGAGACAATCAGATGTGGCATCAGAAGAATTGAGGTCTCTTCCTATCTTGTCTAGTATATAGACAAGTCGCATAGACTATACCCAGCTTCTTAAATGTGTCTGAGCTTCAGTTTCTTCTTTGTAAAGTGGGGGTGATCATCTCTGTATTCTCTTACAATGATGTTGTGGGGATTAAACAAGGTGTTGGTAAAAATGCTTCATAAACTGTAAAATACTATACAGATGTCAGCTGTTATTTTTTATTATGGCAGAGATAGGAGACTCTCATGTCAGAGTTTCTTCCCTAGAGGCCTCATGTCTAGCTCTCCCAGCCTTCTCCAGGAAGGTCATTTCCATTTCCTTGGAAGAGGTGTGGTAATTTTCTTCTTGTCTTTATTCTCTGAAATGTGGTGGTGGTATTTACTTGCCACCCAACCAAATAACATTTACTTCTTTTTTTTTTTTTTTAAGTGAGGCAACTGGGGTTAAGTGACTTGCCCAGAGTCACACAGCTAGTAAGTGTTAAATGTCTGAGGCTGGACCTGAACTCAGGTACTCCTGACTCCAGGGCCGGTACTCTATCCACTGCGCCACCTAGCTGCCCCACATTTACTTCTTTTTTTTTTTTTTTTTTTAGTGAGGCAATTGGGGTTAAGTGACTTGCCCAGGGTCACACAGCTAGTAAGCGTTATGTGTCTGAGTCTGGATTTGAACTCAGGTACTCCCGACTCCAGGGCCAGTGCTCTATCCACTGCGCCACCCAGCTGCCCCCCCACATTTACTTCTAATGGCAACATATTTATTCAGTATTTTACCTTTTTAGTCATTTGCCTTTTAGAAAAATAGCTTATAATGTCACCAGGTTTAGACTGTAAGCTCTTTGAGGTCAGGAACTCTATAATCCTTAGGTGGTACAATGTATAAGAGCTTTAGGCCTAGAGTTGAGAAGACCCAAGTTCAAATCCATCCTCAGACACTCACTAGCTGTGTGACCCTGGGCAACTCACTAAACTTCTGCCTGCCTCAGTTTCCACAGCTGTAAAATGCCAGCCAGGATTGTTGTGAGAATCAGATAAGAATATATTTATTTATTTATTTATTTAGGGTGGGGCAATGGGGGTTAAGTGACTTGCCCAGGGTCACACAGCTAGTAAGTGTTAAGTGTCTGAGGCTGGATTTGAACTCAGGTACTCCTGAATCCAGGGCCAGCACTTTAACCACTGCGCCATCTAGCTGCCCCAAGAATATATTTATAAAGTACTTAGTTCAGTACCAGGCACCTGACAGGCACTGAATAGATGTTCTTTCGCTTCCCTTCTTCCCCTTCTCTTCTCCACATGTATAGCAAAGCACATGCGATATTGGGACACTTAATGAATTCTTGGGAGATTGATGATCTAATGATGAAATTCACAACTGTAATTTACTTAAAATGTATAAATGATTATATTGGAAAATATTTCTGTTGCCTACCTAAGCCATAATTCAATAATAATGTTAGATAGGAGGTAGATAATGCTTTGCAATTTACGAGCACATTAGTTCATGTAATCTTAACAAAATAAGGTATGTGAGGCAAAGGTATATGTCATTTACCCTCATTTTACAGATGTGGAAACTGAGGCCTTGGTTAATTTTATAAATGTGGAAACTGAGGCACTGCTATGATCATGTCATTCCTCTACTCAAAAAAACCTTAAGTGGTTCCCCAGTACATCTTGAATAAAGTAGACATTCCTGCTCCTAGAATTTAAGGCCCTCTATAATCTATCCAGCCTTATCTTAAAGGCTCAACTAATATCCCATATACTTTTTTCCCCAAGGAAGCCTTCTCTGCCCCTAACCCTTCCCCTGTGTAAAAATGAGCTTTCCCTCCTCATTTTGTTTCTCATTTTGCCTGGACCTATTCTTTGTCTGGCACAGTGCCTTACATATAAAGGCCCTTAATAATTGATGGTTAAATTTAACTGAATTGTCTAACTCAACTTTTGTGTCATAAATGTTTGGCACTTGCTGTTCCCTGCCCCCATTAGACTATAATATGTGATTCTTGAGATCCGGGGACCGGGTCATAGCTATCCTGGTATGAAACCTAATGACTTGTGCATGGTCAACACTAATGAAGCAGCTTGCCTGAGACCACACAGAGCTAGGATGAAGCTGAAGTAAGATAGGAACGAAGTCTTTTGACTATAAATCTATTGTCCATTCCAGTTCACCATGCTGCTTTTTTTCAAGACTGTTTTTATCATCAGGTTACTATTGTTGTTTTTATTGTTATCTTCTAGATGCAAGGGGTGTACAGTGGTGTGAGAAATAAAGTTGTCCATTGTTTAGTAATGTCATCTATTTGAAACATGAAGTCCTTAATTCAACTAGCAGCTAGGTAATTCTTGTATTTTATGAAACAAAATTCTATTTAGTAATAGATTACTAATTTTCAGTAATCCATATGTATACGCACATATATATGGTGCATGCCAGAAGATATGACCTATATTGATTTGTTTTCATTTCAGCTGATTATTTGCCTTGGAACCAACCAAAACGGGAGCCTATAAAACCAGATCAAGCCTATCGCCCGGCAGCAACAAAGTTTGATTATAGAACCACTCACCAGGATGATTTTCCCTTCAAGGGCCTAGTGACCACAGTGAGTTGCAAGCCCAATTATCAGCAAAAGATGTGCAACCTACCCCTGGAAGACTTGACTAACTATAGGCTGAATTATGTGGCACATCCGCTTGAGAAACGAATTCCAGTGGAAGTTAGCAAGTTCAAGCCCTGTGATATCCCCTTTGATGGCCTCACTACTCACAAGGAGGCCTTTAGGGGATTGGTTGGGGAGCCTGCCAAGTCCCTGAAACCTAACCCCAAGATTAACAATTGTGAGGGCCCCTTCTCCAATACAACTGAGTTTCGGGAAAAGTACCAGGTGTGGCCAATACCACAAATGTTCTCTCGGCCCCCTGCTGTTTATGTCCCCCCAGATGAGAAGATGGATTTCATGACAACAGTGCAGGCTCACTACACATATCAGAAAGGGGGCCCTGCCCAGTGTTGCCGTCCTGTGATACAACCTAAGAAATCAGGGCGCTTCGAAAGCTCTACTACCAACAGAGATGACTTCAAGCAGTGGCCCACGGCCAAGCAAGAGCCCATCAAGCCCATTGCTCAATTCAATTTGCCCAAGGATCCCATGGACTGCCTCACGACAACCAAGACCTACTTTGTGCCTCATCCACCAATTATCACAAAGAGTTGTAAACCTTTTATTCCTCCTGCTCGGTGTCAGGCTCCTCTGATAGGCGAAACAACCTATAACGTCAGCTATACTCCTAAGGAACCAGTGAAATGCCTCGCTTCATTTCCTGAGCCACCAGGCTACACCTTTGATGAAGTGGACGCATTTGGCCACAGAGTATACCGCCCTGTGTCCCACTTGGACCAACTTGGCTCAAGGAAGAACAGTTGCCTTTCTGCAAATAGACCAGATGGTCCCAACCAAAGAGAGCTAGCAGTGACAGCTTGATTCTTTTTCCTTTTTGAAAATTTTCTCACAAAATTTCTAAAATTCACAGTACTTATTACACAGTCTGTTGAGATTTATTCCTCAAAAAACTTTGACCTTCTCGATCATTCCCAGGGGTTAGTTCCTGCTGGAAAATCTGAATAAATGAGATTCAGTTCACTATAGGAAAATGACAGTTAATCACTGATGATTGACTAATTTCCTCTCTTGACCCTCTCTCCCACCAACCCCATACTTCCCAAACTCTGTGCTTCCTTATGTTTCTTAAAGGTGGAGTGGGTTCTCTCAGAAGCTAATTTCTTACATTTGGATCTATTATGGTGATTCAGTTATTGTATTAATGATGAAATTAGACTTGAATCCTGACAAGGTTGATGAATAAAACATATTTTGGGGAATTGGCTTTTTTAAGTGATGTATCTCTTCACACATATATTATACAGGTAGTAGAATATTGCGGGGGAGGGAATTGGTACTCTTTGAAACTAAGAAACTTGGGGGTTGGCCTATGAAGGGCATAGCTTGAGGTTGGTTTTTTCTTTTTGCTTTTTTGCAGGGCAATGGTGGTTAAGTGACTTGCCCAGGGTCACACAGCTAGTAAGTGTCAAGTGTCTGAGGCCGGATTTGAACTCAGGTACTCCTGAACCCAGGGTCGGTGCTTTATCCACTGTGCCACCTAGCTACCCCATAGCTTGAGTTTTAAATCACTTCCTAAAGCCAGACATATTGGTGGAGACAGGCCTGAAAGCCAGTTATCCCAAATCTTAGAACATTGTTTTTTCCATTAGCTTTACTACCTTTTTCCTGGCATACAACCATAGATTTAAAGATGGGAGGGGCATCATTTGGAAATCTTGCACTAGACACTACCACCTCTGGGAAAGTGGCCAGTTTACTCCAATATACCCACTTTAGAAAGTGGAGGAGAGCTATGTGATGTTCAACATTCAATGATCTGTCTTGAAGGATTGGGAATGACACACCAACTTTCTGTTTAGGTTCAAAGATTGCACAAGGCTAATTAATTAAGCAGTTGGTGGCTCATGGATAGAGAGCATTGGGCCTGGAGTCAGAAAGACCTGAGTTCAAATTTGGCATCAGACACTTATTAGCTGTGTGACCCTGGGCAAGTAACTTAAACCCTGTTTGTTTTAGTTTCCTCATCTGCAAAATGGGGATAATAATGGCACCTATCTTTCAGACTGGCTTTGAGGATTAAATGAAATAATAATTACAAAGCATATAGCACAGGGCTTGTCACATAGTTAGGTCTTTGTAAATGTTAGCTATTATCATCATCATCATTATTATTGTTTTTCTTTTAAAAATAAAAAGCTTCATTTTTCACTATGAACTTAAATACCAACAAACACTAGTGCTTCAGTACATAAAGCATTTGTCAGCTACTATCATCTTTTGTTTATGATCAATGTTGATTATTTATGAAACTCTGAACTTGTCCAAAATAATATCTTTTTTAAAAAGTACATTAAACTTAATATAGTAGTAACAACATTTTCAAGGAAACCTTGAGACTCTTGGCAAAAAGAACTCAAGAAAGAAGTCATTCAAGAACTGAGGGATAATGCAAGATAATAGAGGATTTCGAGTTAAGACCAGGGTTCACATCTTTGCTCTGGAACTAAGTAACAGTGGGCCCACCGTCAGGTCAATTTGCCTCTGCTATGTCAATTCCTTTTTCTATAAAATGGGGATAACAGTACTTGCACTATCAACCTCACAGGGTTGTGATGAAAGTGCCCTTGAAAGCCTAAAGTGCTATAAAAATGTGAGTTTTTATTTTTTAAAATTTTTATTTATTTATTTATTTTGTGGGGCAGTGAGGATTAAGTGACTTGCCCAGGGTCACACAGCTAGTAAGTGTCCAGTGTCTGAGGTGGAATTTGAACTCAGGTTCTCCTGAATCCAGGGCCAGAGCTTTATCCACTGCGCCACCTAGCGGCCCTAAAAATGTGAGTTTTTGACCAGTTTTTAGACTGTCCAAATAAACAGCCTAGAGATGTAGTGAAAGGAAATAGGTCATCAACTGGAGTAATTTTCTTTCTAATATTTTTTATATTTGAGAAAAGAAACCAATAGGTTTCATTGATCAAACCCTTTTAAGGTGCATAGAGTCATGTGAGTTGTACCTATTATTATGTTTCAGTGATAACTTGTGGGAGCCATCTTATTTTGGAAGTGGCTGCGGTGGCATATAAGGCTAGAGGAAGCCACTTCAAAACCCCATAGCATTATCTTTTTCTGTTTCCTCCTATGATGTTAGTAAGTATTCCATTATAGTTCCCAAAGTATAGCAGTTCTTTTCATTTAAGACATACTGGCTCTGGGTCATTTTAATTTAGCTTCAGTACTCTGACCCTGAATCCTTACTATCATGTATCCACCTAGCTGCCCCTATATACAGCTTTTAACATTGTCTACCATTCCTTCCTCCTAGGTATTCTCTCTGATACTCCTTTCCTTGTTCTTTTCTTACCTCTCTGAACATCTCTCAGGCTCCTTTGTTTCATCATTATTCATTTCTCACTTCCAAACAGATTTGTCTTTATCCTCTCTTTTCCCTTCCCCTTTCTTTTGTTTCCCTCCCCTCTTCTTTCCCTCATTTCTTTTTCTTCCCTTGTCTATGAGATTCTCTCCTATATATTCAACCATTACTTCTATGTAGGATATCCAGACCTAATTTTAGGACATCTGCACCTCTTCTATATTCTGACTCCCTATCACAGATGATCTACCAAAGATTTCAAATTCAGCATGTCTAACATGGAACTCCTGATCTTCCCTACAAAGCCTATCTCTACTCCTCTACTTTCTATTGAAGACATCACAGTCTGCCCAGTTATCCAGGTTTGTGATTTGGAATCACTGTAGTCCTTCCCTTCTTTCTTTCCCTCATTCCCCTCAACCATCAGTTACCAAATTCTTCCAGTTCTAACTCTTCAACATTCTTATACGACAATATGTACTAGCTGTGTGACCCTGGGCAAATCACTTAACCCTCATTGCCCCACAAAAAACAAATAAACAAACAAACAAACAATATGGTATCTGTTTTGGTAACCTCTCTTCCACCTATCCCCCACACTTCATTCACACAGCTAACATTCTAACTCAGACCATCATCACCCCTCACTTGGGCTATTACAATAATCTCCATGATTTTCACCTAGCAAGGTCTTTCCACATTATGCCCTTACTTGATAAACTATTTTGATTCTTGGATCAAACATAAACTCTTTTTTGGTATCAAAGCCTTTTACAATGATGGCCCCAACTTACCATAACATATATTGAATTCTTTCGTGTATTCTGAATAGAGTTTCCTGGCACATAGAATGTGCCTAATAAGTTTTGGTGAATAAAACAGAAATGATAACAGAAATAACTCCATTCTAGGGAAAGGGCAGGTAATAAACATTTATTAAGTGCCTACTCTGTAGCCAGCCTGTTGCTAAGTACTTTACAAATAATATATCACTCAATTTTTCATTTTTTAGGCATCTAGAGGAGACAGTGTGACTTAATTTTTCTTCCAAATGATCCATGTTTGTGAGATTTTTGCCATTAAAAAATATAGCTAATGGGGGCAGCTAGGTGGCACAGTGGATAAAGCACCAGCCCTGGATTAAGGAGGACCTGAGTTCAAATACAGCTTCAGACACTTGATGCTTACTAGCTGTGTGACCCTGGGCAAGTCACTTAAACCTCATTGCCCTGTTTCCCCCCAAAATATATATGTATGCATGTATATGTATGTATATATATATATATATGTGTGTGTGTGTGTATGTGTATATATATGTATGTATATATGTATAAAACTAAGCTAGACAATCCAAAGGTATGTTTCAGTTGCACAGGTGCCTATGAGCAAAAGGAGCTTTAGCCACTGTATGGCTTCACAGACTCAAGACTTTTTGGGATTTTTCAGTGTGCCATTTGTTCGTGTCAAGGAACCAAATGATTCATTTGTGGCTTGTAGGGAAGTCAGAAGTTCTTCTCTGTAAAAAGGTGGAACCACGGGGATCCGAGTGGGGCTGGTGATAGAGTTTTCTTTGGCACGGGTAGAATCAAGGTTTACCCAGCAGTAGAGAGCAGGTGTGACATTCCTCCATATAGCTGGAGATTGTAATGAGAGAATACAGCAGCTGAATGTACATTATAGCCCACACCTGCTTGGGCTCTACTGTGGACCAGGGGAGTTCCTCTATTAAGAGCTTCTTCATTTAACACCCTTTTAATCTGAGTTAAACATCTGAAAATAGAGAGGGTGCCAACGAAGACCTGCAACCAGATTCCTTTCTGTTCTGGGGTCTAATGGCCTGCAGTACCATGGCGGGGGGGGGGGGGAGGGGGGAGGGGGGGACTGGCATGTGAAATCCAGAGCCTTTTGGCCCCGGGTCACAATTGAGACTCTAAGTGCTCCTGAGAAAAGCAGCTGATCCTAAGTTTCCACTCTGGAGTGAGGCGTGAACAGGTGGCACTGATTTGCTCAGTCTTTTACAACCTAGAAACCAGACAGCCTGCCTGCCTAATCAGGACCAAGGCTATTCTTCCAACATGAAGGGACCCTCCTCCCCCCCAGCCCCGCTCCCCAAACCATTTCATGTTATGGAATAATAAAACAGGCGAGCCTACAAATACCCTTTAAAAAGGAAAACAGCTACTTGAGAGTTATGGGAGAACAAAAATGTCTTAAAAATGATTGAAATTTGACTTCTGTGCCAACAGATGACTTATAAACTGAGAAATTGGTTTTTTTTGGAATGTGCTCTCCCTACCCTATTTTCTGAACCCCCCTTCATCTATTGCTTAAGGTTTATTTATGTTACTACTACTGAGAGCTAGTGGTTAGCATCTATAGAGTGCTTAATGTTTGCAAAATATTTTACATGTACCTCCTCAGTACAAATCTGTGAGGTAAGTATTATTATCTTCATTTTACAGATGAAGAAACTGAGAGTGAGAGGGTCACACAGCTAGATCATGGGTAGCTAGATAATCAAGTAGATAGAGTACTGGGCTTGGAATCAGGAAGAGTCATTTTCATGAGTACAAATCCAGCCTCAGACACTTACTAGCTGTGTGACCCTGGGGAGGTTGCTTATCTCTGTGTACCTCAGTTTCCTCATCTGTAAAATGAGCTGGAGAAGGAAGTGGCAAACCACTTCAATATCTCTTCCAAGAAAATGGGGTCATGAAGAATCAGACATGACCAAAATAGCTTAATGACCAACAATACAACTAGACAGTGTCTAATGCAAGATTCAAACTCAGATCTTCCTGACTTTAAGTCTAAGACTCTATCCACTATAGTATCTAGCTACCTACTACTAAATAGAGATAAGCTCTTCCTGTCACCTTATAAAGCCTGACAACCCTAGCAAAATAGAGTGACAACTTATTTATGAGAGACTGCTTTTCTGGACATAGCTTTTTTTTTTTTTTAAAGGGAAATCAGCAATAAAAAACTTCTGAGAGTTAAATGTGATGTTGCAGAATCCATGCATGAAAGTCAATTTACATAAGAGAATCTTAGACCCTAACTCTTACTTATTCATATTTGAGAGACATTTCTAACAAACTTAGACAACTGGTTTCCCGTATATTTCCCAACATGCTAGAAACAGCAAACTGGAAGAGGGTAAAGGCTGTTGCTAGAGGCAGGTATCCTGAAATCAACAAAAAGTGATATTTAGCAATCAGAGAGTGAAGGATGAAATGGAAAATGACAAAAAGTAGACATTATGAGCTAAAATCACAGATGTCTAGAACCATTTAGTGCTGGTTCAAATATCCTCATATACTGCCATGGTCTCAGGGGTGAGGGACATTGTTGTGTTAAAGGACTTTATACTTAAATGAATTCAAAATTTCATTGGTATATCTATTTCCTCTACTAATGCAGAGCACAGCAGGTCTACACTTCATCCCATGTCAACGTCTTATCCATGTCTCTTCATAAATGCTACATACAGGATCTAACCAATGATCTAGAGACCTTCTGTTTTAGTACCTCTACATCCATCTCAGGTCATCCAAATCTTATCTGCTATCCTATCTTGTGACTACTTCAACTCTTTTACTAGGCATACATCTCCTTTGTGATGCCTATGGATGCTTCTTCCAAAGCAGGAAGGAAACCTTCTTTTCACTATGTTTTTAAAAAATTTCCCTTTGGGTTATTTATTAATTTCTTTTGTCTGATATTGTGATTTTCATAATTTGCAGCCATGTAGTGTCAATAAGAGAATTTTGGCATTAAAGAAATAGATTTTCACTACAGCCAACAGCTTGGGGATCATTGAAAATATCAAGAAGTTTCTTAAATGTGATCCAATCTGATCCCCAAGTTCGTTGTTCTTTGTAATGCCTACTTAAAATACATACATGCATCATATATATATATATATGTATACACACATATACATGGTATTTATAGATCTATCATCTATGTCTGTGTTTGCCTGTCTGTGTGTCTGTCTGTCTGTATCTGTCTCTGCTTGCCTGCCTGTCTGCCTCTCATCACTCTATCTGGGGTGGTGGTAGTGTCAAAGGAGAAAAGAGAGCATATATGAGAGATGTTATTATAGGAGAAATTATAGGACTTGACAACTGATTGGCTATGAGGAGATGAGAGAGAGAGAGTGAGGAATAGAGAATGATACGTTGGTTGTGAGCCTGGGTGACTGGAAGGTGGTAGTGTCCTTGGTAATAATTGAGAAGTTTAGAAGAAGGGGAGAGTTTAGAGGGAAAGATAATGAGTTAAATTCTGAAGTTTAAGATTAATAATGATGATAATAACTGTCATTTACACAGTACTTTGAGTTTTTTAAAGTACTTTAAAATATTATTTCATTTTATTCTTACAACTCTAGGAGGTAGGAGTTATTATTACCCTTCTTTTACAGATGAGGAAACAGAGTCAGGAAGAAGTTAATTTTAAGAAGACATCCAGTTCAAGATGACAAGTAGTTGGTGGTGTGCGCCTAGAGATTAGGAGAGAAGTTAGGGAATGAATAAATAGACATAAGAATGATTAGGATAGAGATGATCAATGAATTCATGGAAGCTGCTGAAATCACCAAGTGAAATAGTAGAGAGGGAGAAGAGGATCCAGGACATAACTCTCTGGGATACCCATCATTAGCAAACACCACCTAGATGAAGATCCAGCAAAGGAACCCAAGAAGGAATGTTAAACAAGTAGGAGAACGAGGGTGGGACAGTGTCACAGAAACTTAGAGAGAAGAGGGTCATCGTCAAAGGTTGAAGAGGTGAGGAAGATTGAAGATTGAGAAAATAGAATTTTTTTTTGTAATGTTATGCCTTTTATTTTATGCATTTAAAAACAGTATCCTGAATCCACTAGACTTCTGAAGGCATCTGTGACACAAAGAAGGTTACAAACTCTCGTTCTACTTGAATTCTTTCCTAATCTCCCCATATGCTAGTGCCTTGTTTCTCATATTATTTTGCATTTATTTACTTTGAATGTGTTAATATTTATTTTCTTCATACTTATTCTATATATCCTTGAAGCCTTCCCCATTAAAACATAAATTCCTTGAGATTAGGGACTGTTTCACTCTCTAATGTTTTTATTCCCAGTGCCTGACATAATTGGTGCCAAATAATTGCTTTTTGATTGATTGGATCCAATTCTTTGCCATAAGGTGGAGGAGACATGTTTCATTATCTGTTCTCTGGAACCATCACTGGTTTTTCAGTTTTGCTTCCTTTTAGTCTCCACTCCCCCCCCCCCCAAATATTCAGGAAAAATTAGCATCTTCACCAGCAATGTACTAGTATATCTCTAGTCTCATCATCTATCCAACATTGTTCCTGCTTTCTTGTTTTTGCCAATTTGCAGGTGAGAGATGTAATCTCAAATTTATTATAATTTGCTTTTTCTTTACTATTAGTGATTTGGAACATGCTTTCAGATGACCATTTATAGTTTGTTATTCTTTTTTCCTCCTAAAGCATTCAAAGTTTCTGAGAATGATTTGTGGTGTTGTGTTTGCTTCAATTCCTTATATATCTTAGATAACAGATTTTTATCAGTGATATTTGATACAATATTTTTCCTACTCTAAAGTTTCTCTTATTATGTTACATCCATGGCTTTTGTTTATACAAGCCTTTTAATTTCATGCAACTGAAATAATCTACTTTATCTTTTAGGAGCTATTTTAGCCATTGCTTGGTAAATAGTTTCCCCCATTGGTAGAGTTGTAAAAGTTATCTCTTCTAATTTTGCATGTGTGTGTTATTATACTTTGTATTTTAATTTGTATCAATTTTCAGCATATTTTGGTATGTAGTACAAGATACTGGTATAAATCTAATTTCTGCCAAGCTGCTTTCCAGAAATTGTTGTGAAAATTGAAATATTTCCTCCATTAATTTATGTTATTGGATTTGGGACAGCTAGGTGGATAGAGTACTGGCCCTGGGGTCGAGTTCAAATCTCACTTCAGACACTTACTAGCTGTGTGACCCTGGGCAAATCACTTAATCCCAATTGCCTTAAATATCTGGGGCCATCTCTGGTTGTTCTGATTTTATATATTGCCACTGGACCCAGATGGCCCTGAAAGAGAGAGTGAGGTTGGTGACCCTGCACTGTTCTTCCTCACTTCAATTCAGTGCAAGTCATAACATCACCCTGATGTTATGGTCCTCTTCCAGAATGAAGGATGAAAAACAATAGCTATTGGATTTATCAAATACTTGGCTACAGTTAAAAAAATTATTGTATCTGTTTTCTGTTTATCCAGGCTTTTTCACTGATCTGTTTTTCTGGTTTGTTCTTTTATTATTATTATTTGTTTGTTTGTGGGGCAATGAGGGTTAAGTGACTTGCCCAGGATCACACAGCTAGTTAAGTGTCAAGTGTCTGAGGCTGGATTTGAACTCAGGTCCTCCTGAATCCAGGGCTGATACTTTATCCACTTCAACACCAGCTGCCCAGTTTGTTCTTTTAAACTTAATATCGAATCACTTTGATGACTACTGTTTTGAGTTGTGGTAATATAGTGACCCCTTTAATTGCACTTTTGTTCATTATATCCCTTGAGGATCTAGATCACTTATTTATTTATTCATCTAAATTAATTGTTATTGTTTTTTCTATCTCTACTGGTAATTATTTTAGTATACCACAAAATCTGTAAATTAATTTAGGTAGTATCATCATTTAAAAGTATTACTATGCTCTAATTACAAGCAAAAGCTTTCCAATTATTTGTTTCCCTCTATTTCTGTAAAGTGGTTTTAAACTGCATTTATATAAATTTTGTATCTGTTTGATAGATTAACTAATAGATATTTGGTGCATTTTGTAGTAATTTTGAATAGAATTTCTCTCATTATTACTTTTTTCCTAATTTGGGGGGGGGGGGTAGAAATGGAGGTACTGCATAAAAATGCTTATTTTTTTATGGACTTACTTTGTATCCTATTTGCTTCTCATGCTCCTATTAAAGAAGGGCTTCTGACATTTCTATTTATGGGTGACATTTTTCTGGTTGCATCAAGTCCAAGAACATTGCTGAGTTCCCCCCCCCCCCCAAAAAAGATTTGTAACCATTCAAGATAATTTGGTCTTACCAAATTAATTAACAGGAAAAAACAAATGGAGGAAACATGTCTATTGTCCAGATGAGGGCGTGCAGTAAGATGAAAAAATCTATGTTGATTTTTCTTTAGTGAATTATCTTGGTCACATAGTTCAAATCAACCATGAGTTGGGCCTAGGATTAAACAGGAGGAAAAGGGTATGCTGGTTCCCCTGGAGAAAATCACAAAGCTTCTTTAAAGACTCTTCAAACTTCTCCCAGAACCCAAGTCTATCTTTTTCATATGGATATTCTATTAATATTGAATGACTATGTTGTGGAACACTATGATCTTGGTAGAATTAGAAATACATATCAGAGTATAATCAAGTTGATGGCATGAGCTATGGAGCAATGAGAAATAAGCATGTAACATAAATGCATAAGAAACTTATTAGAAGAACTGGGATAAATAATATCATCCTAGAAATGTGTGAGTGAAAATGTAGATGGAATGTTTATGATAGTCTGAGTGCTCCACTAGAATACTTGTGATATCAGAAAATGATGGAGAAATCCTCTAACAGATAGAGTGAAAATCATGTAGAGAACTTGTAGAAGGTCATAGACAAGAGTCTGAAAAGATAGTATGGAATGAGTAGATTGTGATCTGCATCATTGGAGGGAAATTCAGATCAATGTGACCAGAGTATATGTGATATGAGTTTATGAGAATTTTGTATCCTGCTCTTTTAAGAAGCTATTCATGATCTTCATTAATTCACAGATTTTTTTTTCTAGGCACATCAAAATGCCATTCATAAATAGGGATGGTTTTGTCCCCTATTCAGTAATGCTTATACCTTTAATTTTGTTCTATTGACTTATTGCTTTAGTTAGCATTTTTAGAAATATCTCAAATAATAGTGCAGCTTCCATTTTGATGGTTTTGGGAAAACTTCTAGACTTTTTTTTCATGGCAAATAATGCTGAATTTTGGTTTTGATCTTATTAAAGAAAGGTACTTACACACCTTTGAGTTTTAGTTTTAGTTTTAGTTTTTTTTTTTTAACACAAATGAATATAGTGTTTTTTCATAGTCCTTTTATGCATCTATTTGTTTATTTTTGTGGAGAATGTGACTTCTTCAAAACCTGAATAGTCTAATAAGTCTCTGGGCTTCCTTCTTAGGTTGTGGGGAAGCCAGCGTCAATAGCTTATTCCAGACCATACCTGAAATTCTCTGGGTTTTCCCTATCCACTATATTCTCCCAAATCTGACTTCGTGGGCTGGACTCTGAATTTTTTTTTGGAATTCATTTCCTACCCTTTTTATGGGCCATTATCTAACCTGGGGCCTCTGCTTCTGTGGCTTCATCTGGCTCACTCAGCAGTATGTCATCAATGTAATCCTGTGCTTTCAGGAAGAGAGGCTTTTTTCAGATCTCTACCCATCATGATGTGACAGTATGAAAGACAGTTCAAGGAGTCCTGGAGGAGAATTGTGAAGGTACATTGGAGTTGTTTCTGAAAGTACACTTTTCTGGACTAGTCAGCTACAGGAATAAAAGGGGGAAAAGTTGGCGAGCTTAATAGCCCCATCCCAAAGGATAAGCAACAACAGACAGGTATCATCTGCTTTCACAGCTAACAGAAGGTTGTTATAATATCTATGTACATATAAAATATATAATCTATATGTATAATCTATATGTATATCTATATCAACTTCTCTCATTTCCATTACTAGAGAAGAAATATATTTCACTCCCTTAGGGAACTAATATTGTGGCATGTTAATTACATGGGATAGTTGAATAACTATTTGGCTCTATCCACAATAACATGTCTAGAGGTTGCTGAAAGGGCTAGCATTTAATTCCCTAACTTAACTTTTTACTTCCCCACCCCCACAACCCTGGAAGGTACTACCCAAAAGCTGCCCCAAGGAACTGATTGGTCTCAGCTTCCCCGACACAGTTCCGTGGTCATTTAAGGGCTTAAAAAATCCCAGGTGTGTGTGGTCTGCACCTCTCAAGCTTAGTAAGTAGCCAACACCTTGTAAGTCAGCGTTCCCTGAGGACTTACTGACCAGACGGACTTCGAGATGGAGATGAGGGGGGCCGTGACCAGATACGCTAAGTGCCACTGTTTCCTTGTTGCATATTCTTGCTGTGTTGAGGCAAAATCATGCCCCTTTATTAAATGTTTAGCGACTGAAGAATGCCACATTTCATCCCAACATAGAACTTGACCCATTCCAGGCATCGATCCGCACCTACAGCATTTAGCTTAGCCTTAGCAGGTTGGGATAAGTGATGGCTTCTTGGCTGACATCGTGGTTGGGTTAGGGGGAAGAGCCCTGCAAATACAGAAAAAGAGGAGGGGTCCCTGAGCAGACACTATCTGGTTGCCTGTCACTATAGTTCTTCTGGCTGTTTATGGAGAGTCCTCTTTGTGGGACTGGTACGTTGTTCCCAACTACGGCAGACGGATTGGCTTGGAGGGTGCTGGGGGACACTGCCTGGGAACCTATAGAAAGGAAGAGTCAGGGTCAGCATTCCCTGAATAGTGTTAACTGTGCTGCTTAAGTTAGACTGCAAGTACAATAAGAAAGTGAAAGCTGACAGGCAGCTGGTGGGGCTGGTGGCCAAGCCAGTCAAGGAATCTGTCTGCACTGAGATGAGGACTGAGGGGTCCCTAGCCAGGAACCCATCCTAGGCTCTGTCCCAGACATAGTCTGGGCTCCTGTTGAGATAGGAGCCATGAGACTGTAGAAGAGCAGACTTGGGGGAAGAGAGAGGGGAACTCCCACTCACAGTTAGAAATCTCCAGGCTTCTATCACAAAGGAGTTTGTGATACAACAATGGGCACTAAAGAGCTACGTAATTAGAACCTCCCCACTTCCAACCTTTCAGGGAGTGGGTTTGCAGGGAAGTAGTAACTATGCCCTGGGATACCTGTGTGGCCAGGGTGAATGGAGATCTGATATTGTAGCTTTGCAGTATATGCTACACAGGTAATCCAACCTTATTGGTTTGGGATTGTTAAACTGGCTAAAAACTTAAACCCTGTAGAGGACTAAAGGGAGTAAAGTAGGCCTTGGGCAAGAACCAGCTCAGATTCAAGCACATAAAAGACGATAATATACCTGATAATTAAAGACTGCCTTTTTTCCTCTTTCTTCCCAGTTCTTGCTTGGTGGAACATATAGCAACATGTTAGAGTTTACCTGTGACTGTGGTGGGGTGGAGAAGGGAGGAGAAAAAAGAAGTAGGTATTAAAGAAAAAAAGGTTAGCAAAATGAATAATAGTTACTCTTGGGGTATAATGCAGAAAGAAGTGGGGGAAATTTCAAAGCCTATTTGAATAAATTGAATAAAATGTGGCAGAAAATTGCATTAAAGATTACTAAGAACTTGGGCTCCCTTGGGAATATAGGTTTTCAATGGGGATATTTATATTTATCAAACATAATAAGAGTAAATAGTACACTGCAATTCAAAAGCTGCATGGCACGGTAGGACAGTGTGCTGGGTTTCAAGTGACAGGGAATGAGTTTTTCAAATCCTGTTTCTGTATCAAATCCTTCACCTCTTTGGGATTTAGGTTGCTCATCTATATAATTAAAAGGTTGGTTTAGATGGCCATTAAGGTCCCTTCCATTTCTAATTCTATAAACTTATGCCTAAGAACCACCTACAGGCAGGGAAGCTTAATTTCAAGGATCATTTAGGTAAACTGAGAAGCACCCTGGCTTAATGGATAGAAAGTTGTCCTTTGAAGCCAAGAGAACCTGGGTTTGAATCCTCCCCGAGATAAATAACTTACCCAGGCAAGTGACTTTCTCTCAATGCTCTTGGCAGCCTTCTAAATCTGTAAATTGGAGAGAAGATGCTGACCTGAATTGGAATAGAGGATATCTTCACTTTGGAATTCTCAATACCAGTGAAATAACTGGTGCAGTCCCTGTTTCTATAGAACGATAGTCCTTCACTTTGTTGTGTCATAAACCTCTTTGATAGCCTGGTGATTCCTATAGACCATTTCTCAGATTAATGTTTTTTAATGCATGAAATTAAATATATAGGATTATAAAGGAAACTAATTATATTGAAATGAAGTTATCAATACACACACACACACACACACACACACACACATATATATATATATATATATATATATATATATATATGTATTTAAAGTACATGAATTCCAGGTTGAGAAGCCTTTCTTATAGATAAATGATATACACAGATCAACTAGAAACTGTGCCTTTGCTAAGGAATTTGAACCTAAAATTCCTGGGAGGAGAATTAAATCTGTCTGGGAGGTGAGAAAAAGGGAACAATGCAAAAGAGAGGTGAAGGGGGTTACTTGGAGATGTTTGTAGTTGTTAAGTGGTGTTAAATGTTAGATAGTTGCTTGAAAGGATGAACAAAATTGAGCTGGGTCTGGAGTATGTGTTGACCTTCTCCCTTGAAGCAGTGGTTTGGTGAGGGTGCATCGGGCACAAAGATGAATTGAATTGTACAAAAGCTTACCTCAGGAAGTATACAGGTTACGCTGAGCCAGCTTCTGGGGCCAGGACTAATGACATGTGTGGTGGCTGTAGAAGGGAGAGCTAAGAATTCTCAAATACAAATTAGTGAGTCTTAAAACGAGGTTTGATTCTAAATACTTTCAAGTAGTGATGGAGGCCTTGTCAAGATGAAGTGTTTCCAAATATTGATGTGCAACCTTCTCCTTGGTTCCAGAGCTTGGGCTACCATGACTTCAAGGGCTGATTCTGACTGACCAAACCAATGTTATCTGTTTCCATTACCTGTCTCTTAAGCAGTAATGTCAAACTCACATAGAAATGTGTGTGTGACCAAACCTTACATGAAGATTCCTGTGGACTGCATAGTGACTTAGAAAACCACACATGATTATATATTCCTTAAAAAAATTAATATGTCCACACACTAAAATCAGAAAGCAACTACATTTTAATCTGGTTTGGCCACACTTGGGAATGGTGTGGGCTGCATGTGGCCTAGTCACATGACTGACGATTGTACTTCAAACAATCGGGTCAGGATCTTCATTGATTTTATAATGTTCTTTTTTTCTCCCATGGGGAAATGAGGGTTAAGTAAGTGACTTGCCCAGGGTTACACAGCTAGTAAGTGTCATGTCTGAGTCCTGATTTGAACTCAGGTCCTCCTGAATCTAGGATTGGCGCTTTATCCACTGTGCTACCTAGCTGCCCCCTAGGATCTTCATTAATTTTTTTTTAAAAAGAGATTATTATTAAATCATTGCTGTGCTGTGGGATAGGGGAAACAAACTCAACAACAAAATTTAATCAAAACATCCCTTGGCGTGGTCATTAAACATTTCCTAGAGTTTCTCATCTGGTAATTAAGCTGTTCACAGCTTGTCTGGTGTATTCTTCTTGGAATTTGTAAACAAGGTCAACCTTAACCATCCCAGAAATGTAGAGGGAGCCACTTTATATAATCTTGGGAAGAAGAGGGAGATTTCCCATGCATGCTTTTTGGTCTGAATGCTGACCCTGCAATCCATCAGACCCCACTAAGCATTTTGCTTAAATAAACCTTATTTATGTACAACAGGAGGACCATTCCCCAATGTCTACTTTCTCCTCAGTCACATAAAACTGTACATTTCATTTCTGTTTGCACGTAGATAAACTTTCCCTTTAGGAGCAGGCTGGGAAATCCATGGTTTAAAATGGATTTTTGACTTTTGTAAACATGGAGGTGAGTGACATCTGTATGTTGTGTTATCAGATGCATGGCACACATGTGGCTGATTCTGAATTCAAGAACTTTATTGGGTCCAGGTGCTACTCATCAATCTACGTCAAATTTTAAAGTTTTGGTTGACAATCAAGGGGACAGGCAGAATCTCATTAGTAGCTGTCTTTTCATAAATATCTGCATTGTGATCCAGAAGGTTAGTGGTCTAGGGGATGCTATGAAAAGAAATATCAGCTTTGCCAAAGATAACAAGTGTCAGAAGTGAGCTGATATTCAGCATTTCCACAAATTTTTAATAAGATTATAGAGGATACTGTGCCAGGTATTGTGCTGGGCACTGGGAATTGTCGGGGAAATTTTTAAGTCTGAAGGAAGAACAAAAACAACAAAGTTTTCAGGCTGAAGCAAATAGGTTTATTGAGAGAGGGTTAGTCCCCCAACAAAGCCAATAGGTTTATTGAAAGAGTTTTAGTCTCCCAATAAAGCCGGTCATCCAGGCATTGGACCTGAAAGACCCAGAATTACACAATCCATGGGTTTATATACCCTTCCAAAAGTTACACTTGTACAACATTTTGTCATTATTAGTTGTGCTTCTAAAATTAAAACATATTCTTAGGAAATATGAGGAACTACCTAAATGACCATAAATGTCAGCATTACGATAACAATAGGGTGGGTCATTGTCAGGCTACTGGTCAACAACATGAACTCTTTATAGAAAAGTATGTTACTCATGATTACTAAAATATAGCATTGCTGACTACTATATCTTGTGACATTACTTAATGCTTGACATCGGAAAATTAGGAAATATGAGGAAAGATTTAACCTTTTGACTTTATGTAATTGTAACAAAATAATATCTAAATATAATAAATCATAATTTTTTAGTTAGTATATTGATTATTATCTTAATCAAATCAATTATAACTATGGTGAATCTCTTATAACTAAAGGATGGGGAAAATCCCACTCACAGAATTCAAAGGAAAAACATGATACTGTCCTTGTTCTTAAGGAGCTTGAAAATCTGAAATAAAAGTTTGTTTATAATCATTAATAAAAACAACTCATCCAATAAACATACAAAGCGACTAAAATTTTAGGTAAACTATTTAGCATTTAGCAAAGTAGGAACAAACTAGCAAGCAATTAAAAAAACACACAAAGAAAGCCTTTGCCCATTTTTCTAGGTCTATCTGCACGTGTGGTAGCTTTTGTCTTTGTTTTATTTTCAGTTGTACTTAATGTACAGTATATTCATTTTGGTCTGATTTCATTTTGCATAATGTCAGAATATCTTTTTTATATGTTCTATTTCATATTTGTAGTTTTCATTATTGTTTTTAGTAATATAATTTAATTTTTGCCTCAGTTACCTGTTAAAACAATTTTTCAGCATTTAAAAGAAATTTAAGTTCCAAATTCTATCCCTCTGTCCCTTTTCTATTCTCTCCTTGAGATGGTGAGCAATCTGATATAGTTTATTGTAAAGGGGCTAAAATTCTAGCTAGTCTGTCTAAAATATCTACTGAGTGGTTGCCAATAAGTTATAAGCTTTAGCAAGAGTTAGACTTTTAAGCATTTATTAAGGAGAATAAGAATTTGGTGAAGAGAGAGAAAAAGGCCTAGATTCATCTATCTATCAAAGGGAGAGCGCATTTAGCTCCCCGCCAGAGTCCTCATGAAAGAGCATGAACCACACCTTCCTCAATCCCACAAGCCTTCTGTGAAAACTAGAAATGTCCTGTCCCCCCCCACTCCACAGCTCCAAGCTAATTGACTGATAGCTTTGAGTGACAGTACCCATGAGCAAACGTCACTTCCTGACGCCAAGAACCTGACCCCATGACTTGCCCTCAGAGTCTTCTCCTCATGGCAGAGCTTTCCTACAGTAGCTCTCCAGCAGGTGGTGTCATTCCAATTGTTACAGTATACATGTGCAATCATATAAAACATTTCCATATTAGTTATTTTACATAAGAAGATTTAAATAAAAAGAAAGTGAAAAATAGCATGCTTCAGTTTGTATTCAGAGAGTATCCATTCTTTCTCTGGAGGCACTATGCTTCATCATTAATCCTTTGGGATTGTCTTGGATCATGGTATATCTGAAAATAGCTAAGTCATTTACAATTCTTCATCATACAATATTGCTATTGCTGTGCACAAATGTTCTCCTGATTCTTCACACTTCACTTTGTATCAGTTCATGTAAGTCTTTCCAGGTTTTTCTGAAATCATCCTGCTTGTCATTTCTTATAACCTAATAATGTTTCATCACAATCATATACCACAGCTTGTTTAGCCATATTTATATTTTTATGGCGGTATAGTAGTCAGATATTTTAAATTTTCCATAATTTATTTAGGTACTTGTCAATCATTAAACATACAAATGACAATGCAAAGCAAGGTAAGCAAAATGAAAGAGGTCCTTTTTGTGATGTAGCAAAGGAATTTTTGGATTGAAAGTTATGATCAGTTTTGTTATTCATTGTTTTTCACTGCACTTTTCTCCAAAATGTTTTCTCAATCTAAAATTCCACCAACAATATATTAGAGTGCACATTTCCCAGGGTGCCACTAATTATTTATTTTATTTAACTAAGGTCTGCTTCCCTCTCCCCCCAGTTGAGAACACAAAACAAAACTTTTTACAAACATGTATATTGAATCAAAAGAAATTTCCACATTGACCTTGCCTCCCCCAACCAAGGTGCCGTGCCCTGCTTTTCTCTGCATTCTGAGTCCTTTACTTCTCTATTAGGATATGGATGGCATGTTTTATCATTAGTCCTCTGGAATTTTGGTTGGTCATCATGCTGATATAGGTCAAGCACAATAAAATTCCATCACATTTTTATACCATAACTTGTTTGTCAATTTCCTTAATTTTATGAGCACCTCTTCAGATTCCCATTCTTTGTCACCTCAAAAAGAGCTGTAAGTATTTCTGTATATCTTTAGACTTTATTCTGTTTGGGATCAATCCCTCTCTTAATCTACCTTTCTTCTAATCCCACCCCACTTTCTTCCCTTTCCCTATTTCCCTGTTGAATGAAATATATTTATGTACCCTTCTATGTATGTGTACATGTTTCTTTTGATCAGTTCAGATGAGCATGAGGTTCAAGTGTCTGTCCCTCCCCAACCCCTCCTCCTTGTCTGTATAGTTGTCTGCTTGCATACCCCTCTCTGATAATGACATAATTTCCCCTAATCTTCCTTTCCTCCCCACTGCCCCCTTTCCATTCTTTTTTCTTAAGGTCAAGACATAACAGAATCACTCTTGGGCTTTGTCTAATTTGACTATGAACTCTAGCAATGGTAGGGTTTCATCTCCCCACTTTTTATTTTTTAAAATAACATTTTCATTTATAGCTTTGAGTCCCAAATTTTATCCCTCCTTCTCTCCCTCCCCCCCCCCCCCCCCCCCCCCCCCCGCCTCAGGAGGTAAGAAATCAGATACGGGTTATACATGTGCAATTATGTAAAACATTACCATATTAGTAATTTTGTACAAGAAAACTTGAATAAAAGAAAAAAAATGAAAGCGAAAAATAGCATGTTTCAGTCTGTGTTTAGTCAATATTAGTTCTTTCTTTGGAGGTGAACAATATGTTTCATCATTAGTCCTTTTAGATTGTCTTGTATCATTATATTGCTGAGAATAGTTGTCATTCACAGTTCTTCATCAAACAATACTGCTGTCTCTGTGCCCAGTGTTTTCTTGGTTCTGCTCACTTCACTATAAAGTCTTTCCAGGCCTTTCTGAAACCATCCTGCTTGTCATTTCTTTTTTCTTTTTCTTTTTTTTTTGCAGGGCAATGAGGGTTAAGTGACTTGCCCGGGGTCATACCGCTAGTAAGTGTCAAGTGTCTGAGGCTGGATTTGAACTCAGGTCTTCCTGAATCCAGGGCTGGTGCTTTATCCACTGCACCACTTAGCAGCCCCCAACCTGCTTGTCATTTCTTATAGCACAATAATATTCCATCACCATCATATACTACAGCTTGTTAGCCATTCCCCAATTGATGGGCATTCCTTTGATTTCCAATTCATAGACACCACAAAAAGTTCCTAGAAATATTTTTGTACAAGTGGGTCTTTTTCTCTTTTTGGGGATGTCTTTGGGATATAAACCTAGCAGTGGTATTACTGGATCAAAGGGTATGGACAGTTCTATAGCCCTTTGGGCATATCTCTCCATTTTAAAATGTAAACATTTTATACTTGTTTAGGCCTTTATCATTGTTCAATCATGTTTACCTTTTTTTGTTTCTCTTCACTCCTGTGTCTGAGCTTCAAAGTTTCTCTGTAGCTCTGGTCTTTTTTTCATCAGTAATACTTAGAAATCCTCTATTTCATTAAAGTTCCCCCTTTCCTCCTTATGATTATACTATTTTTTTCTGGGTAAGTTATTCTTGGTTGTAAGCCCATATCCATTTCCTTCTGGGATATCATATACTTATGTTCTCTATTCCTTTATAATGGAGTCTGCTAAATCACATGTGATCCTGACACTGGCTCCTTGTTATTTGAATTCATTCTTTCTTGATGCTTGCAGTATATTTTTCATTGACCTGGAAGCTCTGGATTTTGAATATACTATTTTGGGAATTTTCATCTTGGAGGTTCTTTCATGAGATGATCAGAAGATTCTGTTTTCACTTTGCTTTCTGGTACTAGGAAATCTGGTAAGTTTTTTTAAAAATTAAAATTTCTAGAAAAAAGAATGTCTTAGGCTCTTGTTTTAGTCATAGAGTTAATTGATTCTTAATTTTGTTTTGTTTTTGGTCTCTTTTCCAGGTCAGTTGTTTTTACTATACATTTTTTTGGGGGGGGGCAAGTGGGGTTAAGTGACTTGCCCAGGGTCACACAGTTAGTAAGTGTCAAGTGTCTGAGGCTGGATTTGAACTCAGGTCCTTCTGAATCCAAGGCTGTTGCTTTATCCACTGTGCCACCTAGCTGCCCCCCGTTTTTGCTATACCTTTGCTATATCTTCTATTTTATCAGCCTTTTGCCTTTGTTTAGCATTTCTTTGTTTCATGAATGATTACCTTTTATTTTGGGGCAGTTAGGTGGCACAGTGGCTAGAACACGGGACCTGGAGTCAGGAAGACCTGAGTTCAAATTCTTTCTCAGACACCAACTAGCTGTATGACCTTGGGCAAATCACTTAACATCTGTTTGCCTCAGTTTCTTCACTTGTGAAATGGGGATATTACTGATCTCTAAGGTTATTGTGAGGATAAAATGAAATGATATTTGTAAAGTGCTTAGCATAGTTCCTGGCATGTAGAAAGAGCTATAGAAATGCTTATTTCCTTCCTATTCTTCCTTATTTGGTCTATTCTGGTTTTTAGGGATTTTGTTGCTTGGGCAAGGTTTTATATTTCTTGCACCAAACAGTTAATTCCCCTTCCAATTTTTTCTTCCATACCTCTTGTTTCTTTTCCAATTTTTCAAGTGCTCTCACTGCATATATATATATATATATATATATATATATATATATATATATATATATATATATATATATATATAAAACTCTTCATCTTTCCCAAGATTTCTAATTAACTTTGTGCCTAAGCTGTTTTTTCTGCACTCTGAAGCTTTATTTGTGGATGTTTTGGAGTCATTGTCTTTTGCATTTGTATTTTATACATCTCTGCCACCATAATTACAAATTACAGTGGAGTTCTTTTTAATTTGCTTATTCTTCTAGCCCTCTTCTTGACTTTGGACTTGTGGTTAGGGCTGGGCTCTGACACACTTCTGGAGGGAAGGTGTAGGCTGGTCCTTTTGCTGCTCTCTGCGGGGAGGGGGTATTGAGTGTTGAGTTATTCCAAGATCTCAGGAACAGGCTTGGGACTTGCAAGTTTTCAGTGCTCCCAAAGTGGGCTTTCTTCAGGATGAAGTCTAATTGCTATCCCTCTCTCATCTGAACTCTGCAAGTTCCTGACCTAGATTTGGAACTGCGACTGTACTGCATCAGCCAGCTGGAAAACTCTGCTAGTTCAGAGCAGAATTGTAGGCCCCCTTTGTCTGGGATTCTTGCTTTGGTTATTCTTCTGCAGGCTAGACTAGTTGTTAGAAGTGAGATCTTGCTCTGACCTTGGGGTGGGTCTGAGCAGTACCACTGTTGCTGCTAACTTCTGAACTTACTCCTTTCCCAACATACCTCTCAGTGCCTCCCTTCCTGGGAACAGCAAGCACCTCCCTGCACCAGTACCCTTCTTACTCCACCCTGGTTCTGTGACCTGGAACTGTGTAGTGTGTGACAAAACTGCCAGTTTACAGTGACCAAATATTAGTCTAGTCATGCCTTATATGGATTTAGAACCTTTTCTTGCCCTGGTGTACAGCCTTCTCTTGGGGACCCTTTCCTGAGTGCCTGTAGACCTCCCTTTCTGTCTGCCTATGTTAAGCTGGAGTGGACAAAGGACTTTGGATTATTCCCATCAAGATTTAGTCTTGTGCATTTTTAAGATCTGTTTGGAAGAGTTCATGGAGAGCACTCTACTGCATTACTTTCTATGACTCCATCATCTTTACTCCACCCATTAACTTTCAGTTGAAATCTTTCTGTTTGTTTTTGTTTTTTGGTGTGAGGCAATTGGGGTTAAGTGACTTGCCCAGGGTCACACAGCTAGTAAGTGTTAAGTGTCTGAGGCCGGATTTGAACTCAGGTCCTCCTGAATACAGGACCAGTGCTCTATCCACTGCACCACCTAGCTTCCCCGAAATCTTTCTGGATTAAATGTAGTTTCTGTATGTCTTTTTTAATTTTTTAAATTTCTGACTCCATTTTATTGGAGAATTAATTCTGTTTACATTTAGTATTTTACAATGGTTAGGTTTGACTTCATTTCTTCTAATGAAAGGGATTATTATGCTTAATGTTTATGTTAACTCGAATTTAACAACACAACTTTAAGATGAATTAGTATGTCTTAGTGGATTTGGTGTTTTTATTTACTTAGAGTTTCCTTTTAGCAAAAACATTTAGGGGCAGCTAGGTGGCGCAGTGGATGGAGCACTGGTCCTGTATTCAGGAGGACCTGAGTTCAAATCTGGCCTCAGTGTGTGACCCTGGGCAAGTCACTTAACCCCAATTGCCTCACTAAAACAAAACAAAAACAAAAACATTTAAACATTTAAGCAAACAGTGCCCTGAAGGTTCTCTCATTTTGTTGGCAAGTTGTTTTACCCTGATGTTGAATGATAGGATCTTAGGTTTAGAGGTGTAAGGGATATCAAGGGTCAATTAGTTCAATCACTTTGTTTTACATATGAAAAAAATGAGGCTTAGATTAGTGAAGTAAATGAAAGGGGCAGGATTTGAATTTAGGTGGTCTGGCTCCAAATCTAGCACTGTATACCTTGCAATACACTGAATTATTTTGAATACTGATCTTCTTGGACTAGAGGTTTGCTTGTTTGTTAAAATTCGTTAAAATACTTTTTTTTTGCAATGAATATATCACTCTGTAGACTTTTTATTCTATTTGTTTCTCAAATGTCCATCTTTTGTCAGAATACTGGATTTTTCTGGATAGATAATTCTGGGTTCAGGGACATTTGTAAACATTCCAAATTTTCCAATTAGTGATGCTACTTCTTGAAAAGTCCACTTTGAACCTGGTAATATATCCCTTTAAGATTGTTGAATATTATGTTGGGGTCCTGTGGATTCTTTTCCAGTTATATTTTATTGGTTACTTTTTGCTAATTCCAGGATTTTTTGGACACCTTTCTTGAATATAATGTTTTGGTATTTTTGCTGTCCTAAATTTTCTGTGATATTAGTTATGATCTACCCTTCAGAACATTCATTGGACTTGTCTTATTTTCCAGCAATTTGGCTAGTTCAATCATTTTGTGAGTCTGTATTTCCAATTGTACTGAACTGTATGTAATGGTACTTTCTGCTATGGTAAGTCTGCATTTGGTTTTTCCTATTATCTTTTTTTTAGATTTTCTATAACACCCTCTATTTGATAATTTTCTTCATCATTTCTCCCCAATCTTTTAAAAAAGAGTAATTTAGGGACAGATAGGTGGCGCAGTGGATAGAGCAACAGCCTGGGAGTCAGGAGTACCTGAGTTCAAATCCGGCCTCAGACACTTAACACTTACTAGCTGTGTGACCCTGGACAAGTCACTTAACCCCAGTTGCCTAACAAACAAACAAACAAAAAAAGAGTAATTTAATGCTAGACTGAGTTCTTCCTTTGATTTTTCACTTTTTAAAAACTCTTCTATTTGTTTTTGTGATTTTATTAACATTTTATATCCTTGTAATTATTTCTAAGGTATTTATCTATTTGAGAAAATCTTGTTGGCTCTCATATATTATTTCTTCCATCTCTTTTGCTTCTGGTTTATTATATGATTCAGTTACTCTATAGAATTAAAAAAAATTGTACTAGCACTCTACTTTGCTCATCTAAAATTTTGATTGATTTTCATTTTTGAGTGTTTTCACAGACCTTTCTTTTCTTCCCTTCTTCCCCTTGTAAGGACCCTGGGTCTCTTATGTCTCTCTATTATCTTAACTGTCAAGCTAAGCTTGGAAATCTAATGTGTTGGTACTTACATGGATATTGACATAGGTATGAAATGAGGAAAAATGTGATGGGGGAAAAAGGAGAAAACCATATATAAAAGGGCTCCAGGAACATTTGCGAAGGAGAGATTATTTTATTTGAAGAGAGGGACATAAAATGCTTCATAGAAGGTGTGGTAGCTGGGCCTCAAAGAATGAGAAGGATTTTAGTAGACATTGCTGAGGAACTAGAAAATATTGTTAGAGGTCCATGGGGCAAAGATTTGGAGACCAGAATCAGAAAGTTGTGAATCATGAGTCATTCAGCTCATCTATCTCCTTCCATTCAGGATGACATCTCAATCTCACATCACCATCATTAAATCCCTGATTTAAAGGTCATTCTCATAGAGCATAATTCAGTCTTTAAATAATTTCTCTCAATAGTTATTCAGCAAACTAAGCTCAAGCATATGGCATCCTTGCGTTTTGTCCAAAAGTTATGATCTGGCCTTCTACCTATGGTTGGTAGTTTCTGTTGTTACTCTTAAGAAAGGGGGGGATATTATGCTAATGTTGCTAATAACAATAATCTTTATAGTAACATTTTTAGGTCCATTATTTCTTCCTACCTCAAGCCTGTGATTATCTTTCTGGGAACATAGGCTTGAAATTCATAGGTACCTAATACAGAAGAGAAAATTAGGGTTCTGTAGAAAGAAAACAGGTGGATATTTCTTTATGTTTTTTGAACCTTTGGTGTAGGATACTTTGGGGACTTTTATTAATATTTCCAATCAAGCTCATATACACAAAGTTCAAACTTCCATATTTTTCAGGGAGGGCCCTGCCCACATAGAAGTTACTTTTGGTAGTCCACTAATTAAGAGATACAAGGAAACAGTATGACAAAAACTGCCCTGGGACTTTGTGGTTCAATTCTCTCACTACAGCAGTTAAGATCTTTTATCAAGATGCCAATGGAGAATCAGATGGACTGATTTTCACTCAATAAGACTTTATTTTCTCTCTCTCTCTCTCTCTCTCTCTCTCTCTTTCTGGGGCAATTGGGGTTAAGTGACTTGCCCAGGGTCACACAGCTAGTAAGTGTCAAGTGTCTGAGGCTGGATTTGAACTCAGGTCCTCCTGAATCTAAGGCTGTTGCTTTATCCACTTCACCAGATATGCACATATTCACTAGATAGGTGTATAATGCCCAGGGATGTGCATAATGCCCAGATAGACACATTTGCTAGATAAGTATACATTTACCAGATATGCTCATATTTACCAGATATGCACATATTCAACTGATAGGTACATAATGCCCAGATATGTGCATAATGCACATATGATCACAAATTGCACAATTGTCACCAACATGGTCAAGCAAAACAAATTTCTGTATTGTTCACATCCAAAATTACATCTTGACTAGAGAGATCCATCTTAGAAGGTATCATCAGTTGATCATCATCAATTCTTTGGTATCCTGGTTAATAAGAGTTGTTAAGTCTTTTAAAGATGTTTGTCATTACAACATTGTCAATATGAGATATCCTTGCCCCAGTGCCTCCCCTCTTTCAAGTTGAGACTCGTTTTCACTGTTGTTTGGTCATTTGGGGTTTTCTTGGCCATTGGGGTGGTTGAGACAAATGATGACCTTATAAAATTCCTCTGTAGTCCTAATATTGTATGACCATTTTTTTGGGGGGGGCGGGATAATGGGCTTAAGTGATTTGCTCAGGGTCACACAGCTAGTAAGTGTCAAGTGTCTGAGGTCACATTTGAACTCAGGTCCTCCTGAATCCAGGGCTGGTGCTCTATCCACTGCACCACCTAGCTGCCCCCTGCATGACCATTTTTTAAAGAAAAATTCTAAATGAAGCTTGAAGGTGAACAGTGTGATCATACAGTTAACCTCCCCATTCAAATATTCAATTGTTTTACCTAGAATCCAAAAAGAAATGGAAAAAAGTCCATCATTTCCCAACCCAAGAAATTTTGAAAGAAGTCATTCAATTTCAGCTTACACCATTTTATTTCTGCATATAAGAAATGAAAATTGGCAGAGCCATAGTAGGGTTTTGTTCTAAGGTGTAGATATCCTGCTAGTCCCATTTCCATGGAAGTGGGTGCTTTCTCTTTACACAATAGATCACAGATGACTATTCCAATAGCCTCAGCTCATGGCTTTCTGCTGGTCATTCTAAAAAGTTGAGATGGGGAGGAAGATAGAAGGTAGACTGAGACAAGGTTAGGAATTAAGTTCATACCATCACTTTCCATTGTGAAAGTGGAAAGTGGCCACCTTCTGATTGTCCTTTATGCTTGTTCTTCTGTCCCTCTTTTCTCTTCCTTTTCTGCACTGCCAATGCCACCCCTTTCCCCCTCATTTCCCCCCAATGTAAACACATTCCTAGCTACCCTTCTGAGAGCTCAGCTCTTCTGGACAATTTCCCCACTGCTTTGGTGTTAAGGACTCTTTTATGAGTAGGGCAGTATGAGGACTTTATGATTGGAGGACAGTTGAAAAGCTGACAGTCAAAAAGATCTTCCCCACAGATATGAAATTCCAGATATCTAAGAGTCATTTTCTGGAATTAAGTCATTAACATCTTCAAGGTTTTATTTAGAATGGCAAGCACCATACTGTGATGAGTACATGAGAATAATTTGGTTCAGAAGGTATTTAATTGCAATTCATTTCAATAAAAAATTATTATTTCTACAATGTCCGAAGCACTAATCTAAGTGCTGGGCACACAAAAACAAAATGAAAAAAAAAAAGGTCCCCTACCATTAAGAAATTTACATTTTGCTGGGAGAATATAGCCTTTTTACATTTAAGTGTAAGAACATTTAAGTAGGGAAAGTGCATAGAGGGCATAAAGAATGACTTCCCATGAGAGGTGATAGCTTAAGTTGAACTTTCAAGTAAACTAAGGATGCTGAGAGGCAGGGATAGCACAGTGTAAGGCAAAAAAGTGGGGGGGGGCAGCAAGTAGAATAGCTTGATTAGAACAGAGAACAGGAAAGGAAATTAGGTGAACAAAGTTTACAAAAGTATGAGCCAGATTGTGCAGGGTTTAAATACCAAGTTGAGGAGATTCTATTTGATTCTATTGGTGATTGGCATTGAAGATTCTGCAGCAGAAGGGAGTGACATGGTAAAACTGATTCTTATTTTGGCAGTTGGATCTAGGAGATATTGGAAAAGGGAGACTCTAATCCCCCTGAATCACGGTGATAAAGAGAAGGAATAGATACCTCCAAAATTGTGTAGAGGTCTCATTGAGCAGCATAGGACAGATTGGAAGTGATAGGTATATTAAGGGAGAGTGTGAAATTGAGGATGTTGCTAATGTAGATTTGTAACTGTCCAAAGATTTTCATAGCCTGCTCCCCAGTTACCCCTGAGGGTTAGGGTTTACACCAAAATAAAACAGGCATGTCCGTATGCATGTACATTTTATCTTTTGTGATTCTCTCTATCCCTTGTTTGGTTATAAACTCTTTCCTTATCCATAAGTCCAAAAGTTAATTTCTTCTTTGCTCTTTTAATTTGTTTATGATATTATTTTTTAGGTTCAAGTCATGTCAATAATAAGCATTTATTAATCATCTACAATGGGCCAGGCATTGTGTAAAGGACTGGGTTTACAAAGAAAAGCACTAACATTTCTTGCCCTTAAAGAAAATACAATCTAATGGGGAATCCAATATACAAATAACTATGTACACACAGCTGGGATATATGCAGGATAAATTAGAAATAATATCAGATGGGGCAGCAGGGTGGTGCAGTGGATAAAGCACTGGCCCTGGATTTAGGAGGACCTGAGTTCAAATCCGGCCTCAGACACTGGACACTTACTAGTTGTGTGACCCTGGGCAAGTCACTTAACCCTCATTGCCCCTCAAATAAAAAAAAGAAAAGAAAAGAAATAATGTCAGAGGAAATTCACTAGCATTTTATTTGGAGCTTATATTGGTTTGTTGTGTAAGGTATTGATTTCTACCTAATTTCTGACAGACTGCTTTCCAGTCTTCTCAGCATTTATTGTCAGATAATGAATCTTTAACCCAGTATCTGGTGTTTTTGGTTTATCAATGACTATGTTGCTATCTTCCTTTTATTCTGTTTTATTTATTATTTCATCAGTCTCAGTGAGGAGCCTTTCCCTTTTATAACCACTACCATAGAGGGGTTTGTGTCGTTTTGTTTTGGTGAGGCAATTGGGGTTAAGTGACTTGCCCAGGGTCTCACAGCTAGTGATATTTCTACCAGAATATTTTTGGTGACTTGGTTCCCAAATACCATTCTTGAGTGCCTCCCGTGCCTGGAGCCAAATTGTTGTGGTCTCAAGTCCTCCAACCTTTCCCTCCAAGCTCTGAAATCTATGTATTTTCCTGCATGTATGTATGACTGACTGCATGCTTATATCCCTCTCACCCAAGAAATAGAAAAGGTCATTTGCCAAGTTGTGCCTGGACTTTTTGTTCTCCCTTGAAGGGAGCACTATTCTGGGAGTTCGATGATTACCTTTGGCTTTTGGAGTGTCTCTGGTCTGTAAAAAAATTGGTTAGTCCTTAGGTGAGCAATACGGATTAGCTTGCTTCCTATTAAAGGGGGAAGTTTACTTCACTTAGGCCTAAAGTAGTTGCATTGTCATTTAACTATGAAGCACAGATTGATTTTACCCCTACCTATTAAAACCAGAAAGTGGCTGCCAATTTTCTTGTTGCCTAAATCTCCAGGGAGAAGCTTTCCAACCAGACACCATGAAACAGTGTGAAACAGTTATCACCCTTGCCAGCCCTGCTCCCTCCCCCCAACCCTGAGCTAACAGCCCAGGCCTGGGTGGGTTGTTAAGCCTAGTCATCCTGCTTCTGGTGGGGAGGGCCCGGCCTTCAAGAGGTACAGGTGGGGTTCTGCTACGAGGAGATCAAGGGCCAGGCCCCAGAAATCTTTGCAGCCAGGAGGGAGGCTTCAGTTACATACTTGGGAGTGACTCCCAAGGTCTGTGTTAAGGTTCGGAACTATGACTTGGTGGTCGGTGGGATCTTGAGAGGAAGCTCTGTTTTCTCTTTGCTGAGCTCAGTGATTTCCAAGAGGTAAATCCCATTTTAACACCCCCTCTCTCTTCTGTATTTCCTCCTCACTCCAGGACTGTGAGCAGGTCATTGTTTGATTGCTGGTATGTAAGTATTTATATTTCGAGCATCAGCTTTTTATTTCGAACAAATCACAAACTCTGTGGCAAAGCTTCTCTCAGAAACCAACAAGGATCTCATTTCAGACAGTGTGGCATTCTTCAGCATTCAACTCAATAGGCAGATTTGCTGGGGGCATTGTGCCTCTGGGAAGGCTGAGTGGGGAAATTGTCACCCTTGGTGCTGCTTCTGCAGCAGGGAGCCATTGGGAGCAGCACCCTATTAAATACTCTGCCTGTGCACTCCAGGAGGGGCATCTTTGTTGCCTTTTTGGGTATGTGTGGGGGACAGTGAAACATGTTTCCATGTTTCCAAACTGTTTGCCCTCTCCCTCAGGCTTTTGTTTATTGGAACAGGTAGAGAGAGACAGAACAGGTAGGCAGGCTTTTGTTGATTGGAACTGGTAGAGCTGTGATTAGAAAGGGGCTATACATATGTACACATGCGTGCACAAATACACACATACAGGCATACATGTTTTCATGCTCTCAAACTCACACACTCATGCACATACACACGTATGGAGAAAGAGAGTTGCTGCTTTTGAATGGATATAGGGAGCCAAATCCTTTGCTACTAAATAACAAGTAGTTATTTTAAGGGTCCTACAGTCTCAGAGAGGGAAAACAAAGGGGAAAGAAGATATTCTCTATATCTTTTTTTTTTTTTTTTAGGCAATGGGGGTTAAGTGACTTGCCCAGGGTCACACAGCTAGTAAGTGTCAAGTGTCTGAGGCCGGATTTGAACTCAGGTACTCCTGAATCCAGGGCCGGTGCTTTAACCACTGCGCCATCTAGCTGCCCCCCTCTATATCTTTCTATATACATATTCACATATTCTCACACCCATATGCTTCTGTACTGGATTGGCCCAATATAGGCTGTTTCCCCCCCTTGCATTCGAGCTGATACATAAAACTTGATTGTGACTTCCACCAAGTCACTGCTCTCTGTAAACTGAAGGGCTGAGATTAGCTTTCTGGTCTAACTAGCAGATCTAAAAGTTTCTTTTAGCTTTAAGGTCATAATGATAAAAGTGATAAAGACCAAAGAAAGTACTAATGATAAAAATGAGGAAACAACTTGATTTGAATGGAAATGAAAGAAAAAAACCCCTTCATAGTAAAAAAAAACCATATTCCTACACAGTAATTTTGTATAAGTCTTAGTACAGTTTGATACTAAGATGTTTGTACTATTGTAAAACTGCATTAAGACTTTTGGAACACTGTGAGTGTGTGTGTGTGTGCGGGCACGCATGCACATATTCAAGCTCAGCTAGGTGGCACAGACACTACCTCTGTGACTCTGGGCAAATTGCTTAACCTGTTTGCCTCAGTATCCTTATCTGTGAAATGAGTTGGAAAAGGAAATGGCAAACCACTCCAGCAACTCTGCCAAGAAAACCCTGAATGTTGTCACGGAGTTGGCCGTAACTGAAAAAATGACTAAACTTAGTCTGTCTTCGTGTCTGTGTGTGTGTGTGTGTGTGTGTGTGTGTGTGTGTGTGTCTGTCTGTCTGTCTGTCTCTGTCTCTGTCTCTCTCTCAAAAACTGCTGGGAAAACTGGAAGATAGTATATCAGAAACTAGGCATAGACCAACATCTCACACAGTATACTAAAATAAGGTCAAAATGGGTACATGATTTAGAGATAAAAGGTGATACCATAGGTAAATTAGGAGCGGAAGGAAGAGTTTACCTCTCAGATCTATGGAGAGGAAAACTGTTGATGACCAAACAAGAGAGAATATTATGAAATGTAAAATGGATTATTTTGATTACATTAAAAAGGTTTTGTACAAACAGAAGCAATTCAGAGAGTATTTCTGATAAAGGTCTCATTTCTAAAATATATAGGGAACTAAATCAAATTTAAAAGAATTCAAAAATAGGCAGTTTTCAGATGAAGAAATCAAAGCTATCTATTGTCATATGAAAAAATTCTCTAAATCACTATTGATTAGAGAAATGCAAATTAAAACAAATCTGAGTTACTACCTCATACCTATCAGATTGGCTAATATGACAAAAAAGGAAAATAATAAATGTTGGAGAAGATGTGGAAAAATTGGAATTAATTCCACCATTGTTGGTAGAGTTGTGAACTGATGGTTGCATGCTGTGTAAGCACATTATGTGCATTTTGCTTTGGTATGCTCATTATGCACATCTTGATTGTGCATGTGCATTATGTGCATCTTTGTTTTGATATAAGCATTATGTGTGTTTTGCTTGTTTACACTCATTTTGCTCTATGTGCATGATGCACATTTTGCTCTGATATGCGCATCATGTACATTTTTGTTTGTGCACATTTTGCTCTGATATGCACATTATGTGCAATTTTGGGGTGAGGCAGTTGGGGTTGTGACTTGCCCAGGGTCACACAGCTAGTAAGTGTTGTGCCTGAAGCTGGATTTGAACTCAGGTCCTCCTGAATCCAGGACTGGTGCTCTATCCACGTCGCCACCTGGCTGTCCCCGCACATTTTCTTATATGCACACTTTTGTTTGCTTATGTGCATCATGCTTATTTTGCTTATTTATTTGCATTTTGCTCTGTTGTGCATTATACACATTTTGCATAATTTTTGTGTGTGCATTATGTGGATTATATGCATTTTGATTGTGTATGTGCATTTTGCATGTGTATGTACATTATGTGTATTATGCACATCTTATGTGTTTAGTTATATGTGTGGGTATATATATGTATATATATGTGTATGTGTATCTTTTCCCAACATGTTATTCAATTGCACATAGTAGCTGGTTCAGTTCAATGACTACATTTTATTTAATTAAACCCATTTGTATAAGAGTCAAGCCTTGAGCCCTGAGCCCTGCTCTTCTGACTTTAAGTTCAGCATTCTTTCCATCTACTATAAGTTGAACTGGATTATTAGATGCTATCTCTGGAAACCTACTAAGATCCTTCATCAGAATATCATGACAGATACAGAATTTTATTTATTCTTGTTTAAAGTTTTCTTTCTATGCGCAAGGTTGAATGAAAATAAGGCAATTATTTTGGGGGGGCAATGAGGGTTAAGTGACTTGTCCAGGGTCATACAGCTAGTAAGTGTCAAGTATCTGAAGCTGGATTTGAACTCAGGCCCTCCCGAATCCAGGGCGGGTGCTTTATCCATTGAGCCACCTAGCTGCCCCCAAGGCAAATTTTTAAAGTAAAAAAATGCCTCTAATGCTATTGCCAAAACCACATTATAGATATACATTAATAATATATTTTTTAGCAAAATCATGAACAAATTTAGGCTCAGGTTTTCTGTGTGTGTGTGTGTGTGTGTGTGTGTGTGTGTGTGTTTCCTATGCCAATTATGGTGGAGTCACATCAAGGCTGTTGTCTGTGCTAATGAAACAGGAACCACATAATTTACAAATGAAATTTTGAGAGAAGAAAATGGAATAAGTTTACAGAAGATAACAGGAGATGGAATCAATCAGGTTAAATCCATTCTTAATCTGCCTTATATTTGATATACTATTTTGGGCAAAGGTTTCTAATACAAATGGGTCTAATGAAATAAAATGAACTCAGGACTTTGGATATAGCTATACTCAGGGTAACATTAAGGAGGAAGTGATTGTCGTTTATTAATCAATAATAGTAAGTACTTCCTGAACTATGGTGAGGAAAATAGAGAGGGGAAGAAAGAGGGAGAGAGAGGGAGAGGGAGGAAGGCGGGAGGGAGAAGGAAGAGGGGGTGGATACAGAGAAACACTTATGAATGGAAGAATGAAGGGGAGTTGGGTTTTAAGTGAGTTCTTGAAGGAAGATGATATTTTTTAGAGAAGAGTGACATGGACAAGTAGACCAGCTAAGCAAAGGAAGGACAATAAGAACATGTCTACCACGTTAGGGGACTTGTGAGACCAGTTTGTCGGGAGTTTTAGTTTGAGTTTCCGGAAGTAATGAGCAATGGTGATGGGTAGATAGGCAGTTTGGGACCAGAGAGTGAAGAGATTTGCATGCTAGACTAAGGACCTTGGACTTTACCCTGGAGGCATTGGGATCCACTGATAGTTTTTGAGTGAGGAAGTGACATGTATAGAGCAGAATTTTAGGAAACTGAATCTGGCAGCACTATGGATGTTGGGAGGGAGAGAAGAAGGTGGGGAGATCGGTATATAGTAAGAGATATGACTAAGATCAGGGGTCAGCATTTATTTGCTTTTACACATTAGACTTTTTTTTAAAGCCAAATGAGTGCCACTCTTCAGGAACAGCTTTGAACATGGGGGAAAGTTGTTTATCTCAGCAATGCTGCCATGGCTTAATATATTTTTTGAATTCTCTGTTTGTATTTGCCTTCAAAGCCTGCTTATTCCCAAAGGTCTCACTACTTTTTTGAATCCCAATTTGCATGGGACTCCAAACCTTTTTGCCAAACTGGTTTGTCACATTGAGGAATTTTTTTTTTTTAAGAAATGATTCATATTCTAGGGGCAGTTCTGCAATTGTTCTGGGGACATTGTGAGAAGTTGCATTGCTGGAATTGGGGTACATTCCCCTGAGACTGCTATGTTCCAGAAGATGGTGTTGAGTTCTGGTGCTTTTGTTTAAAAAAAGAAAATCAACTGCACATCATGCTGTCTGCACACCATGCTGTGCTTTGGGTAGGATGTTAATGGTGAAAATGATTCAATTATGAGAAAATTCCCTTTTAATGAAATTGCATCCATTAGATTGTGTGATTATCGATCATATGTATATGTATATATGTACATACATACATGCATTCACACATACATATATGCCTTCTGTTAATAAAATGCTTGGTCAATGCCATTAACAAATTGAGACACTCCATGAAGATGTCCAAATAATTTTATAAGGCAATTTTGGTGGAATGAAAACAGTATTGAATGTGTTATGAGACTGAGGTTTTAGTTTTTGGTTTTCCACTTTTACAGTTTTTAGAACTGCCCCCACCCCTGCCCTGAGCATGCATCACATTTAAAAAAAAATTGTCCTTTGCTGCCTCATTTGTAAAATGAACATAATCTTCCTGAAGCGGGGGCTATATATTACTTCTTAAAGGTCCTTTCCAATTCTATGAGCCCATTTATTGTAACCAAGAACACTCCAAGAGTTGTCCTTGCTCTCCAACCTCCCATATAGTTATATAGGCTAATTCGGTTGTTTATTTTATGTTTTTGATTGCAAGGTCATTGTGGCCAGAGCTGGACACAGACATGTAAATCCTATGACCTACAGGGTTGTGGCAGTTCTTTTCTTGGCATTGACTCAGACCACAGATTACTGCTACCTTGACCCCACACTCCATTATTATAAGTATGACCCTCATTTTATAGGCTAGGAATTAGATCTCCAGTGAGTCATTGTCAGAGGCCAGATCCAATGTCATTGCTTCTGACTTGTGGTGCCCATGCTAGAGAACTTGTTGTAGAGTCAGAGACCCTGGGTTCGAATCCTGCCCCTTCCCCTTATTTCCAGTGGGACCTCTGGCGAGTCACTTGACCATTCTTGGCCTCCTCAGTTTCCTTCTCTCTCAAATGCAGAAGATGGGTTAGGCTCTGGGTTTACTTTCAGCTCTGGCCCTTGGATTCTATGATAAAATAAGCTGTAGGGTCCCTTTCAGCTTTCAATCTATGATCCTTTGTTTATGCCCACCTGCTTCTAAAAGGCAGTGTCCTGTGAAGTATTTCCCTTTCCCAAGAATGTGGTTGTCTGATTCGTAGGCATCTATGATCAGTTTCTCTCTACCTGAGTAAGTCCAGTATTGTTTTCATTTGTTTATTTATTTATTGCCTTTCTTTGTATCCCAATCATTTAGCATAGTGCTCTGAGAATAGTAGGTATTTAATGTTTGTTGACTAGTACTGCTGTAAAATGCTACTGACCAAAGAAATGGACCTCTCTTGGAGCCACGTTATGAAGGTGTGTGTGTGGGGGGGGTGGGGGTGGGGGTGGGGGGGTGAGGCTTTTACTCCATAGAACACGGAACCAGTTGGACTTCATAAATAACGAGTCTGACAACAGAATTTAAATAAATAAGCTGCATTATCTGTACAAAAAATATAAATACAGGCTTGTGTTTTTCAGGGAAGAGTCACATCCTTCCACAGTATTTAGCAACCCATATCCTCTTATTGCGATGCTGCCAAGTCACAATTCACAGGACAAACATTTGAAAGTACATTCATTCCATGCAAGAGAGCTCAGGGTTTTCCATTCCAAATTATGGCTCTCTGGGGGTTTCTGCAAAGCATAGTCCCAGGTGCGAAAACCCTACAGGTGAGTTCACTGAAAAAGGTTTCGCTAGTTATGAAATGTACAGTTTCCCACTGTTTTCCATTAGCTACTGAACTAGAAACAATCACTCAATTATTATTAAAGGGATCTGCCCTTCATTCCATGCAAAACTACCATGTCACAAATTAAGCCCCTCTCGTTGCCCAGTCATCCCACGTGTAAGAGTTTACCATATATTCTGTACACAGTGAATGAATGTATTCCAAAGTTAGATGCCAAGTGCCATTTAAAATAGAAAAACATACAATATCACCACCAATTTGACAGGAACACAACTTCAGGAAGGTCATTAAAAGTCCCCTCCCTTCCCCCCACCCCTACCCCTGATAGTTTTATCTGGACAACATCATGTACAATTATTAATATTGCACTTTTTATACAAGAAATCCTAATAAATATACACAAAAGATATACAGACATAGAAGACATTCTCTTTTTATTTTAAATAAAACTTACACTGATTCTAAGTAACATGATTTCTGGGAGCCCAATTCTGGAGGAAGAGGAAGAATGTAGAGAGAGAGACACACATTCTGACCATTCCCTCATTGCTTCATGGGGGAAGGATACAGCAGAGGAACATTGCTGTTGACCTTGATGTCGACTTCCCCAAATGAATTTTAAGGCTGAAATCAGAGCCATGGCACTCCCAGAGTGAAGTTGTGGTGCCTTATTCTTGAGTGGGCAGAGAAGCAGCACTGTGGCTTACTCTAGAGGCACTACCCCTCCCTAGTCATTAACATGCCACGTTTGGCATCGGTGCCCAAGTTCTGCCATAAGGGAAACAGGAAGTTGTTCCAAAACCAGAGTCTCCCAAATAAAGTCTTTTTGTGCCTTTGAAGTCTTTGTGTCGGGGAGCTCCTGGTTGATCAAATGAAGCTTTCTAATACAACATAACATGGGTTACAACCTTGTTTGAGTGCCAGAGCTACACAGGCAGAAGGGACTCACAAGAGCCATTGCCCAAGATACGTCTACTTGTAAGGCACTAAAGGAGAGAGATGAAACTTTCCAGCCCGCACTATTCCATGCATAGCTCCTAGAGCACCATTGGCCAGTCAGTAGAAAGTACCCACTCCTATTAGTCACTTGGCCATCCTATGTGAATGCTGCAGCACAGAAAAGAATGGCCCTAAATGAGGAATGTCCCTTCCCCAGAAGGCTCTCTCATTCCCAAGAGAAGGATTTGGGCATCGACCAAACAGAAAGCACTATGCCAGTTCTGAGGGCTGACTTAAGGGAGCAAAAGCCCACGAGTTGAAAGGACACGTGACATTTTTGAGCCCAGCATAACTGGTTCTTGTGAGGCAGTATTATATCCAAAGGAAAGTGGGCTGGGTTGGGATTGGAGGTTGTGGCTTCAAATCCCAGTCCTGTTGCTCATTGCCTATATGACTCTGGGTAAGTCAACATCTTTGGGCCTTGGGTTTGTCATCTCTCAAATAGGTTGGAGTAGATGACCTCTAATGCTCCTTTGAACTCTTAAGTCCTTGATAACCTCTGACATGGTATTCAGACTGTGTACCTCTAGTTCCCATTGTATACACACACCCTTTCCCTGTCTCTTTCCCCATCTCCTTTGTTTCATAGATAATACTGTACCTCATAACTCTTGATGCTTCTTCCCTAATCTCTTGCACAGTCTACCGATTCATTCCCTTTACAGCCTGCTCTCTTATGACCTTATTTCTTACTTTCTCCCTCAGAGAAGGGGAAGGGCTGGGTTCTAGACTGGTTCTTGTTCAGATCAAAGCCCACTCTTCTTGGTTTCTTCCAGTCATCCTCATTGTGACAAAGAGGACGTGGCAGGCAGATGAGACAAACTGAGACAGTACTGTGTTACACACCCATACACACACACACACACACACACACACACACACACACACACACACACACACTTCTAAAACAAAACAAACACCCTGTTAAGTTGTCCAAGGTTTGTGTAAATACGTACAAATCTACCCCCTCCATTTTCACCCCCCAATTTTCTTCCCCCTGTCTATCGAGTTAACTAGGCATGGTGGAGGCTTTGTCTCCTGGGGCCAGTGGCATCAGTGGTGGCACCTTCTCCTAGCTTCTCTGCATCATCGGAGGGGGAAGCCCCATGAAGCAGCTTGCTTTTTCTGGGCCTGGCTCAGCCTAGAACCTTTTTCTTCCTTTCCTTTTATAATTCTAGCTATTCCTGCCTTTATCGCATTCTGTCTTCCAGAAGTGTGGAAGGGAAAGCTTGTCGAGGCCCTTAAGATTAAGGAGGGGGTCCAGGGAGGGAGTCAGAGGAGGGTGTGTGTGTGGGGGGTGGGGACGGAGGAAGAGGAAGAAGGGGAGGGGGAAATAAATAAATAAAATGAAGAAAGCTCGAGTTCTGTCCCACTTGGTTGCACGAGTCCTTTGTGTGTGGCCAGAGCAGTGCCATCCCCTGCTCCCCATCTTCAGGCTTTGCCGCAAGTCCCACAGCAGCGAGATTTGAACTGGGTGAGTTGGCAGAGTTTCAGCTGCTTCACTTTCTCGCAGTACCTGGTGGTGTCTCTGCACTCCACTGGTAAAGGAGGAGAAGGGGTTGGGGAGAGGGGACAGAAAGGAAACGGTGAAATAAAGGCAAATCGACAAATGCTATTCTGTGTAGGCCAGGCAGGCTGGGAGGGGGGGGGGATGGGGGCGTGCGTGGTTAATGAAATCTGGGTGGGCCAGAGGAGTGCTGTCTTTGTAGCCCCAGTGCCTTACAAATATTAGATGCTTAATCAATCTTTGTGGAATTGATGAATCTGGGCCCAGAATAGGCATGTTTCTCTTTTCCTCCTCCCATCCTCATTCTCCCCTGGTAGTAGAAAAAGCGGGAACGTTTGCTCCCTTCTCTACTTCTCCTTCCCTGTCACCCTCTAGCATAGTCTGTGAAACACAAGCCTGCCTGGGATTGCTCCCAATGCATTTCTACATGCTTGAGGAGTTCATCCTCTCTCACTATGTCATATCAACTTGACAGTGCAAGGGGTGAAGAAGGGGACACTAAGAAAAGGAAGAAGTCCACTATTATCTATAAAACAAAGGACAAAAAATGGCAAATGAGAAAAAAGCAGGTTGTGCCCTCACCACGTCTACAATGTGAGAATGCATCTACAGTGTGTCTTGTGAGAAACATATAAGTATTTGGAATATACTGAAAACTCACTGTAACTCTCTCCTTGGCAGGGGCTAGAATCTAAGCTGAGATGCCAGCCTTTCAGTAAAGCCCCATTGATATTGAGAAGGTGTTAGACTTGAAATCAGAAAGACCTGGGTTCAAATCCCACTTCTGACTCCTATGTGTCCCTGGGTAAGTCACCACCTTTCTGAACCCCACTTTTCTCATCTCTGAAATGAGGAGGAGTTGGACTAGATGACTTTTTTTTTATTAGGCAATTGGGGTTAAGTGACTTGCCCAGGGTCACACAGGACTAGATGACTTCTAAGGTCCTTTCCAGTTCTAGATGTCCCTTTCGGACACCTAATTCCTTTGGGTCTCTTCTACGTAAAATTTCTCATAGTACTTTACCTCAATCATATTCTTCCTTATATTACTAAATTGTATATGTTGCTTCTCCTTAACAGCCTCCCCTTTTCTCTAGATTGTAATTTCCTCAGGGGCAGGGACTGTTTCATTATTCATCTTTCTATGTCATTGCCAAGCACAATGCCAGAGCACAGAAGGGACTTAACTGTTTAACTGAATTTGGATGGATTCACACTGAACGAAGTTCTGCTGTATGTTGAGGTAGTGTCTGACGGTAGATTAATGCCATTACAGCATCCCGTTATTAATCACCGGTACAACTTGTCAGGTAGTTGTGTTCTGTTGTTGAGGACCTGCTGTCTATACTACCAGGAATAATTCAGATCTCTGGTGGCAGTGTTGGCCACGTTACACTGCCCAGCAAATGGATCTGCTGCACACAGGCTACTCAGGAAATATTTGCTCATGTAACGAAGAGAAAACTTTACAGAATAAGAGATAAATTGGTAATGAACTCTGTTAAGGTGTATAGTTTACTTTGCATTTTGTCATTGTTTTAGAATTCTCTTTGCCAAATAATCAGAACAACCAGCTCAATGTAATTACACACAAGAAAAAATTTAACTGCACTCTGTGCCCCCTTGCTTGTCTCTTTCACCATAAGAATATTTTCTTGCTGACATAATAGGAAGAACTGAATGCTTAGATTCATTTTCTGTTCCTTGCTTTTGTTCTATGGTTTCTGTGCTTTTTCCTTGATAGGAAGCATGGCCCTTAGGATGGAAGGGTTTGAGAAGAGTAAAAACCCAAATCCTCAGCTAATACAGACATCCTGTCATGGGCTGGGGAGAATTTGGACTTGGGAGACTGGACTGTGTTCTAATAGAGTAGGAAAGTCAGAGGCAGAAGAAATGGGGTGGAATTCAGGCTCTAGCCCTTACGGACTAAGTGGCCTCAGGCAAGTCCCTTCATCTTTCTAGGCCTCAGTTCTATCATCTGTAAAAAGAAGAGGGGAGGTCCCTTTCAGCCCTCGACTCCCATGAGTCTATAAAAAGGCTATTAAATAGCAAAATGCATGTGTGTGTTGGCACCTTGAAGAGTTCTGGTTACTGCATGGCCAAGAGGGAAGGAAACCAGATAACAGGGATGTTTGTTGTTTCATGGTGAGACCCTGCAATGGTGGTTTTCAAAGTGGACTTCATGGTTTTCTTCTTCGGTGTATGTAACGCTTATTTTAATTGGCAAGGCCTGGCTGCTGCCTGCTGCCCATACGTGAGCTGGATGCTGAGTGTGCTCAGGTTCCCACCAGTTGTTTTCCCCAGAGGAGCCTACCCTCTCCTTTTCTCCAGATGAGGGCTAGAACCCCCAGGTCGCACCCATCATGCTTAACCAATAGAGCAGTAAAGGGAGAACCCAGATTTTGTGGCACATGTGCACTCTAGTTGTATATGCACACACCCTTGTGCACACAGGTGTATGGATTCATAAACACACGCGGAAAAAGGTTCCTTTTGAAGACATTGGTCTATGCAGCCTGGGGATTGTAATCCTTAAGAAAACCTGTTCCATAGCACTAACCACGGGGCCCGGGCCCTTAGGGCTGCCCTCTGGACCCGCAGCCTGGCTGGAATATTGCAGAGGACTCTTTTGGGTTGGAACGTACTGTTTTCACAAGGGGTGATATTGCAGCGCTGCCAGTTGGCGGGGCGGGGTCTCCAGGAACACAGATGCTCTGGCACAGGCTTGTTGGTGCGGATGTGCACACATTCCACTCGGCGTGACTGGAAGCCATAGTTGCCGCACGTCGCTGTACACAGTGTCCACAGGCTGACCCTCCAGTGTACGCCACAGGCTTCTGCCCAGCAATTCTGAGTGCTCACAGGCCTGAGGGGAAATGCACAGGAGGGTTATCAGCATGCTTAGGAGGCAGGAGACAGCATTGCCTTCTGGGAATTTAGACCCCGACCAGAACAACAACTCCCCTTTTCCCTCAGCTTTACATTTTCCCTCCCTACACTCTCTGTTGCAAGGTAGATAGTACAGGTTTTATCATCATTCCCAGTGGGGAAACTGCGGCACAGAGAGGTTAAAGCGACTTGCCCACAGTCACACCACAACTAAGCATCTCCTAACTCCAAATAAAGCGCTCTTTTCACTGTGTCCATGACTGGGGTTACATTGGAAATCATCATTTACTGTTCTGAGACTTGTCCTCTCTATGCCTGCTGAGCTGGGACAAACATAGAGAATGAGCGCTGGGAATGAAAGAAGGAGAAGCCAATTTGGCCCTGTTTTCATTCACTCCCCAGTCACACAGATCCTTCCTAAAGTGACATTCAAGAAGCCTGGATATTAACCTGGGAGCTGTGATGACACAATTAATGGCCATGTTTATCTGTGACCTTGGAGCAGTCACTTTCTGAGCCTTAGTTTTCTTACCTGTGAAATGAGGGGGTTGGACTAGATGACCTCTAAGGTCCCATCCCCCTCTAGCCTTATGCTCCTATGACTGCCTCCTACTAATTATTGTATACGAACATCTGATTAGAGGCAGCTCATGCTGAGTCTACGGTTAGGGAGACCTGAGTTCAAATTTGACCTCAGATACTTCTTACTTGTATGACCCTGGGCAAGTCACTTAATCTTTTTTTGATTTATTTTCTTCAAATATAAAATGAGGATAATAATAACAATTACTTCTCAGGGTTGTTGTGAGGATCAAATGAAACAATAATTGTAACATGCTTGGCACAATGTTTGGTATATAGTAGGTGCTATATAAATGCTTATTCCCTTCCCCTCTGATGCCTCATCATGGCAAGAGGGTAACACTGGGTTCTCTAAGGATAGGCCAGCAAAGTACATGCTCTGTCATCCTGGAAAGGGCTCAAATACTATCTTTGTGTGTGTGTGTGTGTGTGTGTGTGTGTATGGGGGCAATGAGGGTTAAGTGACTTGCCCAGGGTCATACAACTAGTAAGTGTCAAGTGTCTGAGGCTGGATTTGAACTCAGGTCCTCCTGAATCCAGGGCCAGTACTTTATCCACTGTTCTACCTAGCTGCCCCTCAAATACTACCTTAACAATAGAAAATAAGTCTGCAGTCTGAAGACGAGAGGGGTTGGCCATGAGGAGATGAATTTCTTTGGGCACAGCAACCCTCAAAGACCATATACTAAATTATAGAAGCTTCTGTTCAGTGTTGGTTGAGGGAATGGCCATGCTAACAAATTTGGAAATCTTTGAACTACTGAGCCAGGGCAAGCCTGGGTGGATCTGCCTTATATATGACTCTTCTTCAGTGTTGCTGTCTTGGCATCTCAAGGAGGCAGAACCAATATCTGTTTAATGGGTTTTATACAGGTCCTGGATGAAGCAGATAGAGAGGGACTTTGAATGAGAAGAAGGATGCTGACACAAGTCAGTGAGCACATAGCATTCTGATCTGCAATGGACAGGCAAACTGAATGTACCCTCAGACTGAGCCTGGCTCCCAGGAAGATTGCTGAGGGAGAGGTAGGATGCCTGTGCTGAGAAAATGTCTCTTGTGTGACTTGGGGTTAGAGGAGGGTCCTAGGCAACTGTCAATTCTTCCCCCACCCTCTCCAACATGGGAATATTAAAGATCAGTTATGGTTTCCTTTGCCTGAGCTGGTCTTCTGATTGTTGCACTGGCAAGAATAGGTCTTGTTGAGACCTGTTTGGGGCTCAGTGGGTAGAACTCTTTTACCAAATGATGGGGTGGGCACAACCGAGTTCACTCTTGCCTTAGTCTTATCTCCCCAGTATTCAATCTCTGCTTCTCTCTCATTCCTCCCCCCCGCCCCGGGCCTAATCCTTCCCTTCACTGGACTGAGGTTCTGAGACTTTGAAAAGTGAGTGTGAGTGGTAGAGTGAGGTGGTGAAATCCTATTCCTCAGAACTGGAGGGTAGGAGGGAATAGTGAATTTTGCTTAGAAAGCCCTACAATTCCCATTCCTGTGTGACAAAGGGTGTAAGGGTTTTCTTACCTTGGGAGGGAACTACATTGCTCAAGGGGTAAGGAGATTCCATCCCTTGTCTGGCAGAAGACTTGTCTGTGCTGCACGGCCAGGCGGGGTCCGATGCATGGCCCATTACACTGTGGATGAGGGAGAAGAAAGGCATTGTGTGAAAGGCAAAGAGGGATGGAGCCCAACCTCTTCTGTAAGAGTGTCCTTGGTGAGGGGTAGGAGGCATGAGGACCAGAGTCCAGTCTTGCAAATGGGCTTCAGTGCATTCACAAAGACTTGGAGGCACAGGGCCATGGGACTCTTGTATTGTTTCTAGTTCCATACAAAATCAAATCATCTCAAAGACATGAGGGACTAGGAGGGAAAGAGTCATTGGATGGTTAGCACTGTTTTCCATACAGCTAAAATGCACTATATTCTATCATCAAGTGGTTACTAGTTACAAGTGAGGAGCCAGAACAAAAACCTTGGTTTTTTTCTATTCTAGATTGATCATTTGAAAGTATATCTTGCTATAAAGTTTGAAAAATATAAATGGAATATTTCGCCTGGAGGGCATTGAAAACAATATGGCGCCCAGTGAGCTTTTGCTTTTCAAAACCACTTTATTTGCAAAATTAAGAAACCAAACCTTGCCATTTCCCCCTACTTGCCCTTGGTTTCATAGTCTTCAGGTTAAAAACTGGGAAGGAAAAAGAAGGGGGAGCTAAGAATTCACATCCCTAAGACTTGCCAAAATTGGAAAAATAGGAGCTTTCTGCAGTAATCATGGGGCATATGTGAAACCTGGGGTATGAAGGGAATGGAGCTTGGCACACTTGGGAAAATGCCATTGATGAGGGAAACCAGCTAGCCCTTTGGCAATGACTCAGCCCTCTAAGGAAAGCTTTTCTGGGAGCTGAAAGGGATAACCTAGGGTTTAATTCCCCTTATGATAAATGCCACTGTAATAACAATTTCTGGAAGACACCGAGATCACTAGGCTTTAGTCAATGCTCCACACATTGCTAGTTGTATTCAATACAGCAAAAAGACTGCCAGTCCCTTTCTGATCATTATAGTAGGGTGTAGCTTTAGTTTCTTAAGGCAGTGATTCACTTCTGGGCCCTTAAAGGTCCTTTTTTTGGCTGTGATGTTCATAAAACCACAGGGACTTATTTAGGAGCAGGTGAGAAATATCAGCCACAAAGGGCATCAGACCAAGCCAGGTTCTTGAAGGTTGAGGAGGTGTTTTTAATTCCCCAAGGGATACCACCAGCATTATTTCTCCTTCCCTTATTGAAGTAAAGGAGATGGAGAAACAAAAATGTGTGAGTCACTGTTCCAAAGGCATTTTCATAGAAATGTGGGTGTAACTGTTTGGATGGGGGGAAGGGGGTACCCTAGACACACTCTTCTGTCTTAGTGCCTTTGCTCATCCTATTTCTTATTTCCCCCTGAAACTTGTAAAATTTCCATCCATCCTTTAAAAATGGAAGAAACTAAAAGACCACTTCTTTGTTAGTGTAATTATCCCCACACCACACGTGGACTTGACATAGCACTTTGTATTGAAATTCTCTAAGGCACTTATATAATGCTTTTATAATTCCTTGTTTTAGTGGCTTTTTCCTCTGCTAGGCTAGTAGTTCCATAAGGGAGGACTGTTTCTTATGTCTCTTCCATTACTTAGCACGGTATTAAGCCCACAGAAGGTGCTTAATAAATGTTTGCTGACTGAATAACTGAATCTTGAAAGAGAATTCCAAGCAAAAAATGATAGGGCTGTGGGATCAAATAATTAATCACAATCCATGATAGAAGGGGACAAAAGTCATTTCAGGAATGGCCTGGGTAGATTCTTTACTCATTTTTCATTTTGTTGGGAAAGGATCATTAATCTTGCTGAATGTGAACCTGATGTTTCCTCTCCTGATCCTGATGACATAATGCAGAAATCAGAGCTAGTGATCTGTTACCTAATTGGAATCCATCTAACTGCCTGATTAGGCAAGAGGATCCTTACTGAGATTGGAGAGAGTCATAAAAAAGTAGGTTCTTCTAGGTAAGGGAATGCTCAGGATTGGGCAAAATGGATCAGTACACCTGTCTTTGATTATGGAAAATGTTCAATCTGGATGAAGTACATGCAAGGGAATGGGGGAAGCTGGGAAGGGGACATATCCATCCAGGCAGTACAGTTATGATCTGGTAGCAAGTAGCCTTGTCCTTACCTGAAACCCTTAACTATGTGCTGCCATTGAACACGGTGTGACCATACCTCTGCCCAAAATATTAGATCTTTTCTAGCAGAGAACCACAGGGTGTTAACTTGAGAGTGAATGTTTTTCAAAGAATACATCCAAGAACTTCAGGGCCATTATTTCTGGTCAGCTTCATGCTAATGGTTTCCATTTTGCCAAAGGCATCAGTAACTTTGTAGTATTGTTTTCTTGGTTACTTAAAAATGTATTAAAATAATGTTGACTGTAGTGAGCATCCCAGTTGGCAAAACAAGGGCTAGTTTAAAGCAATAGCTGAATCCTGCTGGGAGAAGGAGCTTTGCTTTGGTTATAGTTTTCTTTTTAAATTTAGAAAAACTGCAATATTCCGCCCTCCAAGCTTTTGAGATAGGAATCACATTCAGATGATAGTCTTTCTTTTCTTGCAATTATATCTGACTTATTTTATTTTTATGTATGTGGAGTAGGGCTAGACTTGGAAATGGAACAGGGCTTGAAATGATGTGTTAACAGTATCGAGGTGATAGCTACTGGATAGGATTCATCTTCTTTAACGTTGTCTGGCAGACAATGAAGAGTATGCCCTATGAGAGTTAAGCATGAGGGTGTAGGCACTTGTAGCAGACCTTAGGTGTTACAGGAAAATGTGAAAATCTAAACAGATGATAAGGCAGAGAATAACAGGATGGGTATCAGGAAACATATGATGGGAATGGGAGAGGAGCATTAAAATAGAGAATGAGGTGGTAACATTTGGGGAGTACAGTATGATATTAGGCATGAGAAAGAGTACTTGAAACCTGATGAATGAGAGTTGGGAAAAGAAGAATATTCTACATAAGTAGGGGAGGCTGCAGTTGTGGTATTCTGCTCACACCTTTGTAAGCAACTATAAGCAAACTTACAGGCTTACCTTTAAAGTAAAAAAAAAAAGTCTAGTCCCTTACCTGGCCCCAACCAGAGAAGGCCCATTCCACACAGAGCTGCTGGTTACATGCTTGAGTGTCTACAGGTCGTTTGGCCAGTTGGGAACACATCTCATTGGACATGGGTACTGAGACTCCAGTGGCTTTCAACTTCTGACATGTAACTCGACGCGTCTGGACCCCTCCCCCACAGCTTCGGGTACAGGATGACCAAGAAGTTACCATCCACCTGTTAAAAGGGGGAAACCAAAAGGAAATTTCCAGATGTTCAAAGTTTACCTTCCTCTATGTAGATATAAATTTGGGGTAATCTGGACACATAGATGACCCTTTTCATAACCAATACTATGGTTCTATTTTGTACACAATACAGAGAGTGTGGAATCAACAGGCAGAATTCTCTTTAGATGATTAGACAATGGACCTTTTAGGTCCATTAAAAGATATCCAGAAAACCAACTGTGTCAACTCACGTAAAGATCAAAAGATCCTGGAATCAATCCCTCACCTTGGTGGTTATCATGCTCCATAGATTCTCAAGACCATTAGAAGGGGAAAGAAGGTTTGAATTAGTTCTAGTTAACTTTTACCCCTGCTGCCACTGGAAAGAAATTTACAGTATATTTAAGCTGGTTGGCTTATCTGATTAACTCAACCTAGGAGTCAGCCTGGATTCCTCACTAGCTCTCACTCCCCATATCCAAGCTGTTGTCAAGGTCTGTCAAATTCACCTTTGCAACATGCCTCCCAAATATATCCCTTTCTCTCTTCTTACACTACCACCTGTTTAGTGCAGACCCTCATCACCTCAACCCTTGATTACTGCAATAGCCTGCTGGTGGGTCTGCCTGCCTTAGGTCTCTCATCACTCCAATCTCACTCCACTCAGCCACTAAAGTGATTTTCCTAAAGTGAAGTGACATATCATGTCACTCTATGCCTACTCAATAAACTCTAGTGACTTCCTGTTACCTTCAGGAACCAATACAAAATGCTCTGTTGGGCACGTAAAGCTTTCCATAACCTAGCCCCCTCTTATCTTTCCAGTCTTTTCTCACGTTTACTCTCCTGTACATCCTCTTCCATTCAGTGATGCTGGCCTCCTGGCTGTTCTACAAACAAGATACACACATTCTCTCTTAGCTCTGGGTATGCCTGGAAGGCTCTCCCTCCTTCAGACTATTTCCTAAAATTCCTGGCTTCCTTTAAATCCCAACTAGAAACCTACCTTCCATAGGAAGCCTTCTTTAATCCTTCTTAATTCCAGCACTTTCCCTCTGTGATTTCCTGTTTATCCTGTATATAACTTGCTTTGTATATCTTTGTTTTTGTGTTGTAATCTAATGAGAGAGACAAGCTCCTTGAGGGCAGGGAGGACTGCCTTTTGACTTTGTATCCTCATCACTTATCACTGTGCTCAGTACATAGTAGGTGCTTAATAAATGTTTATTGATTGATCTGATCATATTGGCTTACATTTTCTCTCTCAGTGTAAATCACTTCTTTCATCTCTTAGAGAAAACATAGTTGTTGCTTATCATTTAGGAAAAATCTTGCCCCGCATATCCTTATTATTGGAACTGACAGGTTTTTCCTCTAGTTTATTTTGGGGACGTGCAGTCCCAATGTCAATTGATAGGTTATTCCTACAATTAGTATCTGAGGATGCTACCACTCCGAAAAAGTCTTTTTATAATCATCACTCATTTAGATGACTGGGACTGAGATGGATATAAAAAAATCTATTTTCACTAATAAGCAGAATTTTATGAGGGAAATCCTTTAACAACCTTTGGCCATAAGGTTCATAAGCTTTGTTCAAAGCTAGTGTTTGTCTTCTGTGAACTATGCCTTTGGGGGCCTCTATAAGGAAGAAATCACTTGGGAAGACTCAGAGGACTGAAGAGGCTTAGAGCTGCAAAAGGCAGCTCTAATGCTATGTGTACCTAAGTAGGTGACTTCCTTTATGGCATTCCAACAAGAAGTCACTTAGTCACCCTCTGCTTGATGACCTTCAATGATGGGGAACCCCTGCTTTCTTGAGGCAGACTCTTTATGTTAAGAAGTTTCTCCTTCTATCAAGTCAAAGTCCCCTTCATGGAATCACAGATTCTCCTAATAGGAATAGCTGAGAAAAGATCATTTCTGTGATACATCTGCCAAATGGCCATCCAGTCTTTGCTTAAAGATCTTAAGTGAGGCAGAACCCAGCAACAACTGAAGCAAGGCATCCTACTTTTGGGTCGTTTTAATTGTTAAGAGAGAGAGTCAGCATGGCAGAGTGGATAGAGAGGCAGCTTTAGACTCAGAAAGACTTGTCTCTAATATATATTAGTTATGTGGACCATGGGTAAACTTCCAGTGGCCCAGGCAACTTTCCAAGTCCATGTTAAAGACACTCTTTCATTGGAGAGTTCCACATGTAGATCATATCTCAGAATACTGTCCCACACCCTCAAAATGTTAGCAAGTTTTTCCTTTGTAATTTTCACCCACTGCTCTTAGTTCTACCTCCTGTGACTGAATGGAAACAAACAAGTTTTATCCTCCTCCTTTGGCATAACAAGTGCTTGACACACAGTAAATGCATGACTGACTGATAGCCCTTCAAACTCTTGTTAGATAGTTATCATGCCCCAACCCCTAATTTTGCTCTTTTCTAGTACATACCACCCTTGTCCCTTCAATGAGGCTTTCTCAGATAGTATAAATTCGAGGCCCTTTATCATCTTGGTTGCTCTCCTGGATACTCTCAATCAATAAATGCTTATTAAGTTCCTACTATGTGCCAGGCACTGTGCTAAGTACTGGGGATCTAGAAAGACTGTCTGCCCTCAAGGAGTTCACAATCTAGCAGGGGAGGCAATGAACAGACAATTATATACAAACAAGCTAAATTAAGAATACATAGGAAATAATGGAGGGAAGGCACTAGAATTAAGATGGGTTGGAGAAAGGCTTTCTGTAGAAGATGGGAATTTTAGCTGGGACTTGAAGGGAGCCAAGGAAGGCAATAGGCAGAGATGAGGATAGAGAACCAGAGAAAATGCTCAGAGCCAAGAGATGTGCCCATGATTGAACATGATATTGGTCGTACCAAGGCAGAGTATAATAAAGGACTGCCACTTCCTTAGTCCTAGACACCATGTATCTCAATGCCACCTAAGATGCTTTTTTGGCACTCTCATGTGGTTGACTCATATTAAGCTTGCAATAGTGTATTAAAATTCTTAGATTGCTTTCCAGTGAGACATTGTTTAGTTCTGCTTTTTTCGTGTTGTACTTGTGAAATTCATGTTTCTGAACTCAAGTGAAAGAATCCCTATTTCATTTCATCACATTTGATTTTATTCAATGCTTTATCCTATCAAGATATTTTTGAATTCTAACTTATTTAGGGAGTTATCTGTCCTTCAAAACTTTATGCTCTCTGAAAATTTAATAAGCATGCCCTCTATGATTTTATCAAGTCTCTGACAAAAATTCTAAAGGATACTGCAAAACATAGATTCCCAGGGTACTCCATTGTAGTCTGCTGTCCACACTGATACTAAACCATTAATTATTACTATCTGTGAGGTCTAGCCAATCCACCAATTCTGAATCCACTTAATCATACTACTATGTAGTTGGCATCCCTTAAATTTCCTCTAAAAAACAGCATGAGAGACTTTTACGTTTCACTAGAATCTAGGAAATGAATTGTCTCTAGCTTTTCTCTGATATCAGTTGAGTAATCTTACCAAAAAAAGAAATAAGAATGGTCTACCATGATGTTTTTTTATTAAATCATGCTGACCATGAAATGATCACCATTTCCTTGTCTAGATATTAATTAGCTATTCTTATAATACATCATTCAAGAATTTTGCCAAGAATTGAAATCATGCTCATTGGCCTATAGTGTGTAGACTCTAGTATCTTCCTTTCCCTCCCCACCCTGAAAATTGGGACAGTTGCCCGTTTCTCATCTTGCTGTACTTCTCTCATTCTCCTGAAGCTTTCAAAGCTCACTTACACTGGGTCAGTCAGTGAGCACAGCTGTCAGTTCTTCTTTCAGTCCTTTAAGAATGAAGTCCATCTGGGTTTAGTTACTTGAACTTGTCAAGGGTGGCTAGTTGCTCACCTATGATCTCCTTATCTTGGATAGATATTTTGGATATCCCCATTTGTTATTTTTCTTCCATCCTTTTCATGCCAAAGATCATTTTGGCAAAGAAAACAGAAGTGGAAGCCTTCCTGAAACCCACTGCTCCTCTTTGTCTTCAGAGGCCAAGCAGACTCATTCTGATTCTTCTTCTATGAGACAAGCTTGTAAGTACTTGAAGATCTTTCCAGTTCCCCACAAGTCTTCTCTTCTCCAAGATCAACCTCTCTAGTTTCCTTGTGGGATCCTCTTTTGTATGTCTTATAATTCCCTTATCATACTGGTCTCCCTTCTCCTCTTCATGTCCTTCAGCTTGTGGAGTCTTTCCTAAAATGGGGCATTGAGCTCTTGACACATTACTCTGGATGTGGTGTCAGTGTGAGGGGAAAAAAGTGGAAACATAAATAGACAAAAATTGTTCATTGCTTCTTAGCTACTTCATTCAGCAAAATAAGGTTTGGCTTTAACCTTTTGAGAAAAAGTCATGTTGATGGGGAAGAATGCCTTCTTTAAGCTTTTATGAGGGACACCCTTCTTATCTCTAAGGAACAAATATAAACCTGGTTTCCTCTGTCTAACCATGATTCCACATGTGTTGGTGAGAAAGAATGACCAGGGAGACCCTTTTATTAACTGTGGATCATCACTGTGTTTTCTGCATAAAAAACTGTAGAAATTTACATTGCTAAGTATAAGAAATATTTAACCTGAAGAATGATAAAAAGCAAAAGAGGTGGTGATATTTCCTTCCTGGAAAAGTGGGATTTTGGAAGAAGATCCCTGGGGAAATGTGGAACAAAGTGGTCATTCATTTTGCTAGGAAATCTAGGTTTGTGGTAACTTTGCATACTGTAGTTGCCTTGGAGAGAAGATTCCTCTGTACATGGTCCCAACCAACAATCCAGCTCAGCAGAAATGCCCACATCCATGATTACTTGGGAAGCAAGCAGGAGGTACTTTTAACACTCCTTAGGGGCATTGAAATTCAATCAGACCTATCCATTATTATTTCATTTACAGGAGTAAATTAGGCTGATTGACTCCAACCGTCACCAAATCAAATTAAAAAGTTCCTGGCAAAGAAAAGATCTCTTCTTCATTTCACACAGCTTGGCAGGGCTGAATTTGCAGCTTCTTATGTCCCTGGTGAATCTCAGGCCTACATTTCAATCCACTTTGATTTCCAAATATCCATTTCAGCAATTTCTCAGGAGCTGGGGGTGGGGGGTGGGGAGGAGGCACAGGCTGTGTTACAGTTCAGGAAGGGTATAAAAGGACATTAATCATTCCCGTGGAAATGTTCCCGTCAGCAAGTCAAACTGCTGATATTAATGAGTGTGTTTCATATTTCATTGAGTCTCTCCTGGTTTCAACTGTTCCTTATGACTCAGCTGGCAAAAGACAAAACAGTCGCCCTAAGAGGTGAACATCTTATGAAAAGGTAATAAAATGGCATTGTAGCAGTCTGTGCCTAGTCCTGCTGCATCTGGGTACTGACCCACCATATTTAACCAGTATGGCCCCAAAACAATTGAATTCATTCCTTTCCCCATTGATCAGCACCCTAAAATCGGGGAGGGGGATGCTCAGGGGATTCATTCTTTCTCTTGAGACATAGAGAGGAGACAAAAAGCTAAGAATGTGCGAGTGCCCATCAGCACTAATGTTGGAGTAGAAAGATAACGATTGGGTAAAATAATCATAGGGTTCTACTGACTATTGAGTTGTACAGTATGCTGCCAATGATCCCCAGAGGGACCCAAACCTAGAACATGCAAATCTTTGGAGTTATTAAGAATGATAGGGACAGCTAGGTGGCGCAGTGGATAGAGCACCGGCCCTGGAGTCAGGAGTACCTGAGTTCAAATCCGGCCTCAGACACTTAACACTTACTAGCTGTGTGACCCTGGGCAAGTCACTTAACCCCAATTGCCTCACTAAAAAAAAAATAAGAATGATGGAGGATGGAGATTTACTTTAATTTTAACTAGGTGTTGTGTCAGAGGATGGCCTGAAGAAATAAATGGATAGTATCTTATCTAAACTGGTTTATCGATTAGTAAAGTTATTAAGAGAAAAAAAAAGTTGCAAGGCTCTTCTTGCCTTCCAAGCACCATAGCTGAGAGTATCTTATGAATTAGGCAGCTGCTGGATAGCTTCCTCAGAAGAAAGCTTGCTATGATGAAAAGTGCCCTGGATTTAGTCCTAGAAGATCCAAGTTTGAATCATGCCTCTTTGTGACTAGTCTCTTTCACTCTCTGAACCTTAGCCTCCCCATGAATACAATGGAAGGGTTGAAATAGCTAATCTCAAAGGCCTTTTGGAGTGCCAAGTCCCGTGAACCTAAGATATGAAACCCTAGCTCTGGGCTGGAGCAACATGGCTTAAATGAAGTCCAACATAGATACTTGGCCTGACAGACTCACCGTGATGGGCAGTCTCTTCGGTTGCAGGCTACGGGTTGCACAGCCGGCTTAGTCTTTCCTGTACAATGTGAAGGGTTGACCTCAGTACTATTTAGCATACACTTCAGCTGGAGCTGTTGAACTCCTTTGTTCCCGCATGAAGCTGAACATCCCACCAGTTTGTCCACTGACCACCAGTATTCTGCAGCAGTCACAAGGTAAAATGGGAAGATAGCCCTGGGTTACTTAGAGTCACTCTCTCCCAGTAGGTATAACTGTTAAGCCCCCTCCCATCATGCCAAGTTTGGTTTTATGGGTCATACTTAAACAAGAACTTTTCTTTATCATCCTCTCTCCACCCCAAAATGTTACTCATTTCTTCAGATGAAGATATTTTAAATTTACTAATCATTTATAATCAGGTCTCAGCTAGAGGACGACTGGATTACCAGATCTGAAGTACTAGAACCCTGGTTGGGCCATGGCATTTAATACCTTTGTGACCTTGTACAAGTCACTTTATTGGTATGTGCCTCAGTTTCCTTATCTGTAAAATGAAGGGGCTGGATATTATAACAAATGATCTCTAAGCTTACTCAGAAGAAATGGATTTTATAAATCACAAACTTTATATATAACTGTTAAACCTAAGAAATTCTTAATTTATATTGTATGAGATCATTCAAGCAATAAGTGCTTATTAGGCACACACCATATACCAATCACTGTGATAAGTGCTGGGGATTTGAACTCAGATGTGGGGAACTATGGTTTGTTTTGATTTCTTATGTTGTATATGTGTGTGTAGGTTGGGGCAGGAAAATATTTAAAAATACTTGTGGGCTTGTAAATTTTTAGTGCTTCATTTGCAAGATGATGCCATGCGAACTGCAGATCCCCACTAGCTGTTGAGGTGAGCAGGGTAGGGGAGGGCTGGCCAGCAGGGAAACCGATCTTTATTTTTCTGTCTATGAAGCCATGTTATTGTGGGGTAAGTAAGTGGGAGCAGGGGCTTAAGGGGGAAAAAGAGTTTTATGGGCTTGGAAATTAAAAAAAAAATTTCCAAGGCTACCTTTCCATATTGTCATCCAACTGTTTCCTTTCCCCCAGAACCCTGCATTTTGGAAACACGTGCAGTGGAATTTCTCTTTGAAGTGTCTCACACAGGCCTGCAGAGAAAACTAGATGTGCCAAGCTAGAGGTTTCTAATGGGTTTCTATAGAAAGGCCCAATTGCACTTTGTCTCACTGTTTTGAAACCTATTGTTGCTAGTACTGGGAGAGTGCAAAGGGCTGCCTGATGGCACCCCTGATACCCCCAAGGAGGGTAATGCTGAATAACAAGCTCATGCTACAAATTCTAATACTTATTCTAGATGGAAGTTTCCAGACAGGGGCCAGGACGGGACCATTTGTCAGGAGAACAAGCAGACAAAACCTGCATTTCAGTCCTTTTTGTTATCTTTACTAGAAATGAACATGGAGGAAATACACTGAGGTTGAGCAAAAGGGCCACCTTTGATATTCACCCCTAACTGTAACTTTTAGGGCAGTGAAATGGGTATTTTAAATGTGTACCCCATTCCTATATACTGCTTGAAAGGGTGTTTGTTTCAATTGCAAAATGTCCAAAGTAGACTCAGTTGATGAAGGTTGAGATTTTGTTTAGGGTTCAGTCTCTAAGGATGTCTATTAATCAGAAATAACGATAATTTCTGATGCTTTACCAGAATTTGAAAACTCTATTTGGTTCTCTATGTTGACTTCTTAAGAAATCAATCCCAGCTCTTGACACAGTTCCTGGTACATCATAAGCACTTTATAAATTCTTTTTATTCATTCATTAATTGAGCATGGCATATTGGTTAGAGGGCTTACCTTGGAGTTGGGAAGGTCAGGGATCAAGTCTGATATATTTGTGTGTGTGTATACGTGTGTGTATATGCATATGTGTGTTTGCATGTATGCATGTATATGTAGGTAGGTATGTGTAAAATATATATGTAGGTATGTATACATGTATATGCGGCACATATATTTATATGTCAATTACACCCATACACTAGCTATGTGACCATGTACAAGCCCAAAAGTCTCTTAGAACCTTTGGCAGATCTCTAAAATTATAATTTACAGATGAGTTGCTGAACTGTATCAGTGGAGAGAATTTCCACATCAGTGTTTCTGCATGTTGATAAAATCACAGGTTGAACAAACCACCACCCAAAACAAACCATAGTACAATGCTATTTCTTACCTTGGATCACAAGAGATGCCTTCTGCACTAGCATTCCAGCCTCATTCTGAGCTAGGCAGCTGAATTCACCCTGAGACCCTCCACTGATGTTTGTAATCTGAAGAATCTGCCCAGCTGCTAATATGCGGTATGTTGGGTCTGCTGATGTGGCAATAGGCTGATGGTCATGGAACCAAGTGATATTAGGCGTAGGATGGCCTTTGACTGGGCAACCTAGAAGGAGGTAAGGCAAGAAGTAAATCTTCAGCAATGTCTGTCTGTCTGTCTGTCTGTCTGTCTGTCTGTCTGTCTGTCTGTCTGTCTCTCTCTCTCTCTCACACACACACACACACACACACACAGGCACAAATCTTTTTTTTTTTGCCTTAATTGTTGCTATAAAGCCATGGCTTTTGAATTGATGGAGCAAAAAAGATATTTGAAAACATCCTATCTAACTTTTATTTTGATTAATCATGCCTAATGTAAACCCAAACTCTGTCCTAGCATGGTGCTTTGCATGGAGTAGGGGCTTTCTAAATGTTTTCTGAATGAATAGCCCTTTATGTTCTTGATATTCTTTACAATAGACCCTTTTCTTTGAAGTAGGTTTATTTATAATGTCTGCCCATGTCATGGAGATGTCATAGCAATTAAAAAAATAACTACTGAATTAAAAACTGTCAGAAGACAACATGTTTTTTAATTAATTCAATCATAAGTGTCTACAAATTAATTATATTCATTTCTCATGAGTTTAATCATTTTTTATTTGCTGAACAATATCTATCTATTCCTGTGTTGATTTTACATGGGGAGAATGGCCTTTTAACACAAAATAGCAGGAAAAATCATAAGGATCCAGTAATGTTTGCAAAGACCAAGCTTTAGCCAGTATACATTCTGTTTGAACCCTTTTTCATAGAAGGACACTTTTATATAAGAGTTTTTAAAAAGTCCTAAAAAAAGACTAGTATATTCACTGATTTGCCTCTAATTGTGATCGGCAGTGATGGGAGGAATGTCCATAATGGATGAAATTGTATCTAATGATACAATTATAATAATATACTTCTGGTATGCCATTACTTCAGGGCCACTACAGTGATGCATCATCAAAGAGAAAGTAGGGAAATAAGTTAGAAAAGATGTGATTATTCACTGGGGGTCATGGTATATCAGTTATATTTACTCTGTAAGTAGGATGATAATTCTGGGAACAGGAATTTAGTGGGACATTTTCTTTTTTTTTGCGGGGCAATGGGGGTTAAGTGACTTGCCCAGGGTCACACACAGCTAGTAAGTGTCAAGTGTCTGAGTCCGGATTTGTACTCAGGTCCTCCTGAATCCAGGGCCGGTGCTTTATCCACTGCACACCTAGCTGCCCCTTAGTGGGACATTTTCAGTGAAGAAGGGAACATTGTCTATTACTGGCATCTCAGGGGAAATGACCACCAGAGACAATAGTGTTTTTTCATCTAGGCTGCATTGGCTACTATCGAGATGAGATCTAGAACTAGCTTAGGTAGCATAAGAGGTGAAGAATCTAGTTTCACCAAAGGCCAGAACCAGACTTACCAACTTGTAAGTGGATTTAATCAAAACAGAGGGAAATGGGTTATTTCATCATAATAGATCTTCCAGGGGATAGACCCATTGAGTCATCCCGGAAGGGTGAATATGGTGACTGCAGAGGACTCTAGGATAGTCTGGTGCTTAAAGGAAGAATCACTGGAGGCCTGATAAGGAAAGGTCCTTCCCATCCAGGGAGTCAGAGGCAAGACGAGAACTCTGAAAGAATGGATCCATAAGGATTTACCCTGCCCCACCCCCCCAGCTGTTTGCATGGAGACATGGGAGGACCACAGTGAGTACTTAATACTAGAGATGGCCTTGGCAGTGTCTGCTTTTATTGGGTCTGTAAATAAGGTGTATATTTTATCATGTGATGCACTGGAAAAAGCTAGAACTCTGTAGGTATTGTGTGGTATAGTAGAAAAAGCAATGAACTTGGCATTGGGAAATCTAGGTGTGAGTCCAGATTCTGCTACTTGCCACTTGTGTGACTTTGGCAACTTCATTGGGCCTCAGTTTATTCCTTATTAAAATGGAGATAATAATAGTTGTTCAACTAACTTCAAGGAGTCATTTTGCGACTCCTATGAGATATGTAAATAAAACACTCTGAAGCCCTTAAAGAGCAGTACCAATACTAGCTATTATCTCGTATCATGGCTTAGGTGACCTCTTGACTTGACTCATCAATCCTCCCAAAATATTTGAAAAGTGTCAAATTCTTCCAAATTGCATCTTCTTGGGGTCAGCTTCAAGGATTCCTCCCACTGGTATCTGTTAATAGTCTCACAAAGTGTGTGTGTGTGTGTGTGTGTGTGTGTGTGTGTGTGTGTGTGTGTGTGTTGGTCCAAAGGAATTGACCTTCTCAAGGGCAGTACTAGTAACTAAGTTCCTTTGAAATAGTCCTTATTTGAAGTCATGTAGCATTTTTTTCTCAGAATGAGTGTTTAAAAAGAGATATAATTTCCTTCTGAACAGAGCTGGTATTGTACCTTTCTTTGTAGTTCAGTACCTAGTATTTCATATATGTTTATTGAATTTTAACTTGTTGATCCAAAGCAGCTTTACTAAAATTTTAATGATAGATTTAATATATTTCTGGACATATATCCCTTATCTTATTTCAAAAGTGCACCTTTTCAGGCTTTTGGATAACTCATATTTCTAGAGCAGTTTAAGGTTAAAACTCTTTCTTCATGACAACCCTGGAGAGAATGTAGTACTGTTATCCTCTATTTCAGATGAGTAATCTGAAAAGTGATTTGTGAAAAGGGAAGTGATTTGACCAGAGTCACATAGATATCAAAGCTGGGATCTGTACATGGGTCTTTCTTGATTCTAGGTCAAGTATTCTTACTTTTCAAGAAAAGGGCAGTGGGTAGGCATATTTTTTTCTATCAAATTTGCTCCTTACAAAAAGGAATTGTAAGCCCTGTAGATATCAGCCAAATAAAGCATTTTCTTTAGTGTCTAAAGGAGTTTGCTTGCCTTATAAGTTGACAGGTGAGAACATGGCCATCCATGAGTTACCAGGAAGTACTTGGCCAGAAGAACTGCCATATATACTTCTAAAGGTCAATTCTTCCTACTCTACTAGGAATGATTTTTCTGAGTGAGTAATTGGGAGGAAGTCTGAGACAACAACCTGAGGCTGTTTTTTAAGCCTGATAATATTACTGGTGAGGTATGCCAGAAACCACAGTTTTCCTTAAAAAAAAAAAAAAGACAGGTTTACATAAATATGAAATGTGATCTGAGGGGACATGTTCAAAGAGAATCACCCTGAGGTCATTCGGTGTCTCCCAGTCTCCTACTGATTTCCTTCTTCCTCTCTTAGCAACCAACTTCACCAAATAAGCCCTGAACTACAAGTGCAGAGATCACTAAATTTGGGTTGATGTTTGGATCTTAGCTCCACTACTTACTCTACATGGGATCTTGGGGTAGTTATTTAAACTTTGGGGCCTCAGTTTTCTAATCTGTAGAAATGAGGAGTTGGGGTTAGATCAGGGTTTTTACCAGGGTCTATGGACCCCCCCAAAAGATGCATGGATAGATTTTAGGGAGTCTGGAAGCTTGGATGTGAAAAATAATCTTTATTTAAACATAATTGGTTTGTGTTATAATCCTAGGCATTTTACTTTATGCATTTAAAAATAATTTTGAGAAGGGATCAATAGGTTTCAGCAGACTGATGATACAAAACAGGTTAAGAAACCATGGGTTAGAATATTTTTAAGGTCCTTTATAGCTCTAAATTCCATGATCCTAAATCCACTGAGAGATGGAGATGGGGAGCAGAGAGAGAAGAGAGAAGACCCACCATGAACTGGGCCTGTGGAGGTAGCAGAAAAAGGGTAGCTGTTACATGGAATCTCAGAACATTAGAGCTAGGAAAGACCAGAGACCTTAGACATTAACTAGTCCAATCCTTTCATTTTATAGCTGGTCAAGCTATAAATTGTTCAAAGTTGCAAATTTAATATGTGACAGAGACAGGACCATAATGCCTTCAAATTCAGGTGTATTAGAAGATCTAGAGCTGGTGCTTTGAGTAGACTTCCTGGAGGACATGAATTTGGGTCAGAATTTTGGAGGAGGGGGTTAATAGTAATAAAAAACAACAACAACAGAGCACTAAGATGGTGCCTTTTTCTCCACTTAGGTGGAATGCACTGATTGATGATCTTAGGGGTTTCCTGGGATATCAATCCCCAAATTTAAAAGAACACAGTACTGCTAACATATGTCTCTTGCTTGGAATATATTTCCCTTCTTTCTTTGCTAATTGAAAGTCTTCAGGGTTCAGCTCAAATTCCACTTTACCATGAAGTCTTCTTTGAACACTTCATTCCACAGTACAATCTCCCTTTTCTCATCTACTTACTACTTAGATGACCTTGAGTGAATCTGTCTCCTCTGTGGGTAAAAGTGTCAGTGCCAGAACAAGCTCGAAATTTAGGGCCCAGCGGAACCAAATTTATATAGGGCTTACTTGAGGCTGGAGGTGAAATGGGTTTGTTGCTGGCAGTGTGCAGGGGATGTGATATCCCTTGACTGGACAGAAGGACCTTTTGCTGGGACTAGTAACAGGAAAGGCTCTTCTTCAGGTTAGTTATCTCTTAGAAACCTGTCCTAAAAGATAGGACTGTCCTTGCTGTTTCAGCAGTAAGGAAGGTTGCAAGCAAGGGCAGAGGCTGCAGTATGAACAGGGTCAGAGGCAAGATTGAGGAACTTCAGATAAAATGGAGTTGCCTTAGTTTTCTCGGGTATCCACACCTTCCCTGTAAAATGGGGGGGGTGGGTGACATTAGATGATCACTTAGCACCTTTATTCCTAGATCTATGGTACCATGAAATCTATGTTATTATGCATTTAATATTTACCTACATACTGTCTTAAGCTGCTTAACTCTTGTCTTATTATGTAACTAACTTATTCTTAGTATAATATTTATATAAGAATGGGCCACACTCTTCTTTCAAATCCTGATTCCATAAAACCCTGAATATTGCTTAGATGTTTCTTATCTATCTGCTTCAATGTGGTGGTCCCTGTGCCTCTCTACCATTTGTTTAGCCATTAAGATTGCACTGCAAAGCCTGTTTCCTCTTCCTCCCTCCTTTCTTTCCCTAAGGAACCCTCCCAGTTACTTTGTATAACTTTGGTTACAAAGTGCTTTGGTACTTTGTGTTTTAGAGTCTACTCTAAAGAGGACTCTAAAGCGAGGACTCTGGGGTTGCTATTCCTACTTACAGAGGCAGGTTGAAAGAATTAGAAAAGTAAATTAGGAAGGGAAAGAGGCCATGTGGGTGGCTCCCATGTAATAGTGGGGATTCCAAACTTTTTAACTGAGTGACTTCCCTAGGAGGAAAGTAAGAAGGGAATAGTTGAGGCACATGAGAATGGTCCAGATTTGTTAGCCTCTTCCTCAGGCCCCCCAACCTAACTTTCCACATTTGGGGGGCACTTTAAACATTTCCATTTTCTTAAGTTACCTTTTCCTTGCTTTGATGCATCATGTTATCATGGGATAATAGAGTTGGAGCTCAAGGTAATTTAGTACATTCTGAGGCTCACAGAGGTTAAAAGTCACCTAGTGTTGTGTATGTCTCTCTCTCTCTAGGAAAAGTCTTGGGCACTAGACTATGTTGCAAGCTTCTCAAGTCTTAAGAACAGAGAGAGTAGTGCTAAAGTTTGGACAGTGATAATTTTTATGTTCTAAGATCAGCATGAACTAGATCTTTTGACATCCTTGAAGTCTTTTCTTTATTCTCACAAGTATGCCTGTGTCAAAGGTCCCCTTGCTGGGAAAGGAAAGGGTGGGGTCTACAAAGGGATAGGGACAGAATGAATGGATAAAGGCCAGATTAAAGATGGGATTTTTTGACATTGTATAAGCTTTATGTGCAGTACTTCTGCATAGGCTAAGGTGCTTTAGACAACTTGATTGAATTTAATTGAACATGTTTATTAAAATCTAGTTCATACCTGGCTACAATTTGTAATGAATGTAATGGCTTCTTGGGGCTTGAAATGGTCTTAGGAAAATCTATTTATTATCTATTATCTTATAGCTAAGACCAAAAAAGCCCATCAGTCACTATTATGAATCATCTCTTCCATGACTACTACTTCTTTAAATGCTTTTTACTGAATAAAAATATTTTCCTATTCCTCACCAACATATTTTTTCCATTGAAGATCATTATTCAATTTTCCAAAATCTATACTCCCTGTGCTTACATGTATGTCTATCTGTATGCACACATGGATGTATATACTGTGGCCCCTGAGAATAGCCAGTAGCCAATAGTAGAAAGGAAGAATCAAACCCCAATTCCCACTGTGTATGTTCCTGATGAATAATTGTTACATTTTTCTACTGCTAATGAGAAAACCTTACTTGTCACAGTGGGTCCCTTATGCCACTGGACATTTCTCATTTGTTAAAGTAAAAGACACATCAATCATTTCTCATAGGTGAATGATCTTTGTCTATCTCCCTGGCCTGGACACCAAAGCTGTGGGCCCATTACTGAGGCCAAGTAATAAAACACCTTCTGTGGGGATATGAAGGGCCCTGCATGCAGGTAACTAGGACCACTTTTTCTGTTTCCTGCCTCGTTACATGGTCATTGACCGTATTCATCCTCTAAACCTTAGCACCTGCCTCAGGAAAGGGAACAACCAAATGAGCTCGAGGCCAGCAGTTATTAAAGACCTTTAACAGTTAGGGCTGCCGAAGAGGAAACGGTGCTTGGGAAGGCTGCCTGACTAATGAGTGTTCTGGCAATGGAAAACTTCTATCAACCCTTCTTAACCAGTGAAAGAAAATATTGCCTTTAGGCCTCCCTTGTTAGGTCCATTGTGGCTCTAAATTGAGCCAAAGCCAGGTTGTGATTCACAGATGTGTGAGGTTTTCTTCCCATTCTTCTCCTGTAAGGATTGGTGCAGGGGGGTGGGCAGCAAGAAAACAAAATTGTTATATAAATTCCCTCCCTGTTTTCCTTTATGATTAGTTAATCTTCAGATGACAGCAAGGAAGTCTCTGCTAATGGAACTGACCCCCTATCCTCCTCCTTCCCCACCCATCTACTCCCAACCAGCTATAGCATCCAGGGGATAGAGGGGTGGGGAGAATTTAGCACGGTAACTTTTAAGAAAAAAGATCACCAAAGTAGGCAAGTTCACTTGATCACTTGCTTTGGCAGTGCCTGAGACCAAGGTCTTCAAGCAATCAGGCTGATCAGCCCAGATCATGGCTTATTTTTTTGCATTAATTCATCAGTTTCCACATCCTCTTTGGAACTGGAGATGCCTTTACTGCTTCCCTCAGTTTTCTTCTCCTTTTAATTGAACTTTTCTTTTGGATTTCTGTAGCAAGAATAGCATAACTGATTCCATTAATATTTTTTGGTTACCACATTACACAGTCCACTAGAACCCCAAGATTATTACAGTCAATTATCTATATTTTCCCCCATGTTGGACTTCTGAAGGTGATTTTTGGAACACAGGCATTAGATTTCACATCCTTGTTAAGTCTTATGAGATTCCACCTAATCTACTGAAGCTTTAGGAAACTTGCCTGGTGAGAGGGACGTTAGAGAGGTAGTGGCTCTGTCCCTTTACTTCCTTTGAACTTTCTCTAAGTGAAGTTCCTTGCTCCCTTAAAGATAATCCTTTCAGGGATTATCTAAAAGGTGCCACTAACTTCTTGAAAGGCACTAGGAAGGTGCTTTTTGGCTGACATTCATCAATCTATTCAAGAAAAATTAAGTGACAACTATGTGCCAGACATTGTGCTAGGCTCTGGGATACAAGACCAGAGAAAACAAAACAAAAAGAAAAATAGTTTTTGTCCTGAAGCAACTTTCATTTTATAGACCCTTTAGTGGCATAATATAGTGGACTCATGTTGATTTGTTGGGGTCCATATAATCAGGAGTTGGAACAACCGATTTAGAACTGGAAGGGGCCTTAGAGATGATCTACTCCAATCCCTGAGAGCCGAAAGAGGAGTGGTTTGTTTGCTCAAGGTCACAGAAGTAACAAGTAGCATCAAGTACTCTTATTCCAGATCCAGAATCCTTTCCAATCACTATGCTGCCTCAGTTAAGAGAAAGGCAAACATCTCCTGCTGGCTGCCTTTTAAGCTAGGCTGGGTGTTTCATGCTGGCCCACAAATTACTCTAGTATGGCACCGGATGGTATTTCAATGTAGGTATTTCAACCACCATTGGTGCTGAGCTCTTTAACCATGCCAAACAGAAGGAGCTGGTCATGAATTGTTTTTTTCCTCCCTTTGTTTCCATTTTACAGAGTACAGAAAAAGAGGAGCTGAGTTTGAGAAGTTATATGGGGGAAAATCAAATAAATGAAAGGCACAGGCTACATAGTAAGGAGTGATGAATGTGAAAAAATTCGGAGAAGCATAGGAAGACTTATATTAACTGCTAAAGTCAAGCCAGCAGAACTAGGAAAGCAATATGCACAATGACTACAACAATGTAAATGAAAAAGACCCAAAAACTCAGCTTGAATATTGTGTAACCATAACAACTAAGCATAGCCCTGAAGATGAGATGTTAAAATGTCCTTTTGTCCTTTTGCCACAGAGGTGACAGGCAGACTATTGGGATGGAACAATTCATATGCTGTTAGACTTGGTTGAGAAGTTGGTTAGTTTTTCTGAACTGCTTCCCACCTCTCCCCCTTACCCCCACCCCAACAAGAGTTGGTTCTGGTCAAAGAGGGAATAGGGACATATCTGAAAACAAAGGTGATTTAAAAGCAAAAGATATAAATAGAAATAAAATTTGAAAAAAAAAGAGTAGAAAAAGGGAGGGATGTGGAGGAATGACTTGAAAATGGCATAAAAGCATATGAAAAAGAGGAAAATAGAATTCTCTGCATTTTCATCTATTTTAATGCTCTTCAAAGGAAGAAAAAGTGTGATGGATCAGGGCATACTGTGTAAAAATATTGAATACATGGAATTCTTGCCTCATGAGCTGGCCCTGGGCCTGTCATCATTTGCATTATAACCCTGTATTTTCATGGAGTTAAAACTTACCATAAAAATGATACATTTTGGGATGAAACTAGGTAATTGGAGCTCTCAGTCTGGGAGTCCTTTCTTTAATTTAATTTCACAAAACTGGAAGATATCCACTCAGTCATTTACAATTTATTAAGGGCTCTCTTCTTCTGTTGGATATGTGGTACACAGAAAAATCAATCCCTGTGGCCTTGGAGATAGGTAAATGAAAGCAAGAAGCCTATATAAGTTACCTGCCTTTCTTACTCTTTGAGGTTCATCCCTTTATGATGATAAAGGCTCTCAGAGATATAACTAAACTAAAATGAGTGGGAGTTGGCAAGGAATAGGGAGGGGACTTATGGAAAATATGATTAACTCATTGAACAACCAGACCTAAGAAATTATTGGGAGAAGACAAGCAACTTTAACTTCACTCTGGTCACTCAGACCTCCCAATAATATGGTCAAATAACCAGGTGCAAAGACTATCCTCAGGCACTCATGGCCAAAGAAAATTTTAAAACATTCCAAGAAGTGGGGAACTGACTATAAAAGATTATTTTCCACCCTCCAAATGCTCTGCTTTTCTGCCTCTTCCATTGACTAGGGAGGCAATAAAGTCTCAGGACTGTGGGGCATTTGTTGGGAGAACTGAATCTGTATCTTACCAGGAAAGGAGTCAAAGAATTAGTCTGAACACCAGGTTTAGACTTGGAGAAAGACTGATCGAGAATAAACGCATCTAACTCAGAATTATTCTGTAATTGTAAAGTCTTTCTAATTGTTTTTTTTTTAAATAGAAGAGTAACTGAGGATGTTCAGCCCAAAAAAAAGACTGGGGGAGGTGATATGATATCATCACCATTAAGTGTTTGTTAAGTTCTTACTATGTGCCAGGCTTGGACAGGTAGATGGCACGATGGATAGAGTGCTGGATCTGGAGTCAGGAAGATGAGTTTAAATCTGACCCCAGATACTTACTAGCTGTATGACTCTGGGCAAGTCACTTAACCCTGTTTGCCTCCATTTCCTTATCTGTAAAATGAGCTAGAGAAGGAAATGGCAAACTACTCCAGTATCTTTGTCAAGAAAACCCCAATTACGATCATGAGGAGTCAGACCCAACAACATGTGTCAGGCTATCACAGAATGTCGGAGTTAGAAGGGAACACAAGGGCCATGAACAAAAATTCTTTGACAATAAATCTAACAAACTCTTCAAGCTTGAAGACCTCTGGGTGAGTGGCAGCCCATTACCTTCGTACAAAGGCCATTCTACTTTTGGATAGCTCTCACTGTCGGGGAGTTTTATGAAGATTAAATCTGCCCAGCTGTGGCCTATTCCAGGCCTTGTTCCTAGTTCTTCCCTCTGTGGTCAAGAATACATATAATCCGGGGCGGCTAGGTGGTGCAGTGGATAGAGCACCGGCCCTGGAGTCAGGAGTACCTGAGTTCAAATCCGGCCTCAGACACTTAACATTTACTAGCTGTGTGACCCTGAGCAAGTCACTTAACCCCAATTGTCTCACTAAAAAAAACCAAACACAAACAACAACAAAAAAGAATACATATAATCCTAGTTTTGCATTGTCCTTCACATGTGAAGAACACTATTTTGCCCCACCTTCTCCAGGCTAAACACCTTGAGGTCCTTCAACAAATCCTCATATGGTATGAACTCAAACTGCTTTATCATTTTGTTTGCTTTCCTTTGGCTTTTCCAAAACTTAACCTTTCAATATCCTTCCAAAAATTTGTTGTGAAGAATACAGCATATTTCTTCAGATACAAACTCACTAAAGGAGGGGACAATAGGACAATAATCTCTCTTGTTTTGGATACTGTGCATCTCTATGTAGCCTAAGATTACATTAGCTTTCTTGGTACACAGTTAATTCAGGTTGAGCTTGGAGTCCATTAACTCCCCGCCCCCCCCGCCCCCCATCTATTTTTTTTAGATGAACTGCCCTTACCTTCTTGTCCATGCTAAGTTTTAATTCTAAATAGATTTTTAAAAACCAGTTGTAAGATTTTTACCTTAATCTTTGTTTTATTTGATTTGACTTAGCTTTAAACGTCATTTGATGTGAGAGCTACCTTTGTATCATCGGCAAATTTTTTGTATGCCCCCTATGTTTGTCTCCAAATCACTGACAAAGATATTCCATAGCTCGTGGCTATGTACAGATCCCACCAGTGACGTCCTTCAAAGTGGAATTTGAACTATTAAACAATTCTGCGTCTGGTCACTTAATAAGCTCTGACTCTCCCTGTGTGATTGTCCAATCAACATCTTTCCATTTATCTATAAGAATACAGTGAGAGACAATACTAAATACTTTGCTACAACTGAGCTAAATTATACTTGGTTCTTTGTGATAGCCATTTTTTCTTTTAGATGTTTACCAACCATCTCTTTAAGAATGCATTCTAGAACTTTACTTTTCAGGCTATACTGTACTTTTTGGCAGAGGCAGCTAGGTGGTAACAGTAAAGAGAGTCCTGGGACTGGAGTTAGGACGACCTGAGTTCAAATTCAGCCTCAGACACTAGCTGTGTAAGCCTGGGCAAGGTGTTTAATTAACTTCTATCTGCATCAGTTTTCTCATATAGTGGCTTATAATATAATTAATCATAAGAGTGGATACCTTAGCATATTGGAAACAGCTGGTAATTGACTTTCTAAATTTTCCTCTCAGAAGAAATAGAGGCTTTCTAGCAACAGGGAAAGATAAGAAAATGTTAGAACACACACACACACACACACACACACACACACACACACACACATATATCCCCCCCCCCCAAAAGAGCTTACCTGTTTTCTTGGCTCAAGTCAGAAAGAGTGCTTGAGCAGAAAAAAAATCCCCTAATATTCTCATGAAACATCTCAACAAGAAACCCTTCTTAAAAAAAACCCAACAGCCCCCAAAGCAAAAAACTGACACATTCTCAGTCCTCTCTCCTTTGTTAAACCTGAGCTGCTCTAGCACAGCAGCTGGGATGAAGAATGGCTAATATTCATAGCAGGTGTCCTGAGAGGCAGCATTGCAGAGCTCAGGGTTCAACAACAAGTCACAGGAAAGAGCAGAGGCTGCTGAGCAATACCAGAGTGAGCTACAAGGGTCAGGGCTGCTGGGGACACAGGAAGGCCTTGTATTTATTAAGCCGATCTATGTCTCTTGAGTCATAAGACTCCTGTGTTCAAAGAACTTCCCAATCAAGTAAAGAAAATAACCTGCTAGGCAGGGATAAGGAGAAGGGGACTGGCAAGAAAGGGCCAGTTGGTGGCAGGGGGTGGGGGGTGGAGGGCAGGGAAGGGAAGAATAGGCCTAGGGGCAAACATGCGTAAAGATGCCGCTGTCTGACTTCTGTCTGACTAATGAGGTGTCCTGGCAGCCAGGGCCTGGCTTTGGCAGCTGATACTGGAGAATGTGTGGTTTGTCGAAGACTCATAAACAGAGACATCCTAGGGAGAGGAGGTCAGAAATCCTACAGACCCGGAGAGAGCATCTGACAGCAACCTGACAGGCATCCAGCTGTAGCTGCTTTTATGGTACAGAGATGGTTTTAGTCTGCAGCATCAGAGCCTCCTCCAACACCTGGAAGAACTAGAGAGCTACCATATGATGGCCTGGTTTGTTGGCCGAAGGGGCTTGGGGAATGTACGCCCATCTGGCTCTGCCTTTTGTAGTGTACCAGGAAGGAGCTGGTGGTAGCAATTGGAATGGCTGTCTGCATTTGAAGGTTCAGAATCATGGTGGTCAAGCTTGGCTCAACTGAGGTTCTTTTGGATTTACAGATGGAAAGGATCTTAAAGTCTGTCCTGTACAATGTTCCCATTTTACACTAAAGAACCAGGGATAAGTTTCTGACTAGTCACAACAGGGCTTGTTTGTTTGTTTGTTTTTGTAAGTGCTCTTTGGATTTAGGTATGGAGTTGTCCCAGAGTAGCATTGGCCCTGACACCTTTCAAGTAGAATGGGCTGTTTTTGGCACTTTGGTTAGGGAGTTTGGAATATTCCAGGGGTATAAAGTTTGATCCAAATTTCCTCGAATCCACCATAGGTGACATAGAATTGAAGGGACCCCAGAATCAAGCCAATCTCTTCAAAATCCTCAAGTCAGAGGACCTGAGTTTGAATCCTAGCTCTGTTATTTAGTACCACGGTGACTTCGGATAAGTCACTTAATTTTCTTGGGCCTCAGTTTCCTCATTTGTAAATTAACAGGTTGGACTGGATGGCTTCCAAAGTCCTTTCCAACTCTCTATCTGTGAGCCTTTGGGCCTGCCGTTTACTACATGTGGAACTTTGGCCAAGCCTCCCCATAATCTATAAAAGGAAGGGGTTGGATTAATGATTTTAAAGGTTCTTTCTCACTCAAACTGTATGATCCCAGGACTTCTGAGAGATTTGCAGACGGATGGATGGATGAAAAGATGGGGCACTTATTCTGTATAGACAAATGACTCTATTGCTTCCTTCTGAAGCTAAATTCCTTTTTAGAGCCCAGGGAGCTTGCCAGACAACACACACACACACACACACACACACACACACACACACACACACACACACACACACACACGGAGGACTGTGCCACATTATCCTCCTTGCTGCTACTTCAAAAGTGTTAAGACTCTGCTAGATTTCAGGGAGAGTTATCCATGAATTTTTGGTCTTATCTCCTTGGCAACAAAAGCCATCCGGAGCTCATTACTTCTGAGCAGGCACTGCTAATAGTGGAATGGTGAATTCTATAATGATAATTGCTTTTCAAAGTTTTTTCTTTTCAAGGTAGGGGTCCACCCAGAATGAAATTTTTTGGATTGAAGCTTGGCATGCTATATAACTTTTAAGTTACAATTATGATGAGAAGGATAAATGAAAAAGACTTTGAATTCTAAAGAAGAAACACCTTAAATATTGTTATTAGTTTTGGTTTATAGATTAATAGTAGTAGACTCCATTATAAAATGTAAGGGCTGGAAAAATACATTATTTAGGCCAATTCTCACTTTACAAATGATGAAACTACCTTAAGCGAGTTAGTAGCAGAGCTAGGATATGACCTCTGGCAAGAGGTGGGAGACTCCATCCCTGCCAATGTTGTGTGACCTTGGGTGAATTGCTTGATTCCCCTAGGGATCGGGAGAATAGTCTTTGTTCCTTCCTGCTTCCCTTCTCTTCTTCCCTACCATGGAAGTTGTGGTTTTCTGTTTAGGGTGTTAGCAGTTGGAAAGAACTAGGCTGACAGAATGCTTGTGTTATTTTGCTGGATCTAATTCAAACTGTGAATGACTTTGGCAATTCACTTCCTCTCTGTGGAACTCAATTTCTCAACTATGAAATGCTTGGTATGGATGATATTTTCTTTTAGATCTCATGAAAGATGTTGTAAAGGTAGAAATGAAACAAAGTGGCAATGGATTGGATAAGTAGAGGGAGAAAGGAGTCAAGGATGATAATGAAGTGAGCCTGGGTGAACAGAAGGATGGTGGAGTCCTTGATAGTTAAAACAAAATTCACAAGACGGGCGACTTTTTGGTGAAAGATAATAAATTCTGTTTGGGATATATTGAGTGTTGAGGTGCCTATGGGATGTCCAGTTAGAGATGCCTAAAAGGCCATTGATGATACAGGACTGGAGAGAGGCTAGGGATGGAGATAGAGATATGAGAATCATATTTCTAGATGTGATCATTGAACTCTAGGAGACTGATGAGATAACCAAGTGAGATGTTATAGAGAAGTCTAAAGAACTGTTGTATGTGGGAGAGGGATGAAACTTATTCTTTTTAGTCCAAGGGGGCAGAGCCAGGATCAATAGTTGGAAATTACAAGGAAGAACTTTGTAATAGGGCTATCCAAAACCAGAATAGCCTGACTGGGGAGATAATTAGTTCTCTTTCATTAAAGGTTTTCAAGCAAGGCTGGCAGACCTCTTGTCTGATTTGTTGTAAAAGGAATTCTTATTTGGGTATGGACTAGATGTCATCTGATCTGAGGTCTCTTCCAACTCTGTGATTCTGTGACTGTAGACACTTAAATACTTGTTGACGACCTACAAGGAGTGTGTGTATACATACATACATATACATATACATATATATATATACACACGTATGTATACACACATATTGCTGTTGTTGAGTTGTTTCAGTCATGTCTAAGTCTTCATGACTGAATTTGGGGTTTTCTTGGCAAAGATACTGGAGTGGTTTGTCCTTTCTTTCTCCAGCTCATTTTACAGATGAGGAAACTAAGACAAATTATTAAGTGACTTGTCCAGGTTTACACAGCTACTAAGTGTCTGAGGCCAGATTTGAACTCAGGAAGAAGAATCTTCCTGACTCCAGGCCCAGTACTCTATCCAGAGTGCCACCTAACTCCTCTTGCTCTATCTCCCCCCTCCCTCTTCTCTTCTCTCTCTTTATACACACATGTATACATATATACACACATATATATTGTTTATGTATATATACATAGTGTGTAAATGTATATATGTATACAGATATTTGTGTATATTTATTCTATTTTCAATAAATCAAATATCAGTGTACCATGGCCCTGTAGTTCTCATCCAATAGCTTAACTCTCCTCCATTCCTACTTTTGAGTGTGGTGACCCTCACTCATGATTGCCTCTTCTCTTCCTCAAAGGGATACACATCCAGGATTCAAGACAAATAGACCAGATGAACTACTTTCCAAGCCTGGGGAACTTTGGGATTTGGGCTAGATATACCCATATCAACATTTGTGTGCCTATGTAACTTAGTGAAGATGACTTCATAATTGTCTTCAACAGATTAAGGTCTTTTGTAAAGAGGATGTTGACTAGTCAAGGGTAAATGCAGGAAGAACTGAAGAAGAGAGGGCTGCTTGAAGTAGAGTTATAGTCAGTTCTTTGTTAACAAAAGTCACTGGTAAATACATTTCCAAATGGAAAGTACCTATGCCAGGAAAAACTGGCTACAACATCCTGTGAATGATTATAGGTGCTTGTAGGAATGGCACATACCTGCTTGGGCTCCCATTGTTCTGGTTATAATGTGTGTCATCTGGCTGACCCATACCATTTTATTTTCATCAGTCCTGTTTGCATTGCACCCTCTGGATTACTGGGCCTTGCTATGCACCCTGCCATTGCACATATTCCTTATCCACCTCCTTATAAAAAAATGGTACTGCTACCATCATTGACCCTGGAAAGGGTAAAACAATCAACTCCTCTATAGTTCCACTTACTATGCCTGTGATTTCCTAAACCAAAGCACCATTCCTCTTTTGTGTTAGCTTCCCTATTATAGGAGTTCCTCATCTTATTTTGTGCCATGGACCCACTCCTTGGGCAGTCTGGTGAGGCCTATGGACCCCTTCTCAGAATCATGTTTTGTTGCCTACATTCATAATGGAAGAAAATGCTAAATTGTGGTTAGAAGTTTCTGAGAATAAAGATGTGCTTTTTTTTTGGTTTTCCCATTCAAGTTCATGGACTCCATGTTAAGAACCCCTGCCCCATTAGAATGTAAGCTTCTGCTGGGTAGAGGCTGTCTGTTTTTTCATGTGTATCTTCTGTGCTTGGCACATGATAAGTACTTACAATGCTTCATCAATTGGTCCCATTATTTGTAACTTTTTATGCTAACAATGAAGCCAGTTCTTGATAAGCCACCCCTCTGCTGGCAAAGATTAATATACTTTGAGTCAGGAGTTCTATCTGTATTTTTTTTGGTGGGGCAATGAGGGGCCCAGGGTCACACAGCTAGTAAGTGTTAAGTGTCTGAGACCGGATTTGAACTCAGGTCCTCCTGAATCCAGGGCCGGTGCTTTATCCACTGTGCCAACTAGCTGCCCCGCTATCTGTATTTTTAATTACCAGCTCTGACCCTTCAGATTTTCGTGACCTGCGTAATCTCCTTGAGTCTCAATTTCCTCATCTGTAAAATAGGAATACCGATACTTGACCTACTTACCTCACAGGGTTTTTGTGAGGAAAATGCTTTGTAGACATTAAAACCCAGAAAAATGTGAATTATCAAAACGGAGAGCAAAGTTTGGTTCCTGTACTCTAGCCAGGTTGCTCTCATCAGTGTGCCTCACACATACCACGCTTCCTGCCTTCATGCTTTTGCTATTTCCCAAGATGCTTCCCCCTGTCTTTCGAGCTTAAATTTCATCTATCCCTCAACACTCAGTTCAAGTTCCAACTCCTTCATAAAGCTTTCTTCCACTACTCTGTTCTCTAATCTTTCTTTTTTTTTTTTGAATTCCTATTATAAGGACCAACTCACTCTTCACTTGGTTATAAATTATCTTGTATTGGACTTTAATCGTTTCATGTACATCAGTCTCATCTCCATGTCCATGTCCATGTCCGTGTCTTGGGTTTCTTCTGTAACTTCTTGGTAGAGTGTTGGCACATGGCGCTACCATAGCGGGTATTCAGTAAACACTTGATTTCTAATTTTAATTTTGTTACTGTATCAGTAGTCAAAATGGCTGTCAGGTTTTTGTTCTAGAACTCTTTGGGGAAGCATAAAGTAGAAAAGAAAGAGGAAGGAGGAATAGGATCTAAAACTTTAGAGATGAATTTATATTCCGGGGAAGACAAAATCCTTCCTTCTACCCCACCCACTCAATAGCATGAAGCCCCAACCTGTCTTTTCTTTTTACAAAGTTTGTCATGCCTTTCTTCATAAACATACTTTCTCTACTGTAATTAATTTTTGATATGACATCATAACTGGCTCAACCATCATTTCAAAATGAGAAGTTGTTCCCATAGCAGCTATTTCTACACTCTCAGGGCTGACCACAGATTGCCTGGGGAACAGGGGCACAGAGTTCTTCATTTCCCCAAGCATGACATCTCCATACCTGTCTGGTTTCCCTGATAGCAAATCTCCTGCCTCATTCCAGCTGGACGTATTGGGGAGGGCATTTGGGCCTGGGAATCATAAGCTTGTGCCAGAATATGCTCAAAAGATAGAGCAAGTGCAAGCGATTTTTCTCAAGATCTCCATTTCCAGGCTCTGGATCTTTTTTAAAAAAAGATTTTGTCTGAATACCAGTGAGGGCCCTGAACAGTGGCTGAGCAGGGAAAATTTACTGCCCTGACTTCAGTGGCCAAGTATTTTAAGTGTCACTTCTGCTCTGGTGTCTTTCTAAATTTATGGATGTGAGAACCATTCCAAGAAAACTTCTGCATGTCTTCCTGTGGCTTCCTCATAAATGCTGTCCGAGATACTTATTTGATTTTATACTGAGTGTTATAGTGCTTCCTACAACCCCTCTAGAATTTCTCTTCTCCGGTGTGCATTTTGTTTAAGAAATAACCAGCAACAAAAGTACAAACGTGAGGAACCAAGAGCCCCCAAACACTTGACCACAGATTGGTCAAGGATGGCTTTTTGCTTAGTTACAAAGCCCACTGTGGTTGGGCCTAGAAGCTCTGGGGAATCTTAAAATGCATTATTATCGTGTCATAGTCACTTATCCTTCCAGTATGGATGAGAAAATGGGCCAATCTATGCCTTGGCATTTTGAAAGTGGTCAGGTACTTTGTTGTTCTCTTTGTCTCATTATGTCTAGGTTCTTGTCTCACCGCTCTGCAGGTTTTCAGCAGGGTAGTCCTCCATCACAGAGTACTTTTGATGCAACCTTTGATGGTCAACACTGACCTCCCACTTCTCACATTTCCCTTTGCAAAGGATGAAATGACCAGTTACTCTATTGGAGTGAAAAATGGTTTTCTAACCTATGTGGCACAATATGCTCATCAACTGTCATTTGAATCCTCTGTAAATGGGCTCAGGACACACCCTAATCCAACTCAGATAATTAGGAAATGGACAGGTTGAGATGAGAAATGAAAGTATAGGTAATTGGTAATTAAACCTGTGCTGTACTAGAGCTTAGAGATAGAAATACTTCAGCAGGACATCGGATCTAAACCATGGACACATGGTTTCATTTAAAATCATTATCACCACTGACAGACATTTACTGAGTACCTACTATTTGGCCTACTGTCAAGAAGCATCTGTTCCAATTGAGGAGACAGGACACACACATAAAAATGATAACTACCACTACCTTTTAAAAAAGGATGGGTTCTCAGAGCTATAATTAGTGTGGGATGACTTGGCTTTATCCAAGGATGCTTATAATTGGCAGGAATACTTCTGATCCCCTGAAGACCTCTGCCCCATTGCCCCTTCACCCCTTGGTTCTTCCCCTTCTCCATACCATATGGCACCACTTGAAGGGTTCTGGCTCCTTCCTGAGACTGCATTGTCTAACTGCCATGTCCCCTTGCCTGCCAGCTCTCCCCCACTTACCTACTTTCTGGGGGGTGTGAGTCATCAGCCATATTGCAGGCTCTGGAGAATGGGTTGTCCTTTTTCTGATATGACTGCACCCCAGGGAGGAAGACTTTCTCCCCACCCCTAGCAGATTGAATTTCCCTCTGTCACTAAAATCCTAATTATATCTCTGTGGGTTTTACAGCGGTTCAGGGTTGATGGGGGAAAGCTTTCTAGAGGTTGTAGGACTTGAGCTAAAATTTGAAAAATAGGCAGGATTTAGAAGGTAAAAGGGAGAGAGGATAGCAAAAGCAGTCAGAGGGAAATGAGTATGAGGTAATATGGGAACAAAGAAATGGATTGTGGTGGAGTCTAGGGGTTTGTGTTGGGGCATAGTAGAAGATAGAGTATAGAAGCAGATTGGTACCATACTATGGAAGGCCCCAAATGCCAGATTAAAATGCTCTCAGAGGTGGCTTAATACCACTTTCTCATATGCTACAAACTATCTCATCTTCAACTAGTATTAAATTAATCTCTGGCCTCTTCTTTCTCTTCCTAAGTGTAAATATATTTATGAGGAACACTGTCTATTACCCTGCTTGACACATTTCCTGATCTCCCCACATTGATGAAATATGGCTATGTGATATTCAATTATGGAATAAGATTTTGCAGAAAAAAATGCTGGCTTGAAGTCTATTCTGAGATATGGTGCTTCATGTATAAATAAACCAAAAGGATTTGACCTGATTTCCCAAAGGCTCCTATTTTCAGATCACAGAATTTCAGTCACAAGGAACATCTTTGTGCAACCTATACCTGAAAGACATCACTCTGATAACACACCCAAACAAATGGTCATCAGACCTTCGCAGAAAGAACTCTGAGACGGAAGCCACTGTCTCCTAAGCATCTTAGTCTACTTTTGGATAGATCTAATTAAAAAAAATCCTTATATCATTAGTTCATCTCCCTAAGACTTCCTCCCATTGCTTTTAGTTCTGCCCATGGGAGTTAGGCAGGACAGGTATAACCCCTCATCTACATGAGAACTCTTTAAATACTTGAAAGCAGCAACAATATCAGGCCCCCCACCTGAGTCTTGTCTTCTCTAGGCTCAATTTTTCTAGTTTCTTTATCCAATCTTCTAATGGCATGAGCTCAAGGCCCTTTACCACTTATTAACGTGCTTCAATCAATCAATAAATCAACAAACATTTATTAGGTATCTGCTATGTGCTAGGCACTATGATGGGCAGTGGGGATGTAAAGACAAAAAACTAAGTAGTGCCTTCACTAAAAAAGCTTATAAGCTATTAAGGGCAACCAACATGTACATGTAATAGAGGAGAGTTGGTCAGGACATCTTGAATATTTGATTCCCTACTCCCACACCAAGCCAAGCTGATGAAATCACAGAAGGGGCAGGTAACAGGGAAAATCTTGTGCTTAAATATCAACTGAATTTCAAAAGTGGATTTTCACTTTGTCACCATTTTACAAAGTGAAGTTTTCCTTGATGGAACTAAAAGGGCATCAAAGTCAAGGATAGGCCATACATTTGATGGCCTTAAAGAAAAATAAGACACAGTCTAGATGACAAGTCAGTAAAGGTAGTTACAAGAAAAGGGAGCAGCAGAGAAAAGTGCTAACCATGGATTCAATAAAGAATGATCTGTGGCAATTGAGAGTTGACCTGTAGAGAAAAGTAGACTCAGGGAGACAATCTGAGTGACTTGTTTAATAAAGACACTCCACCCAGGGTGGAGTAGCATGAAGACATGCCCGAAAGAGAAGGGACATTGGGTCTCTTTGATGTCAGAAGTGTGAGTTGTTTTGGCTCTATGTGTTTGCTATGCCTTACTACCAGTTTTACACTTTGCACATTTCCACTCATCCTACTAGTACTGGATTTGTAGAAGAATGGGTGCCAGATTAATGGAGGTAGGGGAAGTGTTTTATCACTACAGTTTACTTTGCTGCTTTAGTAAATGCTTTTGCTTTGAGCTAATTCTGTCCACTAGATAACTATTAAAGATACACGTACTAAAGAGGGCTCAAAGACTGTAGTTTTAGAAGTGAAGACCTATAGAGTACCTTGAACATGGGGAAGTAGTTACCACCTGGGGTGATTACACACCCAACCTGCCAATTTGAAGTTAGAGAGGTGGCCTGCAGTGGTAACACACACACACACACACACACACACACACACACACACACAATGAAAGTAACTGAAAAATATAACCAAAATAGATACAAGGGAACTTTATGGAGTGGGGGGTAGGGGTGGAAGAAAGTCTTCATGCTGGAGAGAAAACTTTTAGTGCGTTACTGAAGGATGCTAAGGATTCTAAGAGGCAGAGATGAAGAGGGAACACATTCTAGAAATGGGGAGGGGGAAGAAGCTCCTGTAAAGGCTGATAGAGATGGGACGTTATGTGCAAAGAAGAGCAAGCAGGCCGGTTTGGTAAGAACATAGAATTCAGGCTGCAGCCAGCTTGCGAAGGGCTTTAAATGTCAAAGTGAGGGGTTTGTATTTTATCATTATGGCAGCTGTGTGGTGGATGGTTTGATTGGATGGTGTTGATGCTGTTGAGTGAGTGAGCTGGATAGTGGAGTGACTAAAGGCAAGGAGACCAATTAGGAGGTTATTGCAATCATGGGTGAGAGAGCTGATGTGGTTGTGAAGCAAAGAGTTGGTGACAGCTCTAATTTTGTGAACCTGGATGACTGAAAGGACAGCAGTCCCCTTGGCAGAAAATAGGGACATTAGGAGGAAGGCTCAGTTTGAGAGGAAAGACAATAAATCCATTTTTATACATTTTGAATTTAAAATGCCTGTGAGACTTCCAGTCAGAAATGTACAATAATGTATTACTTTATGTTTATCCTGATTATTTTTTATCTCACTAGATTCTTTCCAGTGTTCTTGCCTCTTAAGATCTTTTTGTATACTATTTTTAATGTGTTAGTTATTCTATAGAATCTTTTTAAAGGAGCAAGGGAACTTACATTGAGTGTTTGAGCTTAGTTACTTTACAGCACACACACACATATAGCCTACATATCTCTCCTACCCTTTTAAAGAGAAAGATAAGTTAATAGAATAAATATTAGTAGTCAAGGTATGGTGGAAAGAATAATAGTTTTGGAGTCAGAAGACCTGGGCTGTTATTTCTCAAATATATAGAGAACTTTATCAAATTTATAAAATACAAGTCATTCCTCAATTGAGAAATGGTCAAAGGATATAAACAAGCAGTTTCAGACAAAGAAATCAAGCTATCTATAGTCATGTGAAAAAATGCTCTAAATCACTACTGATCAGAGAAATACAAATGAAAACAACCCCGAGGTACCACCTCACACCTATCAGAGTGGCAAATATAACATAAAAGGAAAATGGTTGGTCTTGGAGTGGATATGGGGAAACTAGGATGCTAATGCACAGTTGGTGGAGTTGTGAACTGATTTAATCATTCTGGAGAGCAATTTGGAATTATGCCCAAAGGGCTATAGAACTGTGCATACCCTTCGCACAGCAATACTACTGCTAGTTTTCAATCCCAAAGACATCCCCCCAAATAGAAAAAGATCTATTTGTACAAAAATATTTATAACAGCTATTTTTGTGGTGGCTAAAAACTGGAAAACAAAGGAAATGTCCATCAATTGGGGAATGGCTAAACAAACCATGGTATAAGATTGTAATGGAATATTATTGTGCTATAAGAAATGAAAAGCAGGATGATTTTAGAAAGGCCTGGAAACACTATATGAATTGATGTATAGTGAAGTGAACAAAACTAAGAGCATGTTGTACACAGTAACAGCAATATTGTTTGAACTGTGAATGAACACTATTGTCAGCATGCAATGATCTAAGACAATCCCAAAGGACTAATGATGAAGCATACTACCCACCTCCCAAGAAAAAAACTGATATTGATTGAACAAAGAATAAAGCATTCTATTTTCACTTTATTTCTTTCATTTTTTCCTTTTATTTGGGTTTTCTTATGCAAAAGGACTAATATGGCAATGTTTTACATAATTGCATATGTATAACCTATATCTGAATGCTTACTGTATCAAGGAGGAGGGAGGGGAAAGAGGGAAGGAGGAATAGAATTTGGAACTCAAAACTTTAAATAAAAATGTTTATTTAAAAATAAAATAAGACATGGGCTGGAATTTCAGTTCTGTCACTTCCTTCCTGTGTGATCTTGGAGAAGTCACTTCTCTTTGTATCTTGTGTAAATGAGGCAGTTGGGACTAGATGAGCTCCAAGATCCTTTGCAACTTTAAAGTTCCTAGTTCATCATGCATTTAATTATGGTTCTTAAAATGTTTGTTTTAATATTTTTCTGCTATTTTTCTCCTTTGGTAGCAAAGAGCATATTGCAAAGGGGTCTGTTTCTTTGCTTTTCTTCATGAGGTTGCACCCTGGGACTGTGGGTCTGGGCACATTCTACCTAGCCACAGAGTTTTTGCTAGCACACTTCTAATTGTAGGGGAGTCCAAGGCCACAACCTAAACTTTGGATAGGGGAAAAATAATTTTACCTTTTTGCCTGATCTCATAGGATACCAAAATTATCTGCTGCTGGGTTAGCAGATACCTTGCAGAATTCACCTCAGGGCCCCCAAGAGCAATGCAAATTGCAGGCCTTTCAGTGTTGTTGAAGGCCTTGGCCAGCACGAACAAAACCCTCCAAGACTGAGTTTCCTGGATATGGGACTCACTGCTGGCTGGGTGTGCTGCAAGTGCAGTTGTTATACATGGAATGTCCTGGATCTAATTGGGCGCGTTGCCCTGGGGAGTTTGTTGATGCTGTTGAGTGAGCCTGTTGTATATGTTGGCTCTGACCCCTCGAACCCCCAACTGAGGAGAGAGTCCAGCCACAATAAGCCCCTTTCACTGAAAGGCTTTACTCAGCAAACTCAGTGCTGAATGACTGCATGAATTTCTCTCCTTCCTGTAAATCACATGGCAGGAGAATGGCTTGTACCATTTGGCATTATATGTAGCCAGCATGACATGTGCATACTGCAGTTATTTCTCCTGGCAGGCTGCTGATTGGTTTGCTTATTAAAATAGACAGTAAAGGCAACATGAGGAGAATGGCTCTCTCACCTGAATCCATAGCATTTTCTGTCTCTTTTTAGGAGGTCATTTAGTATTATCTGCTATAAGATGTCCTGGTTTCTGTCCCAGTAGGAAGGGAAGTAAATAGCTTTAATCAATCTATGAGCTCAAGAAAATAGCTACATCCTTCACTAGTGCAGATAGCAACTCATCTATTCCTCCTTGTCCTACAAGAATAATATTTGGGGGGCAGCTAGGTGGTGCAGTGGATAGAGCACTGGCCCTGGATTCAGGACTCCCTGAGTTCAAATCCGGCCTCAGACACTTAACACTTACTAGCTGTGTGACCCTGGGCAAGTCACTTAACCCCAATTGCCTCACTAAAAAAAAAAAAAAAAGAATAATATTTGGAACCTTGCACAAACACTCAGTTAAGAAGGATAAAATGTTTCGGATACTCTAGGCACTGGGGTTCATCAATTTTGTACAAATGGGTTCTCTACAACAAAGATGGCTAGCAAACAAGAAAGCAATCTATCTTCTCGCTGATGTGACTTGGTTTTTTCATTTTGGGATGTTACATCTTAGTGTTTTCTTTTAGGAGATTGAATTTTGGTAAAAAAAAGTCTAAAGCATTGATAGAATGGGAAAAAAGCACATCATGGTATATAGCTGGTTTCTGGGTTCTTGACCTGGTATAGCCACTAGCCATTTTGAGCAATTCTCTTTCCCTCTTTGGACCTCAGTTTTCCTTATATGTAAAATGAAGCTTTTAGACTAGATGGTGCCTAAATTCCTTTCCATGAAGGTAGCATGATGCCCTCAAAATTAGAAAAAAACTCCTGTTTCTACCATATATTGATTATGTGACCCTGGGCAAGTCATTGAACCTCTCAGTGCCTTAAGTAAGTCTTTAAGACTCTAAGTGGCAGAGAAGGTAGAGGTAATTCCTTACCGAAAGCTCTATGGCAATGAAACCATAGGCTTCATTGTGTTTTTTTTAAAGTCCTTCCAAATGTGGTCTTATATGGTTTTTGGATATGAAGAACATTCTCAAAGAGGTATGAGGAAAGTGCTTTGCACTTAAATTGTGCTAGAAATATGTGTAGTGATAATGGTGATGCTGGAAAAGCAATTCACTGAAGCCTGTCTCTCAAGATATAGGTGACCAAAAGCCTTAGAAGTCATGCTGGATGAAATAATTTTGGTCTGGGGACAAATGAATACAAAGGGAACAAAACCTCCAGGTGCTAACTCAATTCTGTTTGGAAAATATCTATTAAGCACCTAGTGATATTACTGAGACTTCATGGGATGAAATCCCAGGGTAGATCATGTCTCCATGAGTTTAATTCATTCAAAAGAATCAGGGTAAGTAAAAGGGGGAGTTGGAGGACTGTATTAATATATAGAATAAAAAGGTATGCTCATTAAGGAAATGGAAAAACCAGAGGGTGAAAACATGACTGAGACTATTTGCGTAAAGGTCAGGTAAGGCATGAACAGAAGTAATTTTGTCATTGGTACATACTGCAGACTACCAGAAGTGAAACAGGAAGCAGGAAAGGATTTGCAGAAACATATTGTGAGCCTGGCACAGGCCGCCTTTGTAATAATTTCATCCTTTAAAAGTTGGAAGAATCAACAAGCAAAAATGCTATTCTGGATATGATTTTCCCTAGAAAAGAGGAACTATTTTCTAGGGGATGAGGAGATGTTGGAAATAATGGAAACTCTAGGTGGGAATTATCATTCTTGCAGAGTTTGTGACAGGGGAGAGGAAATCTGGGCCAAGTCTGGCATGTACCTAAATTGTGGGAAAATAGATTTCAGTGGATTCAGAGGAAAGATAGGCAGGATCCCACAGACTCAAGTGACAGGGCATGTCAGCCCAAGAGGAATGGGAAATGTTGAAGAATAAAATTCTGAAGACACAAAGAGAAACAAGTTTAACAAGGAGGAAAAATTGGATTTTTTCTGAAGAGACCTATATGGATGCCCAGGAAACCCATCAGCCAACTTAGGGTTTAAAATATAAACATACAGAAGATGGAAACAAGCCTAAATAACAGAGGATAAATATAAATTTGGCATGGTAAGATTTGTGTCAGAAATGATAAAGCTCAAAATGAGCTCAGCTGGTAAGGGAAGCTAAAGAAACAAAGATTTTTGTAAAAGCAACATTAGGACAAGATGGCAGGTTGGAGGCAACCTAGGGGAACTCTGCCAACATTCCTCTCCAAATAACTTTAAAATGATGCCCCAAATCAAACTTTGGAGCCAACAAAAGGTCGAGGTGAGACATTTTTTCCAGCCTAAGACAACTCAGGAAGTTGGCAGAAGGGGCCTGTGTGCCACAGTGGGGGTCAGCCTGGAGCACATACTGTACAGCATGAGGCACAGTATCAGCAGGCAATGTAGGTAGTTGTGACAGTGGTGGCAGCAGCTTCAGGAGCTCTCGTCCAGAGAGGGTCAGACAGCTGGTCAGAAAGATATTTCAGGGGACTCTTTGGTGACACTGGGTCCAGCTGGTACTGATTGACAACTCTATTGCCATTAGACAGTTCTGGGTCACAGTTCCAGGGTTGAGAGGAGTATTAGTACTTGTGGTTGCCAGGGATTATGGGGACTTTCTTGGGTAAAGACTAGAGTGCAGACCAGGAGAGCAGTATCACACCACCTTGGAAGCCCTGAAAACTTTCAGACTCCCAGAATTAGATCTGAAAAGAATAGTACAAAAAAATCTGAAGTTTGGGACAGTGCCTCCCCATCCCCAGGTGAGCAGAACCCAACTTGAATACAAAGTTCAAAGTCAAGAATTTGGCTGGAAACATGAGCAAACAACAACAACAAAAGAACTTGACTATTAAAAAAAACACCCTACTACAGTGGTAGAGAAGAAACAAACCCAGAAGTTTTTGTGGTAAGGCATAAAATTAGTTTTTCTTATCTTTTCCTTCAAGGAAAGGGTCACATTCTCCTTAGGCTTTTCTAAGGGAAAGAGAAAACCCTAAAGAATTTCCTTAAAAAAACCCTCAGAAATCAAGAAACAAACCCAGAAGAACACAACAACATGAAAACTGCAACGAAAGCCTCAAAGAAAATTACGAATTGCCCCCAAGCCTAATAAAAATTTCTGGAAGAGTAAAAGAAAGAGATAAGTGGTAGAGGGAAAATTTAGAAAAGAAATGAGTGATGCAAGAAAATTATGAAAAGAGAATTAACAGCTTGGTAAAAGAGGCACAAAAACTCACTAACAAAAAGAACTCCTTAAAAAGCAGAATAGATCAAATGGAAAAGAAAGTACGAAAGCTCATTGAAGAAAATAACTCCTTAAACATTAGAATAGAGTAATTGGAAGTCAATGACTCTGTGAGACATTAAGAAACAATAAAACAGTGAAAAGAATGGAAATAGAAGAAAATGTGAAATATCTCATTGGAAAAACAACTGACTTGGGAAAGAGATTGCAAAAAGGTAATTTAGGAATTATTAAACTACCTGGAAATCATAGCCAAAAATAAAAAAAAACAATAAGAACCTAGGCATCACATTTTAAGAAATTCTAAAGGAAAACTTTCCTAGTATCTTAAATCAAGAGAAAAATTGAAAGAATCTACCAATCACCTCCTGAAAGAAATACCCAAATGAAAAGTCCCAGGAATATTATAGACAAATTCTAGAGCCCTCAGGTCAAGGAGAAAATATTGCAAGCAACCAGAAAGAAACAATTAAAATATTGTGGATCACACAGTCAGGATTACACAAGATTTAGCATCTTTCATGTTAAAGGAGTAGAAGGCTTAGAATATTATATTTCAGAAGGAAAAGGGACTAGGATTACACAACCAAGAATAACCTATCCTGCAAAACTGAGTATAATCTTTCCAAGAAAAAATAGAAATTTAATGAAATAAGGAGTTTCAAGCATTCCTAATGAAAAGACCAGAGCTTAATACAAAATTTGACATTAAACACAGGACTCAAGAGAAGTATAAAAAGGTAAACATGAAAGAGTAATCATAAGGGACTCAAAAAAGTTAAACTGTTTACCTTCCTATATAGAAAGATGATATGTGTAACTCCTAAGAACTTTATCATTATTAGGGCAGGCAGAAGGATTCTACATAGGCATGAGTCAATTATGCTGGGATGACCCCCTTACCCCTCCCCCACACAAATGAAAGTGTGAGAAAGAGGAATGCACTGGGAGAAGGGGGTAGGTAGAGGTAGAATAGGGAAATTTTCTCACATAAAAGAAGCATGCAATGAAGAACTTTTATAGTGGAGGGGGAAATGAGGGGATGGGGAGAGTAGTAGGCAATGTTTGAACTTCTCTCACTGGAATTGGTTCAAAGAAGGAAGAATACACATACACACACACTCAATTGGGTATAGAAATCTCTCTTACCCATTAGGGAAGTAAGAGGGGAAGGGGATAAGAGATAAAGGGAGGGGGTAGATGACAAAAGGAAGGGTGGATTAAGGGAGGCAATGCTCAGAAACAAAATAGATTTTTGAGGAAGGGTGGCATAAAAAAGAGAGAAAGAGAGGAAGAAATAAAAGCAAATGAGATGGAAGAAAATACACAGTAATCATAATCTTGAATGTGATGAGGTCACCCATAAAATGGAAGCATAAAGCAGATAGTAGAATCCAATAAAATGTTGTTTACAAGAGACATACTTAAAGCAGAAACACACACACAGAGTTAGAATAAAGGACTGGAACAAAATCTATTATGCTTCAGCTGAAGTAAAAAGGCAGGGGTAGCAATCATGGTCTCATACAAAGCAAAAGCAAAAATCGACCTAATTAAAAGAGATAAACAGGAAACTACGTCTTGCTAAAAGGTGCCATAGATAATGAAGTAATAAAAAAATGTTTTACAGTAAGTTTCTCTGATAAGGGCATCATTTCTCAAACACACACAAATATATGGAACAGGGTGAAATTTATAAAAATTAGAACCATTCCCCAAATGATAAGAGGTCAAAGGATATGAATAGGCAGCTTTTATATGAAGAAATCAAAGCCATCCATAATCATATTAAAATGCTTTAAATTATTATTGATTAGAGAAACTTAAATCAAAACAACTTGGAGTATCACCTAATCTATCAGAAATGATAAATGTTAGAAAATAGGTATATTAATGAAATGTTGGTGGAGTTGTGAACTAGTCCAATTATTCTGGAAAACAATTTGGAACTATGCACAAAAAACTATAAAACTGTTCACAACCTTTGACCTAGCAATACCACTACTAGGTCTATACTGCAAAGAGAGAAAAAAATTAAAAACACCTATTTGTACAACAATATTTATAACAATTCTTTTTATGGTGGTAAAGAATTGGAAATTGAGGGGATGCTCATCAATTGAGGAACGGCTGAATAAGTTGTGGCATATAATTGTGATTGAGTTCTATTGTGCTATAAGGAATAACAAGGGGGGTGGTTTAATCAAAAAACAAAAAAACATGGGAAGAAAAGGACAGATATTCAAATTTCACCAAAAAGGGAAGAGAAGAGAGCCTGCAAACTATTGGACAGTGAGCTTGACTTCAATTACTGAGGAAAATTTTAAAATGGATAATGAAAAGAGAGGGCTGGAGAACATTTAGGATAGGATGATAACAGAGCCAGCATGGCTATAGAACAGATTGTGACAGACTAACCTTACTTCCTCTTTGGATGGGATTACCAAACTAGTAGATCAGGAGAATTCTGGGGATTTAGTTTGCCTAGATTTAGCAAAGTTTTTCATAAAGTATCTCTATGGAGACAATGGAGAGATATGAATTAGAGGAGAATACAATTGGATGGATTTAAACTGGTTGAAAAACTGGACTCTAAGAATGGTTAACAACCACTGATGATTATTATCCATACATTGTCTTCTTTCTGCTAACACAGTTACCACTCTAGTGGTATTGCCAATAACTTTTAAATTGATTTTTTTTACCTTTGATTCTTCAATCCAACCTTCCTGTAGCTTCCAAAATCATATTTCAAAATGGGATTTCAGATCGGAGGCAGGTTATTAGGCTTCCTTGAGCCTTCATTTCCTCAGTAATGAAATGAGGGTTGGAATAGATAATAATAATAGATGACATTTATGTAGTATTTTAAGATGTATAAAGTATTAGATTATGGTATCTTAGATTTAAAGCTGAAAGGAACCTTGGAGAGCATCTGGTTCAACCCTCTCATTTTAGAGATGAAGAAACTGAGTCCCAGGGAAATTTAAATTATTTTTCCCAGTGTCCCCTAAGTTATAGGTAGCAGAGCCCAAATTTGAACTCAGGTCATCTCAATTCCTGATCTACATTCTTTGAATTTCATGGATTCTACAAGAGTAATTATACCCTTTTTACAAATGAGCAAACAGGCTTAGAGAGATTTAAATGAGTTATTCATGGACAAAGCTAGTTAAGTGTCAGAGGCAGGATTCAAATCTCAGTCTATCCTCACTCCAACTCCAGTCTTCTTTCTGAATAGAACAGTCAGGAAGCCCTGAATTTAAATCCTACCACTGTCAACTGGACCAAACAGGCCTCTACCCTGTGGATGGCTGGAACTGAACAAAGCAGGCTAGAGACAGGAGAGTCAGGAATCAGGCAGAAGTTTACTTTCGAAGTGAGGGAAATGGCTTGCAAGCAAGGAGGGATCTAGACACATATACTGGGGTCCCACACTGACTACATACACTTACTAGCTGTATGACCCTAGGCAAGGCAGGTGAGGTGCCAGAGGTCCTTATCTGCAAAATGAGGATAATAGTAATGCCTACGTTGCAGTGTTTTTGTAAGGATCAAATGGGATAACCTATGGACAGCACCTTGCAAACATTAAAACACATACATGCTAGCCATTATTATTCTACTATGCTGTCTCTCATCTTGTATCGAGATACAAGCTCCAAAACCTATGCCTCTCTTTTCTCTATGCTCCAGTACATTCTAGACACCAGATCGTCCCCTTGACAATCCCATCTCTATCCTGAATAATCTTCAATGCTTTTCTACTGGTCACAGAATAAAACTCCCAATCCTTGGACTGGGATTCAAGACCATCAGTAAGTGGGCCCTAGTTAGAAGTTATCTTCCTAAGCCTGTCTTCTGGTGCTTCCCTGCAAGGGTTGTCCACTTAAGCCAGACTTGTCTAATTCCCCGTTCCCAGTGCACTCATGCAGAGATATGTTCTCTCTACCTTTGTTCACACTATTTTCCCCAAGTGGAGCATTTATGCCTATGCAAATCTTCCCCAGCCTTTGAGGCCTGCCTGAAGAATGTAATAACAAGGTGTTGGTACATCTTGAATCACTGAAGGTAGTCAAAGAACTGTGACCTGACATCATCTCCCAATCCATTCTCACACAGCATATAGATCATGGCCTGTGTCTACAATCACGGAGACGTGGTGACATTCCCCGCAGGAGCCCATTCCTCTCCGGTACTTGTGTGCAGGGTTTTTTATGGAGACTGACTCACAGTCTCACTTACATGAAGCAGGGCTGACTACAGATTAGGGGATTAAGACGTCCCTTAACTATTAGATTTAAACACCGGCATAAAGCACCATTGGAATGTCACCATGTAAACCACAATAAACTCTTATTGCCCGTGGCTAGCAGGAGACAAAATATTATTCCAGAATGGGGAAGACAGACAAGAAAGCTACCATGGGACAGTGAGTACATGTTCATTTTTCCAGGGGACTAAATGGTACCATGGTGGTCACTGACAGTGATTGAACCTCCAGAAAAGGGGAAAAAATCCCAAAATTTTGCACTGAAAAATTGCACTGAAAATCAATGTAACAAGGTTTCTGATAAACCCCTTTTTTGGGGGAAGTGTTGAATCAAAATAAAGAATTCTATTGTGTACACATGATTTTAAAATAGGGCTCATTAGAAAGTGAATGTTTTCAGTCTAAAGGAAATGTGCAGCTGGATGCTTTTATGTGGATTTTGATTCATATGACAAAGCCAGCAGTCAGTGCCAAGTTTGTAACCATTATGGAAAACAAAGCAGATCTATACAGAGAGGCAATGTAGCAAAATAGAACGAGCTCCGGGCTCCTGGGTTCTGATTCTGCTTTGACACAGTAGTTATGTAACCAAGATCAAGGACTTTACTGCTCTTAGCCTCAGTTTTTTTTTTTTTTTTGAGCGGGGCTATGAGGGTTAAGTGACTTGCCCAGGGTCACATAGCTAGTAAGTGTCAAGTGTTTGAGGCTGGATTTGATCTCGGGTCCTCCTGAATCCAGGGCCGGTGCCTTATCCACTGCGCCACCCAGCTGCCCCAACAGCTTCAGTTTTGTCATCTATAAAATGGGTATAAATAATGCATAAATTATCTACCTCATAGGGTTACTTTGAGGGAAATGCCTTCTCAGCCCTAAAGTCCTCCATATGTAGAAGTAATTATTGTAAATTACTTTATTGTTCAAATCACAATTTTAAAAATTGGGTTTTTCTAGATTTATCTTGGAGACTCATCATTTTTTTCAGCTAAGAAGGAAAATTGAAGATGACTTCTTGTTGTGCCTCAGTAATGCTGGGTCAGTGACCATATCATTAGATTCTCATCTATGTGTACATCTGGGGATCTAGCCACGGAGGGCCTGGTTAGTGGGGAATGAGGGTGGTCACGGATTTTGAGATTAAGCTGGAAAGGAGTGGTAGCAAAGTGGATAGAGCTTGGCCCTGGTGTCAGTAAGACCTGAGTTCAAATCCAGCCTCAGACACTTAAGAACTATGTAACCCTGGGCAAATGTCACTTAATTAGTCTGCCTCGGTTTCCTCAACTGTAAAATCTTGTTCTCTAGGTCTTCTAACTTCAGAGTCAGTGTTCCTTCTCATGCTGCCTGGATGGGGACTGGTACATCTAGTGAAGTTTGTGAGAATGTAATGTCTATGTAGTTCCCACAGGTCTGAGATTAGAAGAGAGAACCTGGCTTTTACTACTAGAATTCTGGGTCACATATGGCTAAGGTAGAATGGGGATTCTTATTTCAGGGGGTTGTTGTTTTTCAAGGTTCTCAAAAATTCTGAAAGTCCCATTCCTCCTTCATGCCCTTTGGAAAGCATGTTGACAAGCTTAGGGGCTCCTGAGGCTTTAAGACAAGGCTAAGAAGAGTCTGTCATCTTCCCCTTCCCAAATGAATGAGAAATATGTCAACAAGGCCAGTGCTGGTAAAGGCTCCTGGAAGTGAAGGTTATCAGAAATGGAAAATAATTAGCAAAGTAGTAGAATTACCTGCCTTGTGACCTCAGTTCACTTCCAGCTTTAAGGACTCCAAGAGTCTTGAGAGGCCACTGAGTTTTCCATAAGTGGGAGGTAATGTTGGGTGTTCAAGAAAGGTGAGACATGAGCTTCTATCATCAAGAATCAATATCCCTTTATCTGTGGTGCTACTCATTTTTCTAGCATTATCCTAGAGGAGAGGAGATCAGCACTGAAACAGGGGAGGCTTCTTTATAAGCCGATATACCTGGGCTATTCTTGACCTAAGAAGTATGAATAGTTTTCACATTGCAATCAAAGTAGTCCCTTACTCGAAGAGAACCTTGGAGTGTAGAAACTCATGTTGTAGTCCGAGCAAAGTTATATTGGAATCTAGACAAATGAAAAGGCCAGACTAAGAACTGCCCCTGCCTCATGGAAAATTAGCAAAAGTTTCCACTGGGTGAGTCTGGATTCTCTAGGCAACGTGAGGATTTCCTGCTACCCCACTGCTGCTGCCTCCCTCCCCCCTGCCTCTACACAGTCTACCTTTCCATAAATTCAATCTAGTCCTGGAATTATGCCAAGAGCTTCAGAAGACTGGACTACTCACCAAGGATGGCAGAATTCCCAGGACTCAGGACCAGCTGTGTTCCCAGAGGAGAAGTTAGCACAGAGGGGAGGCTGGGTCCACTGGCTGAAAGCAGGGCCTTCATATCTTCCACTTGAGAAGGGGTATGGGGTGGATCTGTGAGCAGGGAAACGATGAATCAGAGCAGGCTAAAACATAAAAATCTACTACCTTTAGGAGGGGTGGGGTAGAGGAAGAGGTTAGGTATTAAAAGGTCAGGTGTTTCTCTTGCTGGCTTCTGAGAGGGATTTCTCTAGAGGAGACATCCATACTTCCACTGGGGTTGGGATCTGACTTACAGGTTTAATATACTATGCCTGAAAAAACAAGGCTACTCCTGAGAATTGGGCACATGACTGTACAGATGTTCTTTACTTTGTGCCAAAAATGTTTCTGAAAACACAAATCGAGTTATTGTCAAAGCATATTTTGAAGATCTGTCAGTGTTTATAAGCAAAAACTCCCTTTATAAAACCCAATTGCCATCTTCCCCTTTCCCACCTCCAGGCATTTGAACAGGCTACTCTCATGCCAGGAACACACTCAATCCTCAAATTTTCTTGCAGCACATTGTTTAGATTTCTCCTTTGCCCTCCTCATTGTTCTACCTTGCATTATACTTTGTTGTGTTCATTTTCTACCCCTTCCCCCAGTAGAATGTTTCTTGAGAAATGGTTGAGTTGTATTTTATCTCCTTAGTGCCTAGCATAATGATTTGCACATTAAGTATTTAAAAAATTTTGGGGGGGTAGGGTGGGGCAATGAGGGTTAAGTGACTTGCCCAGGGTCACAGCTAGTAAGTGTTAAGTGTTTGAGGCAGAATTTGAACTCAGATCCTTCTGAATCCAGGACTAGTGCTTTATTCACTGCGCCACCTAGCTGCCCCTGCACATTAAGTATTTAATAAATGTTAGCTAAAATGAAGTAAGTTTGCTTTGCAACCAATAGGTGAGTGACCAAGAGGAAGTGACTTAACCATTCTGTGTCTCTATCAAATGAAGAGGTTGAACTAGATGCATTCCAAAGTCCCCTTAATTAAAAAAAAAAAATCTCGGAATTCTTTTTTTTTTTTTTTTGGTAGGGCAATAAGGGTTAAGTAACTTGCCCAGGGTCACACAGCTAGTAAATGTCAAGTGTCTGAAGCTGGATTTGAGCTCAGGTCCTCCTGAATCCAGGGACAGTGCTTTATCCACTGTGCCACCTAGCTGCCCCAAATTCTCTGAACTTTACATGTCAATCAATGACAACCAACCCAAACCCAAATCATCCTCTCCTTAAATTCTTCTTTGAAAAACAGGGTGTCCCTAAAGTCTTAGGGCTACTGTAAGCTTTTAGATGGTTTTATGATCTTATGTCTAAAAGTAGATTGTTAAGTACTTCCCAGATGGAAGCCATACTACATGATTCTTCTATGTCTTGCCTCCTGCCTTATGCCTATAGAGCTCACAGTGAACCCTTAATAAGTGTTTGCTGAATGAATGTAGGTCTGTGTTATTAGACTACGAACAAACCTCTTGAGTCTCAATAGTTGGCACTAGGTCTTAGCTTTTTGGAAAAAAATTCCACTTAAAAAATTAAACTAGTTTTAAATGATTAAAAAAGGGAAAAGAAAGCACTTTTTATATTCAGAAAGTACCTGGAATAATGAATGAACTGTGATCAATAAACCAAGGTTATTTCTGATAAAAAAAAAAAAAAACTGCCCTGGAGTGAGAATTTAAATAGCAATTTTCCGTCAGATTTGATTAAAGTGGGGAAGAAGGAACATTCCCCAAACAGTCTTTTCACCCCCTTTTCAGTGGTACTGTAGTGCTAAACACAAGTTCACAGAATGTACACACTTCATTACCAGACCTACAGTAGCTGCTACACACCCTGGTTAATCTTTCATCTCTCCATTAGTTGAAAGTGATGGGGAAGTGTTATTAGGGAGGAAAACTCCATCAGTAAGTACCATAAATCAGTGAGGGGTAATGGTCCCACCCAGGCTCTGGGCTCAACAACGGCTTTTTGAGTCCAATCGTCCGGCTAGAAGCTCAGCCCATGACTGTGAAACTGAACACAAAGTAAACTTCATCCTTCACTGAACTGAGTTATTGTTGCTCTCTGAGATGATTTTGGGTTTATATAGTCGCTGGTGAGCTGCACACCCAAATGGGGCACTTGGTGAGTTACCATGAGTAGCCTTTTGGAAGCCAGAGTGAGTAGAGATTTCATACCGGCAGTTTGGTGAAATTAAAGCCTAAATTATTTCTGTCTCCCACTAAATCATTTCCATTCTAATTATAGCTCTATTTGTATGTGGGGAGGTACATAGGTATGGCCTCTACTAAAGTTTTCTAAGACCTTACCATGGCATGGAGGTATTTCTGTATTCTTAAAGACCTTGCTGGTGGAGCAAGCTCTACTAGGTGTTACCAAGTTGAATAAAGACCCAGTGATAGAAGATATCTATCTATCTGTCTATCAACCAAGGAGCCAGCCTGGTTTAGATCCAGAGCGCCTCATTGTCAGGTAGACTGCCTGCTTATGAATTTTTCAATCATGCCAGTTCTTGACCTAAGTTACAGAGAAGCTGCAATTTGTTTTAGTGAAAGGAGGTTTCCCCCTCCCAAACAATGAAATTATGGTAAAATGGATCCTTGAAGCATTGAATCAGCATGTTTGTGTGTGTAAATATAAGACCATCTTTCCCATGGATAGCTGTAGGTGTATTATGCTTGGAGTTTACATGATAATTCTAGTAGGCCCTCAACATGAATCGATGTCAGGAACTCTATATAAGAGGCAGGCTGATTTAATCAGCAGAGCAGGAGGTGGGGACATGAAGGGAGAGACAGAGTGACTGATGGATATCCAGAAGTGTAGCCTCTAACTCCAAAGGGATTTTGGCTAGCTTCATCGAACCCATTCTTTTTTTTTTTTTTAAGTGAGGCAATTGGGGTTAAGTGACTTGCCCAGGGTCACACAGCCAGTAAGTGTTAAGTGTCTGAGGCAGGATTTGAACTCAGGTACTCCTGACTCCAGGGCCGGTGCTCTATCCACTGCGCCACCTAGCTGCCCCACATCGAACCCATTCTTGACTGGTGTATTTATTAGGGGCTCTAACACCCTTTGCCCCACTGGGTATAAAACTGTATATGCTTGGCCAGACAATCCGTCCAGCTATGTGTATAGCTTCATTTTTTACTGGGGAAGATAAAGGTGGAAACTCAACCCAGCATTTGGCTGTTCATCGTATGTACACACACTGTCTTTGCTCTCCTTGTAGGAATGAGGATGTCCTAACAATTTGTATGTTATTTAGCAATGTTGTAGTTAGTCTAAGCTGGCTGAGCATGAGTCTATGTTTCTTGATGTTCCAAATCTTATTACCGTAAAATCATATATTTAAATTCTTTCCATCCCTTGGCTCTCCAGGGTAAGCAAGAAGTTAGGGGAAGTTTAGGTTACACTGACTGTGTTTGGGGAGAGCAGGGAGAGAGGAAGGGGAACCTGGTGTGGATTCTTTCAACTGAAATCCTGGCCACAGGCATTTGACCTTGTAGCTGTTTACCTAGGATCACTAGCTGGGTGTTTTCGGTCACTTCTCCGTGAAGATTGACTGCCCTGCAGGAGTAGATGCCCTGATCAGAAAAGGAGACGTTTGTAATGGACAGGGAGCCATCGTGCAGGTGGTGAAGGGGAGCCAATCTGCTTTTATTCCTGAACCAAGTGATTTCTACTTCAGGCACACCTAGGAAGAAAAACAATAAACTCATGAACATAAATACTGAGCAGGTGAACAAGGAGGAATTCACAGTCATGAAGCCAGAGAGAGCTTGCACTTGATACCCAATTGCCTGTGCAGGGCCATGCCTTTAACAGCTCTGTGTGCTTTTAACTTCACACTACTCTCCTATTTTTTAAATACTGGTACATTATTTACTTCAACAAAGAACTGGGTGGGGTGGTCATTTAACTGTGAGGCAATTTGAAGTGGAAGGTTACATACAATATATACATAAACACAGAACCTCTCTCTCTCCTATCATCTTTCTATCGTCTATCTTTCACAGTCATCCTGTTTATACTTTTAATGTGAAACTATTTAAAAAGTTCTTATGAGGGAAGGATCTGTTTTCTAGGTTCCTACTAAAGTGGGTGGCTACCCCCTAGTCATGGGGTTAGAATCAAGAGTGTGCTGAAAAATGTTTAACAACTGACTCTCCCCGCAAATGTATTCACAACCCACTTTTAAATTTAATTTGCATCATTAATATTTTCCCCATCATTTTCTTAAGTCTAAAAATCAACAAAACAATAAATTAAGCACTGATTCTTTGCGTTTGCCAAATTTTGAGGTGTAAATGCTCACAATGAAAGTTTAACAACTGATTTTCCTGAGCTGGTGTGAGCTGGCTTCAGTACCTAAATGGGTATTAATATTATAATGAGGCAGCTGGCTAAGGGCTGGCTAAGAACACCTTGCGCTCTTTGGAAGAAAATTTGTTATAAAAAAACTAGAACAATTAATATGGTCAAACTTTCCCTAGCCCTTGTGATATTAATGGGAAATATACTAGGTGTATTCATTTATCTTTTTTTTTCTTTAGTGAGGCAATTGGGGTTATGTGACTTGCCCAGGGGCACACAGCTAGTAAGTGTCAAATGTCTGAGGCCAGATTTGAACTCAGGTACTCCTGACTCCAGGGCCGGTGCTCTATCCACTGCGCCACCTAGCTGCCCCTCATTTATCTTTTTTAGACCAGGCATCAAATCTCTGTTGAGCTATTCTAATAGCTTGAAAAAGCAAATGTAGGTGGCAGCTAGGTGGCGCAGTGGATAAAGCACTGGCCCTGGATTCCTGAGTACCTGAGTTCAAAATCCAGTCTCAGACACTTGACACGTACTAGCTGTGTGACCCTGGGCAAGTCACTTAACCCCCATTGCCCCGCAAAAAAAAAAAAAAGCAAATGTAGTGACCCCTTCTCTCTCCTTAAGAGAGACTTAAACCTTAGGGGGGATAGAGTTAATGTAGAATCAGGGTTTTTTAAACAAAATAATAATTATTATTAAAGATTATTATTATTTTTAAGATTAAAAAAAGATTAGCTCTCCCTAAGCTACTCAGGGTAGAGGTATAGGGGGTACTCATTCATGGTCAAATCCAATTTTGATTGGCCCAAGAGCTTTGACTTGCTGTTTCTCACCTGAGTTGGTTTGCCATTCTTTGGGTAATTTGGTGCACCTTCCCCCTTCCTAGGGGCTTCCCACATTAATGTTAAACTTAATGCAGACACATGATTGGGTTAGACCATATCAGTTGAACTCCCAAGCATAAGCTAGCCTCAGCATCGCAGGTAGCTAAGATTACAGGCATGTCTCATCATTTCCTCTCACCTGAATGATTAAAATAGCCTTCTGATTGGTCTCTAATATATCCTGCCCATAGCTGCTAAAGTAATTTTTCGAAAGCACAGGTCTAACCTTGTCACTCCACTGCTAAAACAAAAGACTCCCACTCTGCCTTCCCCCACCCCAAACAAAACAAAACTCAACTCATGGAGTTACCCACTACTTTTAGGATCAGATACAAATTTCTCTGGTCTTTTAAGCCAATCACAAACTGTTTCCAACCAATCATTCCAGCTTAATATACATTACTACCCTCCCCAGCCCTTTATATATACTCTGGGGTCCACGCAAAATGACTTTCTTGCACTTTAGACATTTCCATCAGGCTTTGCCCACACTCCTCCCCCCTTCTCCCTCCATACTTGTCACGTGCCACCTCCTTCCTTCCACATCTTAGAATCCTTAGTCTTCTTCAAAGCTTGGCCCAAGTGCCATGAATTCTTTCATGGTTGTCCCAGGTGCTTGCACTTTCCTCCCCAAATGACCTTTCACTTATTTCTGGTCTATATTTTATATGATAAACATGTTGTCTCCTATAAAGAATTCCATCTCCCAAAGTATTACTTTGGTCAAGGGATTGCCTCTCCATGTCTGGAACGCACTCTCTCCCTCTCCACACCTGCCTCGGAGAAGCTATACCTTCTTTCAGACCACCATTCAGGAAACACCACTTATGTGAGATTTTCCAGATCCATCCACCGAAATTACTTTATATATACACGTAGTGTTCACTTATCTATGTATATGTTGTATTCCTCAGGAGAATGTAAGCTCTATGAAGGTAGGGATGGTTTCATTTTTCCCTTTGTATTCCCAGCACCAAGGACAGTATTTTGTACGATAGCTGCTTAATAAATGTTGAATTAAATATCATATTGTCCCTCCCCTCCCCCCATTGCTTGCTTGTTTTTTTTTTCCTTCAACAAATATTTATTGGTCTCATTGCTGGCTAACAAGTGAGCCTTCCCTTTGTCCAATCTATAATGGGTCCTGGCTGCTGAGGCTCCTCAGACTTGATTTCCTTCTCAGACAATAACACTTTTCTTTGTTTTGTGAGGTTGCCTCATTGCCTTGTGTGTGTTCACCCATTTATCAGGCAGCTGCTCTTGATTTAGTCTGTGTTTCTTTCCTCCACTTGGTGGTTTGAGGATGGGCAGCCCTAGTGTTTGGCACATCTGAGATCTCTCCCCTGATCACCTGGAGAAAAAACTGATTTGTCCTCTTCTTTTCTTCTGCTGATGAATCATAATGGAATCAAAACCACCTGGAACCAGCACAGTTGTATGGGGAAGAGGGAACAGTCCCCGAAAAGGGGATGAATAGTTATAGTTTTCTAGAGTCTTCTCACATCAGTAGTTCATACAGATTTGCTGTAATCAAATAGGCTGACGTGCCTATTTGAGAAGCCTGGATAGCATGTCTCCTTCATATACAGACAGATAAGAGGGGAGAGTGAGTGGGAAAACCTGCTTTTTCGGGGATGACCACTAGGGAGAGCAAAAACATTACATGAACTTCTCAATAAAGGCATCTTAGAAGGAAAGAGCCCTCACACCACAGCTCAAGATGTAAGCCTAGTTTTTAGTGAAATTTTAAAAGAAAAACTTGATCCCAATTAGGAGAGGAATGACTCTGCAAAGTACTCTGCAAACAAAGGCCCCCGGTCTTATTATCTCTGGGAAAATAAAAAAAAAAAGAGGTCACCCACAAAACCCACCATCAGCAGCCAATTCTTTTATTAGACTCTGAATTGTCCTTTTCTACATGGACTGTATAGGTCTCCACTTAGGAAGGGGTCTGAACTTCCAGCTTTTATTCCATGTGAGGAACTAATGACTTCTAAAGAGCATGTGATTCACAACAAGGGAGACTGCCTACATGGTCCTTTAGTTCTATCAATAAATGCTTTTTTGGATGAACAAATGACCTCAGCTCTCAATCTGACTGCACTTGAAACACGGGGCCTGTGTCTGCATCTCTTTGTGAAGGCAAGCCTGTTTCCAAAGCAGTGCCCTCCAAGACCCTAAACCCTTTCTCTGTGTTCTTGATTCCAGATGGATCCCAATGCTAAAGATTCTAGATGGGTTAAATTACATGCCAGAACATTGATTTCTCATTATGTCAGACAGTGTGGTTTGGCCACAAAGAGAAATAAAGAATGAAAATGTGTGAGGCCAGAGGCAGTGTGGTATGATGGAAAGAGTGTTGGACTCAGCCTCAAGAAGTGTGTTTGAATCCTGGCTTAGAGATTTATTAGTTGTGTGACCTTGGGCAAATCACAAACTTTCCTGAGCCTCAGTTTTCTAATATGTAAAATATGGATAATAATATCTTGTTTGTAGGGTTGCTGTGAAGACCAAATGAGATAATGCATTTGAAGTACTTTATAGAGTCATGTAAGTACAAGTTATTATTAGGTGATGAGAAATCAGTATAGCGCTAGATATTAGCATTTTCAACTGGCTGGCATCCATTCCTGAAGGTCCTAGGATGGAGGACTTGCAAGGAAACTTAGGGCTTGTCTGGTCCAACTCTCTCATTTTAAAAAGGAGGAAATTGAGACTTAAAGAACTGAAATCTCTTGTCCATGGTCAGTTACATGGGTAGCAATGAGCAGAGCTGAGGTTTGAACTCAAGTCCTTTCTTTAATTCTGTGGCTCTTTTCATCATATTGTGTTGCCTCATATCAACATTTTCTTATATTTATTCACATTTTTCCTTTTGCTCCAGCTCAAATACCTGCTCTTCCATTAAGCCTTCCCTGACTCCATGGATAAAAGTTATTTCTTCCTTTTAAGACTACTCATTGTGCTGTGTTTGTATGTCTTTGATGTACTTAGCAAATTCCATTATGTTATAGTTATCTGAGCATACATCTTATATCCCCAATTAAAGCATGTGCTCCTTGAGAACAGACACATTCCCTCAGTACCTAGCACAATCCTGAGCATAGGAAATTCTTCATTGAATTTTGGTGTTTCAATAAATAAAAGAATAAGTGACCTCCATCACTTTATACCTGTTGTCCTCATATGTAAAACAGGGGTCATTCAGACTGACAGAGTATAGCATTTACATGTTATAAAATGGATTCTTGAAAACATTGGATTGACAAACTTGGAAAACTGCATTTAAAATCAGGAAGCCTCAGTTCAAATTCTGCGTCCTTTATTTTAATTTTTAATTTTTTTTTCAGGGCAATGAAGGTTAAGTGACTTGCCCAGGATCACACAGCTAGTAAGTGCCAAGTGTCTGAGGTTGGATTTGAACTCAGGTCCTCCTGAATCCAGGGCCAGTGCTTTATCCACTGTGCTACCTAGCTGCCCTCCCTTTTTTTTCTGCCTCCTTTATTGAACTGTGTAATATTCAGCAAGTCACTTCCCCTCTCCAGGCCTCAGTTTCCTTATCTATAAAATAAGGAGGTTATACTAGGTGATCTTCTAACACCTAACCTCTATTACTTGATGCCTTGTTGCCCCACATTCCTCCATAAAACAGGACATCCAATTGATTTAGCTGTTATAGGGTTGAAAACATCAGGAGAGATGCTATGTCAGTGGGTGGAATGGAGTTTATATTTTTTGGAAAAGGCTAGAAGCCACCTCCACAGTCTTCCAAAAAAGATCTTCTGATTGTTTCTCGTGGAGGAATGATCTGCTGTAGCTTAGTGGTACCTGTCAACATGTGGCCTCTGTCCGTGCCTCTTGGCAGTGGTGGCAACAGCAGCAACAGTTTCCATTGGGAATAGTCCTTTGATTTATTCACAATCTCTTCTCTCCTGAAGGCTTTTATTTAAAGGCTTTTTCTACAGGAGCCAGAGCTGTGCATTCTGAGACTCCTGTCCTGAACTTTTGGATGTGGTAGTGTTGGCATGCACACCTGCTTTGGGTAAAGCATGATCTGAGCCATCAACTTGAGTCAAAGAACAACCCTTAGGATGCTTGTGGAACAATATCCAGCTGTTTTACTGCTGGCTTTGATGTGTCCCGGAGATAATCAGAACAAGAGAGCAGAAAAAAAAGAATAAGGAATCACAGAATTCTGGGAGGTATGTATCTCTTCTATAGAGATGACCAAAATAGGTTTTGAAAGCTTTACTCTTATTCTCTTTTTTGTCACAACTCATGTCAGACTCTTTGTGACCCCATTTGGGGTGTTCTTGGCAAAGATACTGGAGTAGTCTACCATTTCCTTCTCCAGCTCATTTTACAGATGAGAGAATGAGTCAAACAGGGTTAAGTGATTTGCCTAAGATTACACAGGTATAAGTGTCTGAGGCCAGATTTGAACTCAGGATAGGAATCTCCTGACTCCATGCCTGGCATTATATCAACCACCACCACAATGTTATTATTCATAATACCAGCAGTATTATTAGCCCCAATTTGTAGAAGGAAATGGTAAACAACTCCAGTATCTCTGCCAGGAAGGGTCACAAGGAGTTGGACACAACTGGAAAATGACTGAACAACAATAAAAATGTCTTCATTCAGTGATGTTTTGAGGATAGATGTGATGATATCACTACCTATGAAAGCATTTTAATGAAATGTTAGTGTGAGAGGGACCTGAGAGAATCATTTCATTTTGCAGATAAGGGAAACATTGAGAAACATTGAGAAGGGTAATGAGTGGCTTAAGTTGAAAGATTATCATAATAATTATTAGTGATGAATACAAGATAATTTGGAGATGATGCAATGTATCATGGCACACTATAAACATTTAGCACCTACTGAATACCTAGCAAGACATGACCTGGTGGCTTGAATTATACATCAGAAGCTCACTATCTTTCAAGGACTGAGGGAAGACAAATCCCTATAGTACAAATACAGACCTTAAAATATCCTGAGGAACTCAGCCAATATACTGTATTGGAACCAGACCATTATCACAGCCTGAATTGTTGCCCACAATCCCATGGACATCACAATGATTCATAAAAACTTAAGAAGACTGTTTTTAATATATGTCACTATCCCAGCTACTCATAATTTCCAAGCTTTATGGAATGAAAAGCTTTCAAAATATAGAAACCTAGCCAAGGAGATTAAAATCATGGGGGAACAGGATGAGGTACACATCATCCCCGTTCTGTCTGCTACTGGAGTTGTACTAAAGATGTTTTCAGTGAGCCTACAGAGGATGAGCTTATATCTCAATACTTTTACTCAATGGCAAAAAGCAGTTATCTTATCCATTTGTGCAGTAGTTCATAGAACACTGGATAATAAAAAATAATAGCAGGATTGTGACTTGTCCCAGGACCATTTTCATTTTAATTCATTGAAAAAATTGAGAAAATGAGATGATGATGATGATAATTCAGGAGCAGGTGACTGCCACAAGAAACTTCAGAAAGGTTATCCCTAAGGAGCCCAAACTTGGTCAAACAGATTTGCAAGGATGTGGTAGAAAATGTATAACACGTAGGCAGGATGCAAAAATTTAGCATTTGTTAGATATGAAGACATGGTCAATAATTAGAATTATACACAAGAAGTTCATTATATCCCCCGTAAACTAACAGATAACAATTCCCCATATTACAAATATAAATTCCCATATTATAATTAAAAAGTCTCTCAAATTCTTGAGAATTCAACATGCAAACTCTGAAAGAACTATAGCATCATTACAGACAGAACCGTTGCCTACAACCTCTTGGATATAACAATGATCCATATAAATTTCAGAATGACATTTCCAAAAGATTCTGCCATGGCAAATATCCACAAACTATATGAAATGAAAGAATTTCAAACTATAGAGACCTTAAGAAATAAATAATAGCATTAGAGACATGTCATTCTGTCTGCTGCTAGATTTGTCCTTAAGATGCTTTCAATGAATATGTGGAAGACGAACTTAAATCCCATTGCTCTTGTTCAATTATTAAAAAAAGTCATTTTTTTCTACTTATGTACTAGTTCACATAACATAAAATATAGAAGAAAAATAGAAGGGTAAGTGATTTGTCTTTGCATTATTTCAATCTGAATATCATTGAAAAGGATGAAATGTCATAATCATGATAATAACAACAATATCTGGCATTTATTTTAACTTTGCAAAGCATTTTATATATAGCACCTTATTTGATATGTAGTAAACAGCAGAGCTGGAATTTAAATCCAGGTGGCCTGAGTCATCCAGCACTCCTAATTGGTTTCCTGGCCACAAATCATCTCCCTTTTCCAATCCATTCTCCTTATAGCTGTTAAACTAATTTCCTTAGTGTCAGAAGCAGATTAGGTGACACAGTGGATAGAACACTGGGCCAGGACTCAGGAAGACCTGAGCTCAAATCCAGCCTTAAACAGTAGGTGTATAATTCTGGGCAAGTCACTTAACATCTGTCTCCTTCAGTTTCCTCATCTGTAAAAAGAGGTTAATAATTGCATCTACCTCAGAGGTTTGTTGTGAGGACCAAAGAAGATAAAAGTTGTAGAGTACTTAGCACAGTGTGCAGCATGTAGTAGGTACTTAATAAATGCTTATTTCCTTATATGCAAGCCCAAGCATGTCACTCCCCTAAGCAATAAATTCCAACTGTTTCCTCTTGCTTTCAGGATTCAATGAAAACTCCTTTTCCAGGTTGGACCAAACCTACCTTTTTAGTCTCATCATCTCTCCCTCCCTTTCTTATACTCTACAGCCCAGCCAAATTGTCCTTGCTGTTCCTCACACATGACAATCCATCTCTTATCTCTGTACCTTTGGATCAACTGTCCACTGCTTCTGGAATTCACACCCATTTCCACTCCATATTTTCGAATCCATTACTCTCTGTCATAACTCTGTTCTCATGCTACCTCCTAGATGAAGCCTTCTTGATTCCCTCTAGCTGCTACTGCTCTCTCCCCTTCTCATGAATTTACCCCATATTTATTTTGTATACATTTTGGTTCAATTGTTTCAGTCCTTCATGACCCCATTTGGGGTTTTCTTGGCAAAGATTCTGGAGTGGTTTGCCATTTCCTTCTCCACCTTATTTTACAGATGAGGAAACTGAGGCAAGAAGGGTTAAATAACTTACTCAGGGTCACATAGCTAGCGAGTGTCTGAGTCTGGATTTGAATTCAAGTCTTCCTGATTCCAGGCCCTGTGCTCTATCCACTGAGTGACCTACCTAATCATATACATTTTTTTTTGTTCCTGTCTCCCTGACAGAATGCAAGTTTCTCAAGGGTACAGACTATTTAATTTTGGTCTTTACATCTCCTAGGTAGTGAGAACTGGTACAAAAAGCCAGAAGACCTGGTTTTGAGTACCAACTCTAGCCATTTACTAGCTATTGTAATCTTGGGGATAAGTCACTTCATCTCTCTGAACCTCAGATTCCTCATCTATAAAATGACTGGGTTGGACTAAATGATCTCTAAGTTTTCTTCTGGCCAAGATTCTGTGCCTTTAAGGATGGACCTCCACCAACCCACACTAGTCGCCCCCTCTGTGACAAAGCACAGCACCTAACAAAATGCAGCTCAATTTAAGGATGTCTTCTGAATCATGAGGATCATACAAATTAATGACCTCTTATAATGCCTCACCCATGGCATGGAAGTGACCCTGGGTTTTTGAAGGTTATACTTAGTGGAGCACCAACTTTAGAAGTTCCTGCCAATCTAGGAAGGCTTTCAGTGCAGGCCTGGTGATGGATTATGTGTCTATCATTTGAGGATCAGTGGGTCAAAGGATGGAGTGGTCATCATCAGGGCAACTATTAGGTACTGGTTTTCTTTGGCCACAGAGACACACAAAGTATTGAAGGGAATGTGATCTATGTCTATGGAGGAAATATCCACAACGAAGAAACCATGGATGTTTGCAATTCTGAAGAATGAGGATATATCCCCAAGGCAAGGAGGCAAAATTATACAGTGCTAGTTCAGTAAGCTAAATTTTCAATTGTCATTGATTTTTGTTGTTCGTGGTTTAATTTCTTTCATTCTCAAGGGCTGGATAGAATGTGCACAGAGGTCTTTTACACTCTGAAAGTTGACATTTGATGTAAATTATTTTTAAGAGGTCTTATACATTGGAAGGGGATGCAGAACAAATCCATTATTTGCTGATGACTTGTGCTTTTGTCTGCTTCTACCTTGTTAAATGGATATTTTATTTCTCACTTTGAATGCACATTTATTTGATTTGTTTCTTATTGAATTGATATTTATAGTAAATTGAATTTATAATAAAGTTAATTTACAAGGTCTATTTTCTGGGTTCCTACTCTGGTGGATACTATCCTTTAGTCAAAGGGACTTGCCATTATAAATAGAAACCTTAGAAAGAAAAGAAGGTGTTCTACACTAGATGTTTGGAAAATTGGGTTTAGATCCTGCCTTCAACATTTACTAATTGTATAACCAAGAACAAGTCACTTTACCCTTTTGAGCTTCAGTTTCTCTATCTACAAATTGGGGCTAATAATACTTCTGTAGTAATAATGTTGTTGTTTTTCAGTAATTTCAGTCATGTCTGATTCTTTGTGACCCCATCTGGGGATTTCGTGGCAAGGATACTGGAGTAGTTTACCATTTCCTTCTCCAGCTCATTTTATAGATGAGGAAACTGAGGCAAATAGGGTTAAGTGATTTGCCTGGGTCACAAAGCCAATAAGTGTCTGCTGCTGGATTTGAACTTACAAAGATAAGTGTTCCTGACTCCAGTCTCAGCACTCTATCCACTGAACCATTTATCTTCTCATTATTAATTATTAATCACTAATATTATTAACAACTAATATTATAACTCTTTATGACCCCATGGACTTGTCCATGAGATATCTTGGCAAAGACACTGGAATGGTTTGCCATTTCCTTCTCTGGTGTGATCACATTTTACAGATGAGGAACTGAGGCAAATAGGGGTGAAGTGACTTGCTCAGGGTCACATAGCTAGTAAGTATTTGAGGCTGGATTTGTACTCTATATAGGAGGCATAATAGAGAGCCTATTAATAATAGAGAGTCAGGAAGACCTGAATTCAAATCGTTCTTGAGATACTGGATGTCTTCGGCACATCACTTAACCTTGTTTAACTTCAGTTTCCTCATCCAATAAAATAGGAATAATAATAGCTCTTACCTCAAAAGAGTTACAAAGGGTTCAAATGAGAATACATATAATACATGTCGCAAAACTTATATAAATGCTATCTAGATAAGATCTAAGGAAGAGAATCCTGACAAGGGGCATCAGGCAAGGTTTCATGAGTTGGAACTAGAAGGACTGGTAGGATTTTTCAGCAGGTAGCTAGGAGAGAACGGTGGGCATTTCAGGCACAGGGAATAATAGTGTAGGTACCAGAATCAAAACTTATTCTCAATGCTCACAAAAGAGATACTGCTGGGGGAAATATTCAGACCAGAATGCTCCTAAGAAAGGATAAAGAATCATTTCTCACCTGCAACTTGGCAGCTGATTGTCACATTTACTCCCTGGATGGTTTTGATGACACTTCCCACATCAACTGTGACAGCAGGTGAGTCTGTATTCGTCACAGCCATCCTTGATGTCTTCACTAATGGCTTTCCTGTAAACAAGAGGCAACACCAGATGTTACAGGAAACAGACATAGCCATGGGCTAGGGAGATTATATTTGTAACATGATGGATCAGCAGTTACTGGGGTCTGGTAATGTGACAAATATGGGCAAATCTATTTGAAGGTAAATGCAGTTTCCTTTGTTATAATTTTACTTTATGACATTACTTTCTTTATATTACCCATTGTTGTGTCTATAGTATATAGAATTCTGTGACCTTTTTTGATACTATAGAGTTAGTTTTTTTTGTCTTGTGACTCATTCTTTACACAGGCATCCAATATTCTTGGAAATGTCTTACCATTGTTTTGCACCAATAAAACATGCTTATCAAATAACATTGTATAGTTATCAGTCATGGTGTCGTATCATCCTACTATAGCATCAGCTCCATGAGATAAGGGACTTTGGTTTATCTTTATATTTCCCTCAACTTACAACACAATTCTCTGTACACAGTGGGTACCTAACAAATGTTTGTTAAATGAATGAGTAACAGGAGCTTAGGATACAAAGATATTTTAATCTACTGAGATATAGTTAGCCCATAGACTATCTTGGTATTACTGATTTTTTAGTAACCAGGCAACTAATAACCTGGGATTCCTAAGTAGGGAGCATATGTTCCACTGTTCTAAAGACTGGAACATTTGTTATATTTCCACTAGTGATGATAGGTTGCTCCGAGGTATCTACATATTCTTATCTGTTTTCTGTAAATTATACATTAGAGTAGACCATAAGATTAATTTCTTGCCATGTCTGGCTTAGAAGCTGGTGGCTATTATCTGTCATTTTAGAACAAGTTAATTATATCAGCAGTCCAAATCATTGGGTTCCTTCCTGGATATTCTGTATTCACTGGATATTTGTACCTACCAAGGAAAACTTGAATATTATCTTAGCCCCTTGGTGACTAGTAAGATAATGGGGTATTATCATGGGTAGCTAGGACCAATTAATTGTGTGATCTTTTTTGTTACATGATTCAAAAATTTGAAACTGTAATTTTGTCTTTGTGGATACTTATCCCACCAATGAGGATCACATTTGTTTAATTCAGTAAAAGTAACTTAGTAATGTACTAAAGTGGTATTCTAGAGCTGTTGTTTCCAAAACATTTATTGTCTTATGGCCAAGCCAGTGACCCCTCCAGGTTTTATCTGCTAGTCCAAAGACAACACATATCCAATCTAACAATAGCACCCTCCTCAAAGTCCTTCTATACTGGTGGGACCTGGAAGAGCTTATACTCTGCAGTCATAGCCTTCAAAGACAAGAGTCACATACATGCCACAATGATTATCCCATAACTCCGGAAAAGCCAATGTGGGTTCAACCAAATCAGAACTTTTATTTTTCCATAGAAACCTGAGCAAGCTCTCACTTTAACAACTAGTGAGACAGTTTCCTCAGAACAGAATCATCAACCATTAAAATCATCATCTGGTTCATCATCATCTGAGGAACAACTTCAGAAACAACCACTAGACTGGAAAACCCAACAAGATTGTGTGTGCTTTCTTGGAGCTACTAAATCATGAGAGGAAAGGAATTCCAGAAGAATTGTTTTTTCCAATGAGGTTCCTGAGATCTCTTTATAAGATACAATATATGTTGACCATTAAACCTATAAAAAGCAGAAAAAACATGTCCCAGAAGGAGGTATTTTCCTGTCTTTCCCCCCATGTGAAAAATTCACCCAATAGGACAATGCTCTCTTCTTTCAGTGGGAGCTGTGTGCTTCCCTAAGCCCTTGTCTTCTTTCCATTTTCCATTGCTGATGTTTGTGAAATGTCAGGAGTTACAGTATCTCTTTTATGATATTTTAAAATCAATGACAACCTCAAACTTCTCCCTTATGGTTATGACCTCACTGATGGTCTACACCTGGAGAGCTGCTCATCTGCATTGGTAAGTGGAGCTAAGCCATTGATCCAGACTGAAGCAATTTACTGGGTAACTACTGCTTTCCTTCAAATCCTGCCCCGACCAATCAGTTCCTGAATCTTCCTAAGCAACTTGGCTGAGAACTTAATCTGCCTAGCTAAGGGGACTCTTAAAGTTGTATTTCCAGCTTCATATGTGCACACTGGAAAGTTTTCACTTAGTTTATTTATGCTATAACATAAACTATGGGTTCATATTTCAAAAAGATAGGAGGTAGAGATAGGTAACATTTCAGCATGAGCCTCCCATACTCTTGGGAGTGAAATGGCCTGGTAGATAAACCAGTGGTCCAAATGCCAGGTAAATTATAGATTAGAGAGGAAGTAGGTAGACATAAAATGAATTCTATTGGGCTTTTGGCTATGTGTAATGTATACTGTCTGGTGAAGTGAGCCTCCCTGGACTGTGTATCTCAGGTTTGCATATCAGGCCACATTTTTATCAATACCAACTCCTGGGAGATACATTACATAAATCTAGAAGACCCTCAGGTGGGTAAATTAATTATGTAAATGTTCTGAGGAGCTCATTCAGATTTTAGGGGCTCTCGGCTGAACCCTGTCCCCTTTGAACTTCTCTGAGTAAACTGGAATCCACAAGGGAATCAGGCCTAGACTTTAAGCATGTTCCCTGAAGTAGACATAAGCCATACAACTTCTGTCTCAGGACACTCTCTGGGGTCTTGAGTTTCTTTTATTTCTGTTTTTAAAAGAATTCATTTTGAAATCGATGTTAAATAATAAGACCAACTAAACTTATATCGACAACAATTTACATTGAAAAAGTTTATACATACAATATCTATAATACGATAGTAGTTATTCTCTCCCTTAATGCCTTTTTCTATAGTTTTTGTTGCTGTACTTGAGTGAACATGTGTATATCTATATGTATATGTATGTGTGTATGTATACATATGCATACATATATTTATTCATTTATTTATTTATCAGGTCAGAAATGTTCTCCATTGATTTAATTTAGTAACAAGTGCCTCTGGGACCCTGTTTTGACAAATGTTTGCTAAGTTTCTATACTTATGGTATAGGCTCTGTTTTGGATGCTGAGGATACAGACATAGCTCAGAATCCTAGAATTCCAGAGTTGGTAGGTACCTCAGTAGCCATCTTGTCCAAATTAAACCAGAAAAAGAACTTCCTTTACATCGTACCTGACAAATGGTCATCCAACCTTTGTGTGGTGACCTTTAACAAGGTGGGGGAGTGATTACCTGCTAAGGCAGCTGCTTCTCCTAACATCAGACCTAATTTTTTCTCTTTGAAACTTCTCCCAATTGCTCTTAGTTCTGACCTTTAGGGACAAGCAGATTAAGTCTAATTGGTTGTCCAGGTGACAGTCCCTCAAATATTTGAAGACAACTTTCATGGCTCCCAATAAGTCTTCTCCCTTGTAGCATCAATGTCCTCAATTTCATCATGACTCATATGACATGGCTCAAGGCACCTCATCGTTCTGGCTGCTCTCCAGCTTATCTGTGGCCTTTCTAAACGTGGCATTAAGTAATAAAGACCATACTCCAGATGTTGACAGACCAAGAATACAGTAACACTATTACTTCCCTATCCCTAGATATCATGCCTCTCAATGAAGCCCAAGATCACATTAAGTTTTTTGGATGCCATGTCATATCACTGACTCATATTGATCTTGCAATACATTAAAACACCCACGTTATTCCCTGGACAAATGTCTTTCTAACCATTTGTACTTTGATACGATTATCTTCCCCATCTTATACTTCAAAGTTGATTTTTTTGAACTGAACTGTAAGGTAGAGATTCAATTCTTAAAATAAGTTACAAATCTAGTATGAAGGAAAAAGAAGCAACCAATGAATCAATAAGTGTTTTAAGCATCTACAGTTTGGCAGGCACCTTGCTGGGTGCTGAGATATCAAGACAAAAACAATCAAATGATCTCTGGCATCAAAGAGCTTACATTCTATGTATACATAGAACTATTATACACATGGTGATCTCTAAGGCCATTTTTCAGTTCTGAAGTCCAAGTAAACAAGACATTCTTTGACTTAGGTTATAGAATGAAAACCTGATATGTAGTTTGTGCTTTACTCCTATCAACTGATAACTTCTCCCATTCAAAAACTGATTTACATCCCCCAAGAAGCTGGAAGAATCACCTTTCTCTGGGGTCTCATTTGCAGTATCTGTGATCACATCTTATTGCTCGCTCTCTTTAAAAACTCTCCCTAGGGTCACCTCTAGCTTCTTCATCTCTCCTCTGCAGCTTTGAAGCTGCCTGGTGCCCTCCAATAAGTTTTCTTCAAAGAGCTGAAGACCAGCCTGATACTACCATTCACTTACTTTATTTCAGACAGGTTTCCAATAATTGTATTAAATTCTGATGAACAAAGGATATTTAGTCTGCTATGGAGCTGAACCATAGCTGGATAAACATAAACAAGAAAGTTAATCCTCAAGGAGCCATTATTTGCCAGCAATTGGAGGAATGTCAACAGTGTCTTTGCCTTTTAGCAGGTAAAGGGAAGAATCACATAACCAGAACAGAAGAGAGCATCTGGATCCAGTATAGAGACTGCTAACTGGAAGAAATTAAGGGAAACGCAAATCTTATCTCCACCAAAAATCCATTAAGAAATCTGACATTAATCTACCCTGGGGCTTCAACCACTCAGCTCAATGATCATTGAACTCCATGATCCTGATGAAGCCAGCAGCTAAGTTTCCATTCCCCATATGGTGACTAGGTTGCCAGGGTAGGAATTCTGATATTAAGCAGATAGAAGGCAAGAGCATGTGATTGTTTGAACATGTGGTAGCACAGTGTGGGGGAAAGAAAATGGGAAAATATTTTATTTTTTATTTTTATAAAGGAAAGAATGCTGGAGCCAGAGGACCTGAGTTCAAATTATGTCTCTGGCATTTACTTACTGCCTATGTGACCTCGAACTGAGAATTATTGTAGAGGGAACATTGACCTGGGATTCAAGAGATTAAGCTAATAATAATAATAATAATAATAATAATGGCAACTAATCACATTTATATAACACTTCAGCATTTACAAAACACTTTTCTTGACAACTTTACAAAGATGAAAACAATTATTTGTCCAAGGTCACAAAGGTGGGTAACTGTCGGAGCTAGAGCACCTATCTGGCTCTCTTCCTAATTCTGGGTTCAACGCTCTTCACAATATACCACACTGCTTCTCCACAGTGTGTTAAGTTTTAATTCTAGCAGGGTGATGATAATGGGATTTTAGGCCTCAGTTTTATCATCCATAAAATGGGGCAGTTGCATTAAATGGTCTCTGAGATTTCTTCTGCCCCTAAAATTCTATATTTAGAAGGAAATATTACTATTGGCATGAAGTTGGAGACATTTCCTGGGCTGTATTCTTATTCACCTAGATATCTTGCCAGAACTTCAAACTCAACATGGCTCAAAAGGAACTTGTCATCTAACCCCTAAAACCTACCCCTCATTCAAACTTGTTTAATTCTGTTGATTACACAACCATCATTTAGTGACTTGGGCTCAGTAATTTAGTTATCTCTGACTCTTCCCTCTTCCTTACTTTCAACACCTAATGAGTTGTCAAGTCCATCCCAACAGTTTCCCATCTATTTTCCTTTCTTATCCACTCATATTGCCATCACCCCATCTTAGGCCTTTGTCACTTCTCATAGAGGCTCTTTAATAACCTTCCAAGTGGTTATTCTGTTCCCCCTTCTTTCCAACTTTCACAAAGCTGTCAAACTAACTTCCTGACCATGTCACTCCCTTTTTGAAAGTTTCAGGGGATTCCTCTTGGCCATAGGATAAATACAGAAACTCTTACACCAGCCATAAGCAATTTCCAACCTGCCTTTCCATCCTCATTGCACATTACGCACCTTAATGCATCTATATCCCAGACAGTAGCCCTTCCCCAGTCTTATGCTGTACTTTTGATTTTAGTGAATTCACGAGGATCAACTCCCACATTGGGAATAAACTTCTTCAGTATCTCTGTTACTGGACTTTTTCCAACAAGCATCAGGTTAAATACCACTTGCTCCATGAAGCCTTCCCTGAGTTTCCGAGTGACATTTAATCTATCCCATCTCCAATTTTCTTAGAGCACCCTTAGGGCTCTTCTTTGCCCTACCACAATTTACTCTATAGCCAGTGTTTAAATATGTCATATCATCCCTACAAAATTATAAGCTTAAGGCAAAGGACTGTGGTTTTTTCTTCTCTGTGTCCCTACTCCTCATTACAAAGTCAGGGTGCATAGTAGATGCTTAATAGATTTGCTGAATGTAACCAAATTGCCTGCCAGTAGAATATTTATGCCTATAAAATTCAAGGCTAAAGTAAAAGAGCTGGTGGTCTACCATACTATAGCAGTAAGAGGTTAATACTTTTTAAAATAAAAAAAGAAAATGATAAATTTTGGTTGACAACTGAAAGAGAGACAGAGACAGGGACAAGAGACAGAGATAAGCAATGAAGGTATGAAGGGTGATGAACTGTCACCCTCTAGACTTTTCCATGCTTGGTATATACATTGACAAAGATCTTTGAATTACCTGCTAAAGTGACAGCAATGGAGACAGAGTCGGATCCCAGGGAGTTGGTGGCATTGCAAGTGTAGAAACCCACATCAGCTTCAACAGGCGCTAGGATCTGTAAGGAATCATCTGGTTGCAGAAGAATTCTGAAAGCGATAGAAAAAAAATGCAGGCCCAGTCAGGTCTCTGGCTTTCTTTGTTGGCATTCTTGGCTACAGTGAGCCAATTTTAATAACAGAGACAGACCTATCTTGTTGAAATGGGGAAACCAAGGATTTCTTACACTTCTGCTGTTGTGATTATGGCAGGGCCCTAAAAAAACACAGGGTCCTTGTCTGCCTTGGCAATTTGGTGGTTACCCAGTAAGAATTCATCATTAATCATGCCTCAGCACACTGTGCATATCCTATAGGGCTGATGGCTGCAAAAAAATCTAGAAAAAATAACTGACATGGTTTCACTAGGAAGCATAACACTACAGTGAGAAAAATGCTGACATTGGAGTCAAAGGATCTGGATTCAAATCTTGCCTCTTTATGCTTACTGTTTTTATGACTGGGCAAATCATTTCATTTCCCTTGGACTCAGTTTCTTCACCTATAAAATGAGGGGATTAGGCTAGATGGCCTCTGAGAGAAATGATTTCTCTAAAGCTATATGCCTATGCTCTGTATCTGTATGTATCACAACTGCCCTAAACTAAAACAGGAGGTCTTTGAGGACTGAAGGGAGGTGCCCTATTAAATATGTTCTGGTGCTGATAATTTTTATGGAACCCTTAGCTCAAAGGAAGGGGGGAGAGAGAAGGGGAGGGAGGGGGGAAGAGAGAGAGAGAGAGAGAGAGAGAGAGAGAGAGAGAGAGAGAGGAGTAAGGGAGAGAGGAATCTGCATGAGTCATTTTTACCAGAAAAAGCACACCTCTGATTCAGTTAATTTAAAGCTGCCTAACAATAATAGACAAGAATAGCCAACACTGTAGAAACCATTAAAACTCTGTCAAAAGAATGACAATTAGGATCTCTGTGAGGAAAGTCAATACCTCTTTTGACTGAGTAGTCCAAGATGGAGAAATTACATCTCTGAACTAAAATGAAATAAACACATTTATATTAATAGCAGTTTATTATTTTTGTAAGTTAGCTTTACTTATATTTCTTGTTCATTTAGTAGTATAGTCAATTTATATTTGTTTATAACTGCAAAGCAATTCTTTTATAAGCAAAATTACTCAGGGTTTCTTCTGTGATTCCTAAGTACATAAGGATCACATATTCTTGAGGTTTCCAGATTGTTCAGTTATTGGTATCGAATGCCTATTTGGCACCTAACTTTATAACTTGAAATATTACAATTCTTAGCTGGAAAACCCAGCTAAGAATTCCAATGGATCACAATGAAAAATAGGGGTTATATTACACATGGGGAGGCCTGATGGGGTTGAAGCAAATGGCTGAAGTCTTTTACAGCTCTAAAGATATGACCCTGCATGAGGGGTAAGTGTGGCAGCCAATGGGATGAAGAGGAAAAAGGCCCTAGAACTTGTCACAGCTCAAAAGAAATAGACCTGAATATTGTTAATAGTTGTAATTTGGTTATACATTCTGTGGTGTCGATAGAACTTGTTGATGATATCATGAAATCTCCACTGGAAGGAGGTTTAGAGGTCACTTTGTTTAATCCAGGTTACCCATAACTGAGTGGGAATTCCCTCTATGCCATCTCCACTCTAGCCTCCACTTATGATGGTGAATGATAAGAAACACAACATTCTGAGGAAGCCCTTTCTACTTTTGAAGACCCCAAATTAGCAAGTTTTTATTATTTCATAGTCTTAATCTGTCTTCCTGTAACATGTTCCTCCTCATTCAGCCCTTTGGGGTAAAGGTGATTAGAGAGGAGATCTCAGAGCTAGGAAGACCTCTGACCCATTCTGGCTCTGTAACCCTGGGCAAGTCATGTCAGCTCCTATTTGGCTATGACACCCTTTGACTATACATTCCAGAGAAGTGCCAATCTACATTAATAGAAGGAATTTCTTTAATTGGAGTTCCCAATATGAAAGAAATCACAGGTCTAGTCCCTAACCACATCTCTATTATTTATCTTCTTTGAATTATAGTCTTTGTGATGATTTAGAGAATAAATACAAAGCATTATCACATTAGAATAGACTCAGAGAGATAGGTTATCACCAGGCATATTATATAGCTAAGGAAATGGAACCCCAGAAGGTTGAAGTAACTTGCCCTTGTTATATAACTAATAATGATGATAATGGCAATAACTTATGCACATGTAATTATATAATATGTATATGCATATGTTGTACATTTATAATATAAATGATCACACATAATTTGTGACTTTTATGCAATTTACAGAGCACTTTTCTTACAACACTGCAGTAGGTGGTGTAAGTACTGTTATTCCCATTTTACAGATGAATAAAACAAATTTTAGACAGATTATATGACTTTCCCATGGTCACACAGCTTAGAGGTATCAGGAATATCATTCAAGCCCACATCCCCTATATTAGAAGTCCAATACTTTTCCACCAATACTTCATGGGTAGAATCCAAATTAGAACCGAGGATTGTTGGTTGCAGATCTAGTGTTCTTTCTACCTTACTGTGGTGCCTTACACTAGGACAGGGGTTCCTTTTAGGACCACCAGAGGATTAAATCCTTCTTTTCTTGTTCCTTGTGACCAACAGTTATATGAATCCCACCTCCAATCAACTGCAAAGTTGTCAGTTCTACCTCCTCCATATCACCTTTCCCACCCATTTTCTTCTCTCTATGCACACAACTAGCTCAGGCTTTCCTCACCTCTTCATCTTATATTCTTCTTTCAAGGATTAGTTTAGACACTTCTTCTCAAAGTCTTTTGTGAAATCTTCATTGTTAGTGCTTTTCTCTATCTTCACATTATCTTGTATTCATTCATTTATTTATTTACGTTTTATTCCCTAGCAGAATGTAAGATTCTTGAAAATAGGCACCTTTTTTTCATTTTTGTCCTTATGTTCTCAGTGTCTGATCCATTGTTTGAATACAAAAGGCACTTAATAAACAGTTATTTAATTGGATTAAAGCACAGGTGTGCCTCAGAACTCTACCTCTTTAAATCTATTATTTCTTTTCCCCAAAATCTATTCAGGTATTTGACTCTGGTGGTAGCTATATATGAAATTATTCAGCAGCTAAGTGGCAAAGTGGACAGAGCACTGGACCTGAAGTCAGGAAAATCTGAGTACAAATCTGTCCTCAGACATTTACTATCTCTGTGACCCTGGGCAAGTCACTTAATCCTCTTTGCCTCGGTTTTCTCATCTGTAAAATGAACTGCAGAAGGAAATGGCAAAACATTCCAGCACTTCTGTTAAGAAAACCCTAACTAGGGCCAAAACAATGGGACAAAAACATAGGAAATGTTATCCCCAATCAAAAAGAGGATAGCAAAATTATTTGTTCGCGTCAAGACCTAAGAGAACAATTTTGCTACAGTGAAAAATCACAATTTTGGAGGGCACCAGCTGAATTGTAGTTTCCCTGAGATTTCACACTCAAGGATATTCAGGAAACAAAAGAAAAGGAAGGGTGTTGAGGTGGATGGTTACTTTAATCTTTCAGTACCATCTGCAGGGAGAGAAAAGTCCAGAAACAAAATTTTCTATTTATTATTGGTCATTTCTGTGCCCTTAATACAGTTCCTACAAGGCAGGATTTAAATTTATTGGTAGTTCAGCGCTCAGTTGATATTTTGGTTACAAACCTGATATATTTCTACTTTAGATGCATAGGCACAGAAAGACTACATTGCTTTCCAAGCAAAACCAGAAAGATTTTGTAGGGTTTTGTGATGGAATTTATGAAATCAGAGGAGGAGAGGGATGGAAGATGGGACAAGGGGTGGGAGCAAGACATTGAGAAGTAGAGTCTGCCAACATGCAATGCAAACAATGGATATTCCATTATGTTTGTTTCAGTTTAATATACGGGGCTAAAGTTTCAGTGTTATATGTGCGATCTCTTTGGAAGTATATTCAACTAGAAAATAGAGTAGGGTAGCATTAACATTGTCCATGTCTGACCTTATAGAACCCAGCTTTTCATTCAATATTCACAAGACATTTGTCACATGCCTACCATGCTAGATGGTGAGGAGGGTGAAGATACCAAGTCTGGATAAAGCATGGCTATATTCCCTGTGATAACATGAGTCCTCAAGGATCCAAGCATTAGTAAGAAGGGAAAAAGAATCCAGTTCATTTCTTCAGTCCACACAAATGTTATTCTTCCCCAAATAAGGTGTGTGGAGGTAGATAAGAACAAAAAAAGCTCCTGTAGACATATGCAGGTCAAATCTTGGGATCTGAGGCAGCTGGTGGTGCAGTAGATAGAGCACTGTGCCTGGAGTTCAAAGACCTGAGTTCAAAACTGGACTCAGACACTTACTAGCTGTGTCACCCTGGGAAAGTCATTTAATTACTGGCTGCCTCAGTTTCCTCACTTGTAAAATGGGGATAAAAATAGCACCCACTTTTCAGGGTTGTTGTGAGGATCCAATGAGCTAATATTTGTTAAGTGCTTAGCACATGGTGCCGCCATATAAATGCTAGATGATGATAATTATTATCAATACTCTCCCTGTCATAGACAGTTAATCTAAGTTATGGTCTCAGAGGAAGCAAAGGATGCAACGAGGAGTTCAGTGACTTGTCCAGGGTCACATAGCTAGCATGTGTGAGGGGCAGGTCTTGAATATGAAATCCTGACTCCAAAGATGGTCCTCTACCCACACTACACCATCATTGCTGTTTGGTTGTTCAATCACGTCTGACTCTTCATGACCCCACAGACTCTGTCCATGGAGTGATAAGTAAATGTGACAAGTAAATGAAAGGAACTCATAAAGTGCTGGGAAATAGAGGAAGGAATAGATCACATCTCTGATCTGCTTGGATCTCTCATGGGTTAAGTATTTATAAAATGATAATATAGCTTGTATGTATATACTACTTTCTTATTGGAAAGAAGGTGTGGTAATAATTCACTTTTCCACAATGTCTTATTTCACTTTCCTCACAACTCTGTCAGGTAACGCTAGCCTTACTATCCCCACTTTGCAGATGAGGACACTGAGGTACAGAGAGGCTGTAAGTGGTAAAGTTAGCACTCGGCTTTGACTTCCAAGTCCAGAGCCCTTCAAACTCTATCCTAGAGCAGGCCTTGGGTGTGGCTGTCTGTCTGTCTCCCTCTCCCTTCCCCCCTTCCCTCTCCTCGTCCTTCCCACCATAATTTCCTTTACCATATCACTCCAGTCTAATCTACTCCCTAGACCCTTTAGCTCTTGCTTTCACAACTTATATTACTACAGTTTCTGTTCCTATGAGCCTCCTGCTCTGGCGGTCTAGAGTGGGGGTGGAGGAGGGAGGGAGACGACACACAGACAAGTAGGTACACACAAGATAGATAGAGGAAGGTAATTTCACTATGATTTCATCTAAGCTTCATTCACTCTTTTGACACATCTCGGGTGAAGGAAAACTCATTAAGTCTGAGGTAGCTTGTTCCACATTTGGACAGGTCTAGTTGCTGGCAAATTATTCTTTCCATTGAGCCAAACTGACAGTGTTTGCTCATCTAAAATGTCTATTGCATTTACTATGCATCCATAAGCATTCATTAAGCACCTATGATGTCCTGGGCCCTGTGCGAAGTTCTGAGCAGATAGAGACAAAACGAAGACTGTCCCCACATAGCTTAGATTTCATTGGGGGGAGATAATATGAACATGTTTTAAGAATATCAAGAATAAATGCAAAATGAATACGAGGTAGTTTAAGGATCAGGAAAAGCTTCACATACATGGTAGAACTTATGTTGAGTTGAGAAGGAAATGAGGAATTCTACAAGATGAAGGTGAGGAAGGGAGTGCATTCTAGGCTTTGGGCGAGTAGCCAGTGCAAAGACAGAGAGATGGAAGAGCATCCTGTACAAGGAACAACCAGAAGACCAGTTTGTCTGCACCTTGCAGCGTAGGAAGAAGAGCAATTCAGTGTGAAATTTGACAGGAAGGTTGGGACCAGGTTTTTAAAAAATTTAATATTTAACTCTATTTTATTAAAAAAAATTTAAATTTCAAAAATTTTTGTAACTTAATTTTTAATTTTTTGGAGGGTGGAGGTTTTGAAGGATTTCAAAAGCCAGAGGATTTAATATTTTGTTCCAGTGGCAGTAGGGATCAGCAAAAGTTTATTGAGGAGGAGAGTGACATGGTAAGACCTGTGCTTAAGGAAAATCATTCTGCTAGCTGTATGGAAGATGCATTGGAGAGGGGAGAGACAGCAGAGGAGACCTTTTTGGAGATCGCTGTGATAGTCCAGATTAGGAGTAAAGAGGGCCTGAATTAGTAGCTGTGTGAGTAGTAAGAAGGGGAAGGATAAATGAGTTTACTTCATTAAGAGTAGCCTGCTCGGTGCCAGGGGAAAACCAGAGATGAACAAGGCATGTTGTTGCTGTCCAACTCTTCACGTCCCTGTGGATCAATCTCTCTGGGTTTTTCTGGGCAAAGATACCGGAGTGGTTTGCCATTTCCTTCTCCAGCTCATTTTACAGATGAAGAAACTGAGGCTAATAGGGCTAAGTGATTTGTCTAGGGTCACAAAGCTAGTAAGTGTCTTAGGCCAGATTTGAACTCAGGAAGGGGACTCTTCTTGACTCCAGGCCCAGCACTCTATTCACTACACCACCTAGCTACCCACTGCAATGTTTGCAAATTACTTCCTTTGAAACAATTTTGTGGTGTAGCCAGTCTGGGTATTCTTATTCTTATTCTTTTTTTCCTTACTCTATTCTTAACTTAGATCATCCTGTAATATAGGCAATTATTTTTTTTTCCATTAAAGATTTAACATAACCAAGTAATGGGGGGGGGCAAAACTGTGTGAGTGTGTGAATCACAAAGAAAAGAGCTAGAAGATGAGATTTTATTCTAATGATAAAATTTAAGGGAAACTGAGCAAAGAGGACCCACTAAAGTCTGGTCAGTGATGATGAAGAGAGTTGAAGCAGCAAAGAACCCTGTGGAGAGAGAAGAGGCAACATGTGCTGGGCAAGTCAAACAATTGCCACCATCTCAACTACTCAGTCTCCTTAGACCCTGAGATGTTCCAGGACCCTGAACCAAAGAGTCCGAAGAACCGTGCCCCAGGATTACTGCTCATCCTAATCCAGTCTCTGCAGCCATCATGAGGGGAGCGATCCCTCTGAAGAAGGGGGCCAATTTTGTTGCCACCATCCAAAGCAAATGTTGACTAACTACCATTGTCAGCCAGGTGAGCACAAGAACCCTGGGACCACCAGCCCTTATTCCTGTCCAACCTCCATAGCTATCACCCCAGGAAGCAACATCTTAAAACAAAATGCTTCTACACGTGCTATAGCCCTTGTTTCCTCAACAGCTACAGATACTGGAGACTTTGAAAGGAAAGTTCTTGATACCAAGTCCTTGGCGCAACCAGAAACAGATAGAATTATCAGTAAAAAGTATATTAAAGAAGATGCATTACCATCTGCTTTGCCACTGCACCTAAGGGCTGTAGGGTCTTTCCATCTAACTCATAGTTGACACCTGTAAATGTTACCTTTCCTGTTAGAATGTGAGCTCCTTGAGAGCAAGATCTGACTTGGCTTTTCTATTTTTATCCCCAGAATCTAACATTGTGGCTTACACAAAGTAAATGCGCCTCCTCTCCCCCTCTCTCCCTCCCCCCCTCCCCCCCCATCCCCCATCCCCCCCCCACCCCCCTCAGCAAACAGGGTTAAGTGACCTGCCCAGGTACACAGTTAAGGGTCTGAGCTCACATTTGAACTCAGGTCCTCTTGATTCCAGGCCCGGTGCTCTATCCACTGAGCCACCTAGCTGCCCGAATAAATGCTTTTTCATTCATTCATGGAGTTTATGTGGCATTATCCTTCCCTAATAAAAACAAAAAAAATGCTTTTGCTTCAGCAATTCACAAGCATCAGGGAATGGTTTTTCTCTCAAACCCGACTTGGTCTGGGCCACCCATTGATGCCAATAGGGATGTGTAGAGTTTAGCTTTCTTTGAGTGGCCTTTGTCTTGGGGCAAGGCTTGTAGCTACTTATGGAAAGAAATGCTCAGTCACTAACCAGAACGTTTTGTTTTCAGTCTCTTGGTGCTAACGGAGGAAAAAGTGCTTTGAGACGCCCTCCTCCAGGAGCAAGAATGTTTTTTCTGAGACCAAAAAATGCAGTAGCTCAAAGGCATGCAGGCTGGGGGTTTGTGTGGAGGTTTCTTAGAGCAGATGTTGAGGCTTCTGAAGAGTTTCACATCACCCGGAAGCTTGGGAAACTTGTCTTTAGTTTAACCTTTGCTACTTTAAATGCAATTGCCAGACTAAAAGTTACTTAACACCCCATGCTTCAGAACTGTTCCAGGTCTAAGAAAAGGAGAAATTTTGGGAATGGGAGGACACCATCCAACCCTGCATTCTTCAGTCTTTTAAATTTGTCTTAATCCTGTCTTCAGGCTTAAATATGTATACACACACACATATACATACATATACACATATATACATACACGCATACATACGCACATATATACATACACACACACACACACACACACACACACACACACACATATACGCCTTCTTGGCTCCCTTTGCTCCAAAAATACATCTAGTTAGATCTTGAATTCATTACTACACATGGCTTCATCAGTGTCCACTGCCAAATCAACCCACATTATTGCCCTTTGCCTAAAATAGTTTAGCCTGGCTTTCCTATTTACCTTTCAGCGCTTACCTTTTTCATTTGTCCCATCTGCTACTATTAAAAGTATTGGCCCCTTTATCAAGATCTTCTGTAGTATAGTCATATAGGGCCCTTTTTGACAGTAAGACATAATGAATGGCTTAAAAATCTTTCTTCAAGATCCTGATGAGTTACCCATGGAATAGTGACTGACATTGTGTTCTGTGTGAAACCATAACTCTGCTGTTTTTTGTGTACCTTCTCTCTGATGCTACCTCATTATTGAAGGTGTTGAAAAAACCCTGCTAATTTCAGAGATCCCTTCTTTAATGACAAGCCCCTTTCATCCTGTCCAGTTCACTTACTGAATTGTTGCAGGAAATCACAGGATTTAAAGCCTGAGGCAACCTTAGAGATCATGTGGTCCAACGGTCCCATTTTACAGATGATAAGACTAAGGTTTACCAAGGTGAAATCACTTGTCCACTGATTCATGGAAAAATCTGAATCTAGGATTCCTGACCCCCAAGCCTGTTCTTTTTCTAGTCATGAGAATAATTCTTTTTTCTGTCTCTATCTAAGGAAACTCCTGTTCAGAGATGGGTTGGACTAATTGACCTCTCAGGTTCCTTCCAACACTGGGATTCCATGATTCTATAATTTTATATTCTCAACTGTGAAATAAATTTGTCTCCTTTACATATGCTTCTATAGCTCCAAACAAGTAACATGATTTTGAAGCAGGTGTTAATTTTATCATGAAACTTGGAAATCTTTTTGCATTTGCTTATGACTTTCCCATGCAACATCACTGGCAAGTGTAGTTAAAAAACCAACCCTCTAGGCATTTCCCATTGGACACTCCCTTCCATCCTGAGAAGTTTCCATGTATGGCCACTTTATAGCTTGATCTGAAGCCTGTTTTCCATTCATATTCATATACTGTTTTGCCATCAGTGAGGAATCTCATCCAAAACTTTCTTTTTCAAGTATCAGTATCTTGAATATATAGAACTACTCATACATACTAGAGCAGAAATCCCCTCAAAGATTGCCAGCAATGAAGCATGTCTTTTTGCCTGGATTTAAGCTGCTGATTCTTAATAAAATTTATTTTCTAGGTACTTTTCCATCATATCCTTTAAGAAATCACCTGGGACAAACTTGGGAAGACTTATATGAACTGATGCATGGTACAGTGAGTAGAACACAAAGAATATATCATACAATAACAGCAGTATTGTAAAGGAAAACACCTACAAAGACATAAGAACTCTGATAATGTAATAACCAACTACAATTCCAAAGGACTAGTGAAGAAACATGTTATCTACCTCTTGAAAGTGAGGTGATGAACTCAAGGTTCAAAAGGAACATATATTTTTAGACATGGTGAATGTAGGGATTTCTTTTTCTTGGCTATGTATATATGATACAAATGTTTTGTTTTTCTTTCAATGGAGGGGTGGTGGGAGTTGAATGAGGAGGGGAAATTGATAGGGTTAGATAAATGGAAAAAAGAAAAAAAGAAAATCAGGTCATTGAAACATTTCACAAATTCACAGAAGAGTACAGAATTATGGTCACGAGGAAACAGACAAGTGGCACAGCTTTGAAAATTACATCTTGAATTTGTTGTATACTTGGAGGAAAAAACAAGTTGTACGTGGTGCCAATTTGTGGCTACACGTGGAATCTTTTTTATGTTTTGCTTTATATATGAAATGCTCATTTTATTTGATGTTTAAGTCCAGAATAAAAAAGAATAAAAGTCATCTAGGTCTCCTACATTTCTCCTCCACCTGTGATTTCATCAGTATAAAGTCCCCTGAATGGCAGACTCGGTCACCTCAATCAGAGGTCTAACCGGGGCTTTGCTCTAAGGTGCCAAAACAAAGGAGGCATTGAAAGTACAAATTTTCAGTTCAATTCAGTAAACATTTATTAAGTGCCTACTAATGTGTCAGGCACAGAGCCAAGCTCTGAGGATAGAAATAAGAAAAAGAGATAGTCCTTGACCTTAAGGAATGGAGAATTTAATGGGGAAAGACAACACACAAAAGGAAGATGAAGAGGTGAGGAAGAAGGGGGTAGCTGGTGAGGGAGCAAGGTGTTTCAAGGATTTGAAGCCAAGCAGAGCTACTGATGGGAAAAGCATTTATCAGGAAGGTTGTGAGCCTGCCATAAAGGCAGGCTTTGAAAGAAGTTTAGTGCATTCTTTCAAGAGGTAGAAACAAATTGTGCTTGGTGCCTAGTTCATAAGAATAATTGGTTAAAATGGGAGCTCCAGAAGCTCTGAACCCCCTAGCTTACATGACTACACCCCTGCCATCTACTTCTGGGTTTATAAACCCTTCTCTCTTACATATTCTGCCACTTATCCCCAGTCCTAAAGGTCACATGTACTAGTTATACAAGGCATTGATCTTAACTAATGAAGATCAGTAATTTTTCTACCCCAATGGAGCACTGGGGGATTAAGTGACTTCCTGTGGTCACAGAGCTAGTATGTGTTGAAGGTAGAATGTGACCGTGGATCGCTGTGACCTTGAGACAGATATCCACTGTACCATTCTTCCCTTATAAAACGTGTACAACTAGATACTTAGTCATTTCCTAGATGATGGTAACTCTGACAGTGGTTCAAATGTAGTCTCAACAAAGACACGCTGATTTGTGTTATTTGTTGTCTTAGTACTTGATATGGGAGGCATTAGTGTTAAGGAAGGAGGCAAATGGTACAGTGGGAAAAAATGACAGATTTGGAGCCTGAAAAAATGGGACTCAATCAAAGGTTCAGCACTCACTGCCTGTACCGCCTTGGGCAGAGGTTAAGTAACTTCTCTGATCTCTAGCTCCCTCATTCATAAAATGAACAGGTTGGCCTAGATAACCAATAAGGCTCCTTTAAATCTGAATTTATCAGCTGGGGCTTTGGATAATGTGATATCAGATCCAAATGTGTGCTTTTGTGTGTTCACCTGGATTCTGGCTAAAGGGGAGAATACCATAAAAAATAGAGCAACATGGTAGATTTTCAGTGTTCTCATATAACATCCAGCTGAATCCACTGTAAACAGTAGGCACTTAATAAATGTTTGCTGTATATGTGAAGGAATGGATAATAACCATTAAACCAAGCAAAAGTATAGTGTAGTTTTTTCCTTGGGATAGGTCATTGATGGGAAGTCTTTTTCTAAATACACACACACACACACACACACACACACACACGACTCTTCAGAACTGGTGATATTGGAGGAAGCATTCACTAAAATAGGTATATCCAAATAAAAATAAAAGCCTCCTGAAATAGAAGCATAATTGTTCATCTGAAGTATTCAGTACTAATTTATGTTTAATCCAGAACTGCCTCATCTCCCCCACTCCCTTTTTTGACAGGGAATCCCGTAAAACAAAAGTAAACCAATAAAGGCATCTCTTCCAAGGTCACTCTTGCATGGGAAAGGTGGGAGACAACTATAAGCAATTGCTTTCCAAGCTTAGTTCCATGGAGACTAAGGATTTCTTAAAAGTGTGGTAATGGCAGACAGAGACCCATCTCCCCCACACTTGAGACAGTATTCTATAACATGAAAAACAAGGGAGATGGGAGTATGGCTCTAAAACAAACTAAAAAACCCCTCTCTCCTCCCCTTCCTTCTGCCTCCTTATGACAATGTTGTAAAGATATTCTTCCACTGGGGCATTTCTGGGGAGAGTTGTGTCAGGGGTTGGAGGGTGGGTACAACTTTATAGTATGATGCTGGCAAAGGGGACATATTACTTATATTAAGTGTTCTGTCCCCCATTTAACTTTTCCTAGAGCTTTGCTTGGTTCTCTTTTGCCCTATCACATACTTCCTGGTAGCATAAGTTTGTCATATTTCCAACCAAATGCTAAGTTCCTTGAAAGTAGGAATTGCGTCCTTTTTGCTCTTTCTAACCCCAGGCTTCAGCCCAGTACCTTATAG